>NC_143195.1:38373333-38677500 GCF_051530095.1 Phoenix dactylifera
CCCTTTGTTTTGCATCCTGGATGGGAACATGTCCTATATATTTGAAGGTTCAACAAACCAAAACCGAAGATGAGAAGAGTATTAATTATTGTTACAAACAATGACATAATAAATAAAAAAAATCATGTCAAGTTAAGCTAGGAAAAATCTCTTTGGAAGGGTCATACTAGTCCAACTTTAAAAAAAAAGTTTTTAACATTATATATGGCATGCATCCTATAATAAAACTATCTTATGTGACTAGCACTTCCTTTTCAAGACACGCTGGCAAAATTAGGGCAGATATTAGAGACAGCCTCATGAAGGGAGGGGGATTGGGAGGTTGAGATTTGAGAGAAGAAGGCCATGACAAAAGAGAACTAGAGAAGAAATGGAATAAAGGTGTCTGTGTAGTCCATCACATCAAGGTTAGGTTAAACTTGATCGAGCCTAGTGTCATTCCATGACAGCACATGGTAAGTTAGGCATGGGAGGCCACATGTGGTACCCTAGCTTTTCTAAGTCCATGACATTTACAAAATGCTACTCTCTTTTTTTTTCTTCAAAAGTTTCATGGAATCAAACAATCAAACTTCTAAATATGTTCAATTATTTAAGAAATATAACAAAAACATGTTTAATTTTATAAAAATACTTCATAAATATCAGACTAATTTGTGAATGGGTATCCCTCTTTTAACTATATAAGAAAGGTTTCAAATTGAAACTTTTAGGCCAAAAGTTCTGGGTTGTTTCTTGCTCTCATGGAGAACTTATAGTAAAATAAAAAACCAACATAGAAACATTCCTGCTGGGTGAACTTTGAAGTGCCATGTTAATTGCTTTATTCTGCCTCCTTCATTCTCAACTTGCAAGCATACTTCCTTTGGATTAGTCAAATTGATGAACCATACTTGTGTACACCCTCAGGTGAACCTGAAAACAGGCAACTTGGGGCTTGCTTTTCATTTAACAAGAGCGAAGGGAAAACTTGAACGATGCCAACTTTTACGAACGTTCATACTTTGCAGTTATGATGGATCCACCATACCATCCATTAAGGCATATGGCCTGCTTTACTGTTAAACCATTACCTATGGTACATGTGCAAGACGACTCATCCAAACTAGGAATTTTTGGCTTGGTTTGATTAACTTGAATCAAGCTCAAGCTTTAGCAACAAGCTCAAAAAATCTCCAAAGCTTATTCATGGACCTAACTGGGCTTCTTAATTAAGCTTACTAAAGTTCATTTATGCATCAGATTTCTTAAGTCACATTTTTTTTTTTCCAAATCTAAACTACAGTAAGTTCTTTGCCTTAACCCATTGAATCATGCTATTTGTGAACCTTTCTGCTAGTTCTTTTTTTCGTTAAGTTCAATTACCTCTGTTGTTCATGAGGAAGTAATATGAGGAAGTAATGGCTTGTGAAAGCTACAATGTGCAATTGAGGGCTGGATGTGTCATGTCCTACTTCTGAATCTGATTCAAACTTGCTCAAAGTGGTCCAACTAATCCACAACGGTCCATCTGATCCACCTAGATCATTTGAAGGTATCCAAAAGATCTATATTACAGTTGAAATTTGTGTTTTAAGATGTCCAAATTTGACATTATGGATTAAAATTTATACCTCACTGTGCATCTGGCATCGTAGCCCTTTTTGTGCAGTCCATGGTGACCACTTTATGCGTAAGAAACTTGAAGAAAATTTGATTATAAGATTGTAAACATTTCAGATATGAATCATGATTGACATTGTTCTTTCTAACTTAAGATGGCCCATCTTGGATTATGCATTGGTTGATATGAGCTTATGTCTTATCGAATCATAGAATAAATTCTGCTTTACTCACTTAGGATCGTTAATTTCATTGTGTGCTTGTAGTGAAGTTCTCTAGTAGGCAGTTTATCACCGTCCTTCAAGTTATTTGAATAGTTACTTCTATATTTTTTTCTTTTTAAATTCCAATGAAGTATTTAAACTCTAAATGATTTTAATCACAATTCTTTTTTGGTTTTCCTTCAATGCCAATACCAGCATGTGATGATCGGGAAGAGAACTGAACTTTGTGTCAAGAAGAACCTTTCAATAATAGAAACTTGTATGACACCATGGAAGTTGAAGCGTGCATTGTCTCCTGTGAATACTTAATTTCTTGTTTTATCTTAATTGTTGAAGATTGATACTAATTGTAAATAATTAGCATGTTTTATTATGGCAAGGAGATGGAAGAAGGGATTGTGGATCTGAGTTGAAATCAGTTTCTTGTTCTCTGTTTTTCTAAGATATGTTGATGCTTCTGGTTTGCTTAGATATTAGTCATGTAGTAAGTTGATGATATCTGGATGCCTTGGAATTAATATTTTCATGCATGCTATTCTTAAGTTGCAAAATAGGACTGATTTCAGGATGTTATAAATATGAGATAGAACAGCTGATCTCTAACAGTAATCACAAGAGGTATGTTCTTTGATGGGCTTATATGATTTAAGCTTTCCGTGCTAATGGATCAGTATTAGTAAAACATGTAGATGTCGGAAACATAGGCAAATCTTTGGGGACAAGAGCAGCGAACACATTTACGCTATGAGATTATTAAGATATTATAGAATAGCTGACTTGCAGAGAATGATTTTGACTTTTAAATAATTTTTCACATAACCAACTAGCTTTAACCCATCTAAAAGAAATATGCTTCAATTTGACAGTGGATCGTGTAGCTTATCAGTAATACTTCACATAAATTTCATTAATTTTTTGTCCTTAGTCAAGGTCATTCTGAATATATCAAGTCAGATTTCAGACTAAATTCATGTCATGTACCAGCGACTGACCTAGTACTAACTTTAGATTGTCAGGATACACAGTTACAAGTCTTTAACTACCAGGATCTCTGTTGTTCATTTTACACTGTGCTAATATTGATACCAAGGCATCCTCTTCTTCCACAAGTGTTTTTGAGTTGTAAAAGATGAATGTTACACTGAATCGCCAATAAGACAATTAACTAAGGCAGTTATGTCGCTCTTTCCGCTTGAATTCAGAACTGTTGTTGCATGGAGCAGTGAGTTGAATGCGAGCATGGCATCTGCAGCTGGAGCCTATGATATAATAGTAAGGAGCTTCCTAGGCTCACTTACAAAAAGTGTCAAAAATACACTTTTTTTTGTGCATCTTTTTCAGAATGTTTATCGGAAGGTTACCGCATTATATTGTCTGAACTCAGATGTTTGTCATCTGGAGTCTGAATATAGCAGGTGAGATTGGTATATTGTCTTGAGTAACTGTTGTAATATAGCTTGACAAAGCTGCAGCCCTGGTGACATTTGTGACATTAGATGTTGCTAGGACGTGTGAGGAGACATCAAATATTTCTTCGCACATAAGGTCTATAAAATGAGCATATGTTGAAATGTACCATTCTTCATTCTGGTGTACCTACTGTATGCTATACATACTTTGTCTTGGTTGAGGTCATTTGTAAAGTTAATTTGTAAGCTGGTTTGTGCCACCGGCTAGTAAGATATGTCACATGTTGTAGCTGGTTAGACTATGGCCAATCTTTGTTCGACCTTCAATGGATGCCATAGCTGCCATAGACAAGGGGGATGTGGCTTATCTTACCTTCTCTCCTTTTTCTTTTCTTTTTTTCTTCTTTCTGGGGTCTGTCTTTGGCTCTTCTGCACCTTTTATTCCTTTGTTCTTCATTTCTTTCTTCCATCTGTCTTCAGCTTGCCTTTCATCTATTCAC
Organism: Phoenix dactylifera; assembly: GCF_051530095.1. NCBI lineage: Eukaryota > Viridiplantae > Streptophyta > Magnoliopsida > Arecales > Arecaceae > Phoenix > Phoenix dactylifera. Next base: position 38,377,069 of record NC_143195.1, read on the forward strand.
TTTTCTTTTATTATCCCTTAAAACTTAAAAGAGACTAGAACATGTTGTGGTTCAAATTTGGCCCGAGGGTGACCACGCCGGAGGAGTCGGGAGAGCTGCCGGTCGAGACAGAGAAAGAACGCCATCTTCCATGCGCCGGTATATCTGTACAAAATCTCACCGGTGATTCCAGTAAGGATCCTCCGATGCTTAAGTTAGCGTAGAGTTTTTGTTGGCCAAAAGGTTTCCAGGCGTTACCTGATGGGGCTACTTATAGTTCTCGCAGAGGTGTCCAGATGGCGGAGGTATAGTCCGTCCTTATCATCGGAGGAAATGGCGCTGGCCAGGTGGCGCGCGGCCATGGTTTGTTTGAGGCACACGGTTTGAGTTGTCTCGCTGGCGTATACCGCAGGGTATGACCATTGTCAGCAGGTATGGCTGGAACAACCAAGGCGTAGTTCTTTGTTGACGTGTCTTGGTGTGGCCATCAAGTGAAGCACGGTGCGGTGAGATTGCTGCAGGGCATGGTCGCGGCGCGTACTGGGCGAGATTAACTTAGTCTTTGGCGAGGATCGAGGTCAGCTCGGCCTTCGATGGAGGCCAAGGTCGGCTTTGCCGGCTTAGCAGGGTGCTAAAGTCGAGCCGACTCGGAGGGCCACGATATATGTTTGATGAGGTCGGCTCGGCGGGGCGTGTCATTGTATGGGGCGCCCCGAGCTCGGGTCGGGAGCTCTTTGTCTTGCGGTCGACGCGGAAGGGCGCTCCGAGCTCAGGACGCCATTATGAGCACCAGAAGAGGTTGCTGCATGTCGTAGCAGCGGAGAGATCCGAAAGAGGTCGGCTGGATCTTTGGCGAAATTCGAGATCGGACTAGCTCTTAGCGGGACCGAGGTTTAGCCTGGTCGGCGCTGAGGTCTGCTTGGCAGGAGCTTCTTAAGAGGCGGAGGGAACTGCCCAAGGTCCGAAATGGGTGGTCCCCTGTCCCAAGCAGGACGATCTATTCTGGCCCCTATCAGAGGATATTCTAGAAGCTTGAGATTCAGGATCATAGCTTTTGACTTTCTTTTGCAAGTTGTTGCGCAAGAACAATACCCAAGAGCAGGGCCAGATCTATTCCATGGCTGTTGCAATCTGGATCCGAACATAATATGAAAGAGAGAAATGTAAACTTTTTCCTCTCCTGCAGTCGATGACTTCTGATCGTTCTTAGTTTTTAACCACGGGTCGGTGTGCATCATTTGAATTGCCTTTAGAAGAGAAGTTACACCCTATAGCAGTGTGCCGCATCAGGAGTGCACCGAACTAATGCGACTTCGCCACGTCGCATGTTTCGTCTGCTCGCACGGGTGAGGGGGGCAGAGTGGCTAGGATTCCCTCCTTACGCTCGCACGAGGGAGGAGAACGGAGCATGCTTTCTCCCTTTTCTTTTTTTATTCTTCATTAACTTAAGCTGATGTGGTCAGGCATGCGGCGTGGCAAAGTCTCATTGGCCCGATGCACCACTGAGATGGTATACTGGGTGTAAGTTATACTTTCTCCCTCTGGAAAAAGGATCTCAATGTTTTCAGCTGCCTTCGTACCAATAAAGAAGCGGCTCTGTAGTCTCCTTCAACACAGGACAGCCTAGGATATTTAAGGGAGGCCACCGCATGACCCCAAGCCCTAAAGGCACGATGGTATGCCTTCTTTAATGCTCGAGTATCGCTGCGGGAAAGGTACAATAACCACGGCTGTATCCGTCTGGGGAAAGAAATTCCCCATACAATGGTATCAAAGCCATCCATCAATTACTCGAGCCTTATACAACGTGAGAACCCAGCAATATTCCCCAAAATTCGTTATTAGATGATGCTGCCGAGCCATTCATAAAAAAGAAGATCCAGCTTTCACGTGAACCAGTCCATTAGATACACAAAGGTACACTAAAGAAAACATTTCTAGATAAATAAAGGATGAAGTTATCCCGGCTATTACGTTCATGGATTATAACGGAGTCGCCGTTCCCAGCTGCATTGGACGAATGGATATAATTGTGTCAATATTTGGATACAAATAGCATTCCGCCCTCCTTTTTTTTTTTTGGCTCCGGTCTGAATATGCTGTAGGAGGAACGATTAAACATCAGCATTTGGATCACTAAAAAATTGAAAATTTTTTTTATAAATCTCCCCCTCAGAGCGCTCTCTAATCCTATCTTTTTTGAATTGTACACTTTAAGACGTTCAGAATGAAAGAAGAGCAGTCGTCGATTAATTGAAAAAAATTATTTTTGGAACTATTAATGAGTGCCCTTAACTCCAACGTTTCTGTCTGGTCGAATTGATATTAGGACTCCGAGAACTAAGGTTAACCCTGATGTTCATAAAGATTTCATGTGATTAAACAGAGTCAAATGCACAATTTTCTCCATCCAACCAGTCTTAACTCCCAAGCCACGCAATCGACAACCTTAGGGGCAAGCAGCTCTAAGTCCATTTGGTAGCAGGACACCCTTGGAATGATTTGGTCGGTGGAAACGATTTTCAATTTAAATTATGGCCCTTGAAAGTGGTTTAATTCTAGAATATCAGCCATGCCTCCTCAACAGCTGGTACCCATAAATGCCAGAGCGCGGAGGTCAAAACCAATCAACTGATTTTGTACTGTTTGGCCGAATCAATTGACTAAGGCATCCGGCATAATTCACAGATGTCCAAAGTTTGAGCTGGATCACCGTCAAAATAGCGTCTTCTAACATCAAGCACTAGTTTTAGCATACTACCTGAATCGTGAGAGGCCCGACGATGACAAGCAGGAAAACCACTGAAAAATCCATAACAAAAACAAAGTGCTGATTTAAAGGGTTTGGACCAGCATCAGACTGGTTTTAGCATACTACCTGAATCATTAGAGGCAAGAAGATGACAACCAAGTAGACTTGAAGAACACCGAAGGGTCCATAACAAAAATCAAATGTTGATTTAACGGGTTTAGATCAACATTTCCTTAGAACATATACTCCTGCTACCCAGTCGCAGACAACGAAGTGAAGCAGCTGAAATGATAGAAGCCATCTAGAAGAGAGACGTCCCCTTCCCCTTCTTATCTCCACCAATTTCGAAATGCTTGCATCTCTGCAGGATAAATCCCCAGATTAAAAAAAAAACATTGAAAGCCACAGATCAGAAGGAAAATGAAAATTATGGAAAAGACCTTTATAGGGTGCTGTGAATAATGCTTGCAACTCTGGCACTGCAGTTTTAGCACAATTTTCTTGGTTGTTTTTGCCTGAAATGGAAAATTCACCATGAATAAATAAAAATTCTTGACTGGGTCCATAAGCAAGGAAAATGAAAAAAAAAAGGGGACACACGAAGCATTCTATCTAAAACTTCAAACATAAGTCCAAATGCAATGATTAAGAATGTTTGAGATCACCAATCAGTGCCTATACCAAACAATGCAAACCAAGAATTGCTCACTATATCAGACAAAAGGGAACAGAACAGAATGGCAGTGAGGTAGTCCATTCGTGATAGCAGGGGCCGATACCCTAAAGAAATTGCATAGTTTAGTGAAATGTATAAGAAAAAACAGATATGGGATACCTTCTTGTGGAAAACAGGCTTTGTCTGACCACCATAACCTGACTGTTTGCGGTCGTAACGACGCTTTCCTTGAGCAGACAGACTATCCTTACCCTTTTTATACTGGGTAACCTTGTGAAGGGTGTGCTTTCGGCATGCCTTATTCTTGCAATAAGTCTTCTTTGTTTTTGGAACGTTCACCTGGAAGGCAAGGTTCATGTCATCTTTTCTCTCTAGACCATAGAAGAATAAATGTTGTTTCCAATTTTATTTGAAAATACCAATACCAAACATCAAACAACCTAAAAAAATCAAGTCTATCATTACTTTGGCACATTCAGAAAGGGCTAAAAATTTTCCCCATCCAGATACACAGAGTCCTCTGGGAAGTCTAAATCCAGTCAAAAAATAATACCAAAGAACTTTAGAATCAAACATATTTAGCACCATATTAAAAGTAGAGTTACAACACAACAATGAAATTAAATGAGACAACAAATTAGTGCCATATAAATGACGATATCACACTAAGGACAAGACCGGTACACGAATAATATATAATGCAGCATTAAGAGCTCCCAGCAGAGCTTGTTTTTAAGAAAACACAGATCAAACTAAAGGCTACTGATCTCCATATACAGCTTCTGCACAGAGATTTAGTTATTATCCAACAGCACATGCAGAAACAAGTTTTCTCCTTTATTTCTTTTTTATGATAAAAAAAAATCAGCTAGATCGGTAACTCATGATAAATTATTGTAATTCTTTAGTGTCTCACTGTTCTCCTACTTCAGCTTCGACAGTCTTAGCAAATAAACTTTAATTACAAATTCTAAATCCAAATCAAAGTCTAGTTGTCATTTGTATGCGTTGCAAAAAAAAAAAATGATACGAAAGGAAAAAACAGGTACAAAGCCAACTCAAAGTATCTAGTCAATTCATATAAAAATTCATTCAAGATGATGCAAAGAAGCTCGTTGGAATGGACACTTAACTTAGAAAGCACAGAACAGATCAATATAAGCAACAGTTTTCTCAATAAGGAATTGCAATCAAATTTTATATTACAAAACTGCGCCCAATTGATGTAGAGAGAGGCAGAGCGTACTTGACCATCACCACACGAGGTCAAGCATACAAATAATCATATCAATGTTATCTCAGAAATCAAGCATCATTGGCATGTCCTAAGTATCATCATTTAACAAACAATTGTTACGACTTACGACCGAGACCTGCATTATATTAGAACAAGTGGCTTAAGAGACTGGATGTCCAAATAGGCTGTGAATTATGAAATTTTACACCATATAGAGCCAAAATCAAAAACCGAAGAAAGTGTCAAGTACCTTCTAATTGCTCGATTCTCATAAAAGAGAAACACAGCTATGCATATCGCTATGCATCTTCGGGCATTCATACATAATAAGAGAAGAGTGAACAAGCTTTAATATTCATGCCAAAGTAAAAGTACACAACCATCATTATTAAAAAAAATTATGCAATTGCTTCAGCATACAATGGAAACACCCTCATATTTCTCTAAATGTTACGGCAATTAGCTGCTTTAACAGTCTTTCTTGATTTCCCGAATGACTTGAACACATTCATAACAAACCATCAGTAATAAAAGAAATAAAAGACAGGTTGGCCTCAACAAAGAAACCTCATAAGTCAACCATTTGTCTGAATGTACTTGAGGCCATGCCCTTCCCTTTCGCAATGTTAAGTGAAACCAAATAAGCGATAAAACTACAAATAGTTGTGATGCCTCCGCTGCTCGATCTCTATGATAATATTTATACCACCTTCCACACATCACCAAATGTAATAATAAATTTCAAAAGCCTAGAAAATCATTCGACGATATCACTTGAAGAAGGATCATCTAAGTTGAGAGTTCGAGGGGGAAGAAAGGAAAGAAAGATCATGCACGGCGTTTCATCCTGGGTCCAAGTCTTTCATGAACTCCCTCATCAGAGAGGTGTCCACAATCGAACCCGGAGATCCAACATAAAGTTCCAAGCATCTGATAGACCCTGGAGCAACAACAAATTTAACCACGAAGAAAGAGATTCCACCGCCAAAACAAAGATCCTTCATCACTCTTCATCAGTTAAGAGCTCGATCGAACGCTAAAAATCCGAGAGTAAGAAAGAGAGAAGTGGGAAGGGCATTACCATCGTTGCAACCCAGTCGACGCTTCTCTCCTCTCCCCTCCCCCTCCCCTCCCAGTCGTTGCGAGCAGCCAATGCTCCGGAAGAGGCGGCCGCGGCAGCCTTATTATTAGGGTTCTGAAAGGAAGCACGTGCGACGCACGTGAGGTTAAACATGGATATTGGAAAGGGCATCACGGTCCGTCCGCTAGCAATCGAACGGTCGCATCGACCACTCCTCCCGTCCCCTTTTGCAAACCCTAACCTTAAGAAGTGCAAGCCTCCTGATCCAGCGAAATTTCTTCAGCTGAGCGAGCCGGAAAGGGGATAAGCATCGACTCCGCGACCATGGTAATGATCTTCCGAACGCAAAATTTTCTTAGGAGTCACGATCGATTGTTTATTTCTTCTCTCTCTCTCTCTCTCTCTCTCTCTCTCTTTTGAATGTCCGAGCGAATAGTAAAATGAGAGATTTGGAGTCATATATATGAGTCTTTTTTTTTCGCAATAATTTGGTTGAAGTGGTTTGGTGGTGTTCTGTTTCGCCCCTTGGAATTTGGTAGTTAATGGGATACGATCTGGGAAATTGTCTGTCATTCATCATCTAAATGGTTTTGTGAGTGAAATCGAGGCTTCTGGAGCTTCTTGGCAAGCTGATTCATAAAGATCATCTACTCAAAGAAAACCACAAATTACCAAATCGAATCCTGTTTACCTCAACAGAGAGCGTTTAGACTGGTACCAAACCCAACCAAAAGAAGAAAAAGATCGAACCCCCTAATAAGAATTTGACAAGAAAAAATAAAAACAATCTTGGCTGTATATGTCTGCAAGAGGTGAGTGAGGATCGCTACAATTTTATTTACAAATTGACATTTTTTCATTTTTTTTTGTGTGGATCTAGGGGGATATCTATGGCATTCGAGTACTGAATTTGGTAACAATAATATAATCTAGTGATGGAACTTTTAAACATTATGACCTGTCTGTCTTGTGATGGATTCAACCATAAGAAAAAATTGCGATCATGTGGGTGTTAAAAACACTTACATAAACTATTTCTGTGGAATAGGGAAATTTGCTAGGTCAAACAACCTATGTTTGCTGCCAGGCCATAATAGCATCTGTTGGCATTGTGTTATCCATATTATGAATGGCTTGCGGATGTCAATTTTGAATTTTGATCTTGCTTTGCTTTCACGTGCATGCGTTTTTTCTCTCCTCCTTTTCTTATCTTGCAAACAAACTTAAGGACCATATTGTTATGGTTTTCAGAAATGTTAGAAGGTTGTTTATTTGATCTTGAGCCAATTTTCCTTGAAACGTTTGATATTTCTTGTATATGTTATGCTCTCACATTTTGACTATTTTGGGATATGCCTTGTCACAGTCAAGAAAAAAGACCAGGGAGCCCAAAGAGGAGAATGTGACGCTGGGACCTACCGTGCGAGAGGGGGAGCATGTTTTTGGTGTTGCCCACATTTTTGCTTCTTTTAATGATACTTTCATAGTAAGCATTGCATGTCTCTCTTTCACCTTATAAGTTTGCAGCTTCTCGCACACTAAGTTTGTTTTGTAACTGCAGCATGTCACTGATTTATCTGGTAGAGAAACGCTTGTCCGCATTACTGGTATGAAATAATCTTATATAATAAGTCGTTTAATTAATAATTAATTTAATTATATTAGATTCTGGCATGCAACCCATTTCAACATGGAGTTGTTTATTAGATAATTGTAAGTTCCATTCTCATAGCAAATTTCATCTAAAAAGGGTCTCTGTTTGCATTCTGGTATTAGGATTTCATATTGTAGAATTGCAGTATTACAGTCGTTGCTGAGGAGAATTTAAAAGGCTTTGGAATCTAACTAGTCAATCGTGCAGGTGGTATGAAGGTCAAAGCTGATCGTGATGAATCATCTCCATATGCAGCCATGCTTGCTGCACAAGATGTTGCACAACGATGCAAGGTCTGCATGTTAAGCTTCATTTTATTTGTCAAATAAAGTGGACAAACAATAAGCAGGAAAATGAATATGTAATGTTGTGTCTCAAAAATAATTTTTAAAGTTTTCTACAATTATCTGATCAGTCCTTCTGTCGGTTATTATTTATAGGTATGGGTCATTCATGATCTTCAATTTGCTTGTTTTGTCAGCAAAGCGATCCATGTCTTAAGACATTGACTAAATGAATCTGGGGGAAATTGGGTCTAGATCTGACTTAGCCAATGTGGCCAGATTTATTTTGATCAAACCAATATCCAACTACTGAACTAAACGGCTTAGATTGGATTTAATTTGATCCCATGGATCCTCACCTGATTCGCAAACTAGTTTAATATATGTACTGGGAGCCAATCTGTGTTAGATTGTTATGTTCTTACTCAGTTAAAAATGGGTTTATGTTTCTTGGAGACAATTCATTCGCATCTTTAACAATGGAATGGGTGTTTGTTACTTAAGTTCTTTAAGTAGGACAAATGCCTGACTGCATGTGGGTACAAACCACAGATGTTCATTTTATTGGAAGCCTTTGGATGTTCTCTTGTATTCTATCTTTCAATATTAGTTTTCTTAATTATGTCAATTACATGATATTTTACTTTGAATCATTTTAGGAGCTTGGTATAACTGCTTTACATATAAAACTCCGTGCAACTGGTGGAAACAAGACCAAGGCACCTGGCCCTGGTGCTCAATCTGCACTTCGAGCTCTTGCTCGATCCGGAATGAAAATTGGTCGTATTGGTAACCTTCTGCTCCCTTCAAAGTGCTTCATTGTGTTATGTTAAATTTTAGCAAATAATTTTTGTCCTTTGTAGACACCAAACCTTCAGTTTTTGGCTAGCTCGACACTTCCCTGAAGAACATTTTTACCACCATCCACTTGATCTTTGTCTATTAGCATAAAAAACACTTCCCATATGTATGAGCAATGATGAAGTGATTTGTCTATTAGTAAATATGTCTGATTTGGGATGTGTGCATGTTAATTAGTGATAAAATGTTTGGGATATAGGCATGAACATATGGTTTAATGCTAGAAACGACAGAGGTTCTCTCTTAGGATTCTGTTTAATTTTCATGTGTTTCTCATGTGTTTTTATGACAAATTATTATGATTTCCCGAATACAACATACATCATCTTGTTCTGGTTTCTGCTCTCACTCCCAAATCTGCTGGTAAAACTGAGACACCAAGCTCCTCACTCAGAAAGCGTAATGGCCCTCATTTTTGGTGGGGCAGGCACCCAGCAAACCCTAGGTCCCAGTAGTCAACTCATCGTCCAGCCAAAGAGATGAGATTTTGTCTCATGGTGAAATATGTCATTTCATTTATGACAGATGAACAGTGACTTGCATGCTTCAAACTGTGTTGTGTTGCCATTAGTTTTGATTATAGAAAACTTACCATCCATTATGTAAGGTGGATGTTTATCTTCCAAAAGCAACATGCATTACAGAATTATTGGTAATAAACCACTATTCCTTTTCTTTTACGAACAAATTATGGTCGGTATATCTTAAATCTCAATAAAGAATTATGCTGGTTTCCTTAATTTTGTATTTTAGATGTAAAAGCGTGAATCTCGTTAAGGATTAAAAATTTTTCTAATGTTGCATTATCTGTGGATATGCTGACAGAGGATGTGACACCAATCCCGACCGATAGCACCCGCAGAAAGGGTGGGAGAAGAGGGAGGAGGCTGTAGTCATCTCATATGGTTCTTCTGCAACAGCCATTTAGTTTTTGGTAATAGATTTGTAATTTGATGACAGCTGTTTTTGCCATCCATAGGCTCGGATAACGTTAGAAACTTTATTAATGCTTTTCTAGCCTGATCCTTTGTTATGGTAAAGGAGACAAATTGGTGTGTACCATCCAAGAAGTTCATGGAGTTGCTACAATGTTGTTTTGGGGTGCTATGCTTCTGCTTTTCTCAGGGATCTTATGCTAGGGTGCAAATAATCAATGATTTCTGCTTGTATTCCTTGTGCAACTATCAAGCTCTGAAATCTGTATGCCGCTGCAGCATTCTTTGTTTTCACCATTTGCGATGAATTGGGAGTGAAGTTTAACTACATATGCGAATGTTCATGGGGTTTACTTGCTGGTCTCGATGGAATAGAGAATTAATATGGGATCTGTTAAGTTTTTGGGCAGTTCTGCTGGCACCCATAGGCCCTGGTCTTGATTCCAGCTGGGAAGTCCATAGCAGGGCCGATCCTTCTTTAAGCAGAGAGGCAGATAATGGCTAAAAATGCCGGGCGGAGGCTTAGAGGCCAAAGTCTTGGCCTAAGAAATTGGTTCCAGCCTTCCAGGGTAGGTAAATAAAGGATAGGAGCGAGAGGGAATGCTTGCTGTGTAACCGTGCTTCAACTCTGTGGACTAGAAGCTCCATGCGAATCAAGACTAGGAGGAACAAGGGGAAATGCTTGTTAAAGCCCAACAGTGAGCGAAGGGTATTAATCTCGGACTGCTTGCTAGATCCCTGTGTAACCAATTTGGCGATAGTTGTTTTCAGTCGCACCCATAGAGAGGTCGATCAATTAAGTTGCGGATTAGGCTGCAAAGGCGTTCATGGGTAGAAAAACAAGAAGAAACCGCGTTGCGGGCAAAATGTTGTAAAGCTCGGGATGGTTATAATTAGGTTTAACTTGCCCCTATTGGCTTGAGATTGCAACCGAGATGCGTAGCGACCGTCCACTGCTTTTACGGTATTCGACCATTTTTCATCTCAGGGATGCTTACTTTTATCAGATGAAATGGATGGAATGAGGTTGTTATGCCACCTGTATTTGTTGTTGTTTCATATTTGGCTTCCCTAATTATTTTCAGGAGCTGCAGCAAATATCGGAGCTTCTAATTTCCATGGTTGCTTGCTTTTGTAAACCGTCCCTTGAGATTGGATCAGATAGTATGACACCATAGATTCGATACTTCTGTCATAGGAGTGCCACTTATTAGTTCATGAAATTCATGTTGCCAAAGTAATCTGGCCGTGCTTTGCCTCGGTTTCGTCTGTTTTATTTGAAACGTCGCGAAGTTTGCCGGCTTTCTTTATGGGGGCTGCTCAACTCCTCAAGTTTTTCAGTTTCCTTGGGAGATTTACTTCCTCTATTTTTTTCGTGCCTCGCTCTAGAAAGTCTTCCCTCGCTGTAGCTAATGTATGATATTTGTACTTATATTGTATGTATGCCGGGCATTTTCTTTTCGTATCAAGAAAACCGCTTCAAAAGAGAAAGCGCAGCTGCCATGGACGCCTTGGATTTGATGGAGATGGTGAGGGATCTTCGCTGGTAGCCCGTCCCAAGCTTAACTTTAGCCCAACCAACGCCAAGCAACGCCCAAAGACATCCTTGCCTTTCTAGTTGAGATAATATTAACTATAAAGCATGCTCAAATATATATAGTTCTATGATGAACCAAATGTCTTCCAAGCTCTCAAAGTTCCCGACTAATATGGCATGTTGATGTCTTTCACTCTCCGTGGGTCTAACATTGAGCATGGATTTCTATCTGATTGTGTTTAGCTATAATACTGTTTTGTTTAAAGCATTTGCAGCATTTGTCAGTTCAACCATGCACAATTGAATAAAGACAACACTTAGAAGATCTTAAAGGACGATTACATGTTCATATCTTATCAAGGTAGCCCTGAACCCTAAACCATTTGCAAATAAGGGTTTAGGGTTTTAGAATAGGTTTTAGGGTTTGATAAGTAGGGTTCGAGGTTTTGATTTAGGGTTTAGGATTTGAAACCTAGGGCTTATGGTTTTAGTTTCAGGGGTTACGGTGTTGGATTTCAAGTTTCTAGTTCAGGGTTTGGGGTTTTGACTCGAGATATTAGAGTTTGCACTTCAGGATTTAGGGTTAGTATTTTCGATCTTTTTTATATAACAAGAAATACATTATCTGTTACTTGTGCTTAGTAGTGGAAAAAGGCTTGCATCCAAATTTATGGATATGGATACAAAGATTCATGAGTTTTCCACTACTCCCTGCTCTAACAAATTTTGAAAGCAGCACAAGGAAAATGTTGATTAAAATAAAGTGTGGCAGATTTTTATAACTAGTTTGTATCAAACACTTTATCGAATTGGAAAAGAGAAATATTGCAAGAAGTACAAGTGTTGAAAGATTAGACAACGAAAAAGAAAATTAGATGCGAACTGCAATGAATGAACCTAGAAGAGAACAAACGCAAAGGTCTTGGCTATGGACATGAACCCATGGTGAAAGTAAAATCCTCTAAAATTGATAACTTTGTTCAAGTTGAGGTGAATGGTAAGATAAAAGCTGCTAGGAACTAGGACAAGTGTACAATTTCAATATATCATTAACAGCCACCGGTATTAGTAAGAAAACATTTTAGATATTCCAAAAGCAGCCATCTGAACAGTGCCTTCTCAGTTCAACAAAAGTGGACCATTGCAACACCATTTTTTAAGTACGAAATATTTGTCATGTCTAGCCAAAAGAAAAAAAAGCTCAGTAAACAGGGGTAAACACTGGCATGATGTGAAAATCCAACTGAAGAGGGGCTTAAACACTGGCATGATGTGAAAATCCAACTGAAGAGTGACTTATAAAATGAATTCAGCCATAATGGATGCAAACTTACCCAAATGAGCCCAGTTTAATGCTAGTATAGATAAATATTGCTGAATCGTTATAGCATAGAAATGGCACACAGACAAATCTTTTGCATTGTCAATTTGTGAAGCACAGGTATGTTTCTGCTACCACCGGCGTGAGCTAAGATATGCAACCACTGGCCCCAATGTCTCATCTACAGCTTTGTTCCACAAGTGCGCTAGATCTGAAGAGTTCTTCTGAAATATGTGTTCTTGAAGCTGCAAGACATTAGGTTCTATTTTATTATCATAATATTATAAAAGCTAAACTCGAAGGTATGGCAAGGTGAGTAAGATCTTTCATCAAGAACATTATGAGACTATAGATTCTGGTAAATGCTAAATATTCATCTAAAGAACCCCTCTATAAGCTCCACTAAAAGGAAATTGTAGACATAATCGATTTGTTCCATAAGCTATATCTATATCTATTACACACATATATATATATATACACACACACACAAAGAGACGGCTAGTGGAGAGATTTCAGGTGCCGTTGGTTACTGAAATTATCTTTCCTGAAGGAAAAAATAAATAAATTTGGATCTCCTACACAGGTTAGCTCAGTTGCTAGTTAGACAGAGAATATATCTAGAATGCAGGAGGCCACCCAATCAGTTGCTGGAAGCCATGGATGCATGAATATTCGTTGTTTCCCTCTCATGGTTTAGAGCCCACATCTCATACATCTATATCTTCCCATGGAAGATTTGGCAGCTCATTTCATGTGCTTAATAGCTACTTTGCCTGGTCAGATGTGAACTGGAGCTCTAGCTTCAAGGGCTGTAACAGTGTGAGCTATCATAATTTAGCATTTTTTTAAAAAATCATCATAGTTTGGCGATCCGGTTGGAGAACAACTTAGCTCTCCAGGTTAATTTCTTTGAGCACTTTGATGTTGTAAGAATTACATTGCGATGTGGATGACCATCTGGTGACTGAGAAAGCCTTTGAAGCTTGAAAGATTTCACCACAGGAAACAACAGGAAAGATTTTGCGTATCTTTATTTTGTTTCTACAGCAACAGTTCTCAGCCTAGATAAAATAAATAAAGATATTATAGGATAACTTCATTCTGCATAACTGCGTTTCCAACAGAGATTGTTGTCTATTTTCTTGGGCAGGACTCTGCCAGATTTAGGCCAGACATTAGTCCACTGACAGCTCCATTTTTGGCAATACATATACATACTTAGCACATTATATAGACACGTGTTTTTCGTTTTTTTTCATAAATCTCACACTAGAAGAATAAAGAATTCAACACAAAGACCCCTACCAGTTCTGAATTCGCTCGATACCTCTACAAGAGGGGTTCATTTGAAAGAAATCTACCCTGGGTATTTTTAGAGGTGCTTTTTCATTGGGGCTATTGTGTCTGTGTAAACCATTGTTCTGTAGAAGTTCTATCAATAGCCTTTCCTTTCGAGACTTTCTATGATAACTTATGAATAAAAAGTTGGGAGGTTAATTGATGCCCTTTCCAGATAAAGGGAGAAGGCCCTTAGTGTGTAGATATGTCCCTGAAAGAGAATACAGATGTTAAATAATGGAGGCCAAGACACTGTCAGCTTGAGCTGTTTAATTCTAAACCAATAGTGCTTAACTATCATAAAAGAAAAGGAGTCAAATAGAGATTCTAATAGTAATTATATGACCAACCTCATTACATAGATAAAAGTTTTGGCTTGTGAGGCACTACAAGCTAAAGATGAGTGCCAAAAATCAGGGGATGTTAAGGTAGACATGCGACAAAACTAGGAGTAGATGGAATTCAGTATGTAAGAAAATTAAGAATATCACCAACAGAGAACAAATTGAGAGAAAATTGTTCACAACATTGCCTGGAGATCTGCAAGGTCAGCTTGAGATGATCTTGATGACGATGGGATTTTTTTAACACATGTTGCAAGATTGATAAGAAAAGTGAATGGCAGTAGTGAAATGAATTGAAGAAGCTTCTGTTTGAAGAATTTGACAGTGGAGGCAAACTAGTGGTTTCTTGTAGCCAAATAACATTCATAAATGGGTGGCATAAGGCTTTTAGTTAAACAAGTTTATATTTATGTTTAATTGGTCATTTAGTGTTTAATGGGTCACATAAGAATCAAACCCCATAATTTCCAAACCAAAATCCAGTATGGACTGTGAAATGCTAATAAGTTCTAAATCAAGATTCAGTTTCAAATATGAATCTAATTTAAATCCACATATCCAACATTATGCAAAAAAATACTAAATCTGAGGTGCTCCATTGTAGTCCAAAGGAACCCCCAAAATGGCCATCCAATTGATCATATGCCAACGCAGTGATTGACCTTAACATTATGTAGTACCACTGTGCTCACAACCATATCACTGTCATTCACAAGAGCACATATACCGCATCAGCTAGAATCTACCCAGATATGTATCCACAATGGATGCCTTAATCAAACAGCATAGATAACTTTTTTCTGAGAAATGACAGCATAGAAAACTTGTAGAAGTCATTTTTAAGGGCAAAGTTAAATAGATATGCATCAGTACTTGCCCTTGCAACTTGCTCCTGCTAATAACTAAGTGTTTATCTGGCGCGTTCTTCCCAACCATTTTTCCTTCAATCACATACCTTGTATGAGTCCTTAGTGTTTGCTTTGGCGTCTACTATAAATCGCCCATTTCTCATTCTCATTTCCACTTTCTTTGAATCACTCTCTTAACAATCCAAAATCTATGATGGGATGTAGATTGCACCCAATTAAACATACATGTTTGCAAAGTTAGAATCCATAAGATTGTTTCCAGACAATTTTAGAAATCATAATGTGGATAACAATTATTTAATTATCATTTTAAGGGCATAAACTTGTTTCCACATGTCTGCTTGTCCAGGTAAGATGTGCAAGTATTTATTTAAAAGTTAGGGACGGATTAAGCATCATGTAAGGTACATTTGGTGTTGCAGGGAACAATTTCATTGAACCTCTAGGGTGTTATCTCCTCCTAAGAAGATCTTCGCTTTGTGATGGTTGATAAAGCCCTGGTGAAGGCAAAGGATAAACTTTGCAAACATTATGGACAATGGCGGTGGTGTCGAGGGGCTTCTTGGGAATGACAACTTTTTGGAGATTAAAAATGGAATGATCAGTGGTTGCAAAGATCAAATCTACGGAGGTAATTTCCTACAATAATTTGATAATAATTTTGTCCCCCATCCATGTAAAATATTTTACAGAGCCTATGGTTGAGGCCTCAGACTTTTGGAGTGATGGATAGGATATTAAGGGCATAGGATGACCCAATTACTAATTAGATGAGCATCAGAAGAGTTAGGTCTTGCTGGTGATAGTTTTCACTAGGGAATCATATCATAAATGCCTATAGTGTGGTGATTGCTCCAATTAGAAATGCACTGCATTCATTTTATTAACTTGGTTCCCATGTACTATGGGTTTTTATTGCAAATAAGGGGCATAATGCATTGAGAGATGCGTGCAAACACATAAGAATGACTTTAATGTTCACAAGGCATAGCCAACTCAGTTGTGCCCTGTAGTCATATTGCATCATAGGACACCCAAGTACATAAGCCACTCAGTTCTTCATGACCTACAATATCATAAATGCCAGAAAATAGAGTTTCAAGTATGTTCAAGAATCATTACCTCTTCATCATGCGATCATAAAAGGCAGGATATTGCTACTTTGAATGTGACCACTATTTTGACAACAAAACTCGAGATGATTTAACCCTCATTCATATAAGGACCCCTAGGAAGCATCAGTTTACGATTGGTCAGGTTAGGGTTTGTTGTGCATGCTAGAATAAGCCCTGGACTTACCCTCAAGCAAATCTTCAAAATCAGCAAAAGTCTCCAGAATAAGGAACTTACCCTCTCTCCATTTCAAAGCCCGGGACTAGTTATCAAAATCAACAAAAAATTTATGAAGAGATAATAATGGTCACACATCATGTACTTTAAAAATTCGATCTTCTTCATTCGCTCTCAAGATAAGAGCTAAGGGGAGGAAAATTTTTCATACTTGGAAATAGCATCTAGGCAAAATCACATGATCGAGATAAGCATGAAATGAAGATCCGGACGAAGGAAATTAGATAACTGAATTCATGAGAAAAAATGAAGGGGAACCAAATCAAATCAAATCAAACCTACCTCATATCGAACGGATGCATTATCCGAAAGCGATCTGTATATGCCCCTGCGTTGCTCGAAAACGAGGGCCCCCACGAAAGCACTCCCCAAGACAGCGCCAAGAAGACGCTCCTAAAATCAATATCAGCTCAGTCGAAAAATGATAGAAAAATACAAGGAATATTACAGCCGAATCAGTTCCTATAGTAATTGAGGTCGGCACTCCAATTAAACGGCTATATTGATCAAATTATAAAACAAAGTTTGATTCCAAACATCAAAATCGAAAATTGAAATTTAGCTCCTTTTTTTTCGATTTGAGAGGAAAAGAGGAGCTGATGTTTTCAGCCGAACGAATGAAAGAAAGGGGAAAACAAAATAGATAAAAAAAACGAATAGAATGTGGATGGCACGAACCTGAACAAGGATGCTAATCATCGCTCGCTCGCCGCTGATTACTCTCTCTCTCTCTCTCTCTTGTTGTTCTTTTTAATCGAGAGGAGGAGAAGATTTATTTCTGCTCGCTTTTTGTCTGGTGGGAAGTCGATCGGTTGGGGGTCGGGTCGCCAAGGGTTTCCCCCCGGTCGAGGACGCTTTTGAGGAAATCACGACACTGCCACTCGAGATCAGGACGCATGGACCGTGCCGGGCAAGGCTGGCCAGCTAGTCGTCTGGAAGCCCATCCACATAAATCGCGTTAAGATGCACGTAAATCTCAAACCGACATATGTATTGGCTGGAACCAAAACCAAAAATGTTTGAAAATATAACAACTTAAGTTATATTGAACAAAAAGAAATCAAAATGACGGTTTTTATAAAATCCCTTTTTTACACTAAATGAATGCGCTTGTTTTTTTTTTTTTTTAATTTTGGTCTTATAAAATCCCTTTTGAACTATATATGCATCATTTTTTTTTGAAGAAAACAATTTATCTTGAATTTACGCACGTATAGAGGGACTAATTTGTCCCGATGTAGTGTCTTTTAATCACAAACAAAACGAAAAACTCAAGTGATAAATATTTTTCCAATAACTAATCCGCTCAGCTAGAATGGAGACGTCCTTTTCCAAGTTTTCATCCCATCGTGCTGGTGATTACCACGATTCTGTGAGTGGAATTTTCAACTAAAATTGCCCTTCCATGCCGTTATTCTTTTCATTCTCTCTACTTCAAATCGATGGTATATGAGTATATCGTGTCATCCCAACTCTCGTCATCTTTCCATCTAGTTCGTGCAATTTGGACCCAGACGTCAAAAACCTGAAAACTTTTGAAATTTTTCTTCTTACGATCGATCCATGGTGCTTGTTGCTGGAATTTGGACCCGGGGGCGACCACTGGGCCAGAAAGGAGGAGCTCCGGTGGGAATCGGCGAACGGCGGTCCGGCAGGACGCGACGTCCTCCGGGAGACCTGCAAGAAGCCGGTGGCCGGGGTTCCCGGCGCCGACCCTCCGATGCTTAAGTCAGAGGGGGCAAGTCTATAAATCGAGAAAAGTAGTCAATATTCAGAGTTTTTTTCATCCCCCATTTAAGGCACAAAACATTTCCGCTACTAGCCGATGTGGGACTAAATTCAAGGCCCCTCCCCCCCCGCAACATAGCCCCTCCAGCGGGAAGGTTCTTGAGCCTCCGCAGTCCTGAGGGGTAGTCAACGGTGGAAGGAGGCGCCCCCTACCTGGCGCGCCATCTGTTGTGGGGACGGCATTTGGCCAGAGCCTCACACAACAGCATAGCCCACATTAAGCTAGCAGAGAAAGAGGACTGCGTTCCTTCCGAGGTATTGTCCGCTTTGGGCGCTCCGGCCCGCGCGTCCAGTGCAGACGGGGGGAGACCACTGCCCTTTGGCCGGAGCCTCACACAACAGTGCTCAACACAAGAAATTAGTTATATGCTTCGAGGGAGATCATCCCCGAAGATTCTCGAAATTGAGAATGATTTGGTAGAAAACCCGGCATTCATTAACTTGGAAGAGAGAGAACCTTATACGCAAGACCCTTCTATGACTCAGTAACCATTCGCAATACTAGCTGCTGCCCAGAGCAACTAATCTCTACGTCCGACCACTTCCAGCAACATCAGAGGATTTGTTTTTATATTCGAATCTATCCAAATATAGATATAAATTGGAGCATTCGATTAATATTCGTATCCGTATTCATATTTACCAAAGAAAAATGAATATAGATATGAATAGACAACTAACTTATTTGTGTCCGAATATATGATTCTATTTGTAACCCTACTTAATTTTATATAGCATTTATGAATTTTTTAAACAAATAAATGATCATGTTAACAAGCTATTAGCTTGATTTATCATCCACTTAGTACTATTTTTAATTCTATGGTCATAAAATTTAATTATCTGATTTGTATCTGTATTTATATACATACTTTGGATATTCGATTTGTATTCGTAATAATTGTCACACCCAACTTGAGATCGCGAGTTAGGACTCGTGGCAACCGCCACATACTCATAAGAAACTTTCTCGACGAGCATGTAAGACATCTTATCACGTGATATCATAAACAAGCAACAAAATAAATTTAAATAATCAATGCTCAAACTTTAATTTAAATAACTATAATCAAATTTTAATTTCTCATATAACTACTAATATTCAAAAGATTTTGCATCAAACTCTAGTCAAATCTTGGTATAAATTAAAGATGTCAAAATGTTGTCTCTAGTCACTCTCCTATAAATAAATTTTCGAGTTAAGCTAATTCTTCAGATTTGTAAAAGCAATAAAAAAATATATAATGAGCTAGACAATCCAGTATATAATGAATACCTTAACTAGATAATATATGTAATAACATATGGTATAATAGTAAAACACAAATTATCACGAATCAATATAAAGACAACCAATTTCATTTCAAAACACAAATCTATTAAGATCCATTTTTTTTCAAATATTCATATATATATATTCATAAATTTGATTTGAAACAAATCACATTCAACTCAACAGTTTTAACTATAACTACACTTATATTCTGTGTCTAGGCCAGAAACAGAACCGTACTTACAGTCTGTGGAGTAGGCCGAAATACTACATTTATGTTCTGTGGTGGGGTCAGAAGCAGTAAGCTCAACAATAATTAAAGTGCCAATGCATAAACTTCAATTGGCAGGATCCAGTACATGTCAGGAGATCAAATCTCATATATGTCAAAGTTATCCCATTAAAATAAATGTAGATATGAATTTTTCATCCAACATTTATGTGCGTATCAGTATTTATATACTAAAATAAATATAAATATAAATATATTATTATTCGATTCGCATATGTAAACAGGGCTCCAAAATCCGGCCTGATCTGATCCGACAACCATCTGGAAATTGTCGTAGCGCGGAGAGAGAGAGAGAGAGAGAGAGAAGAGAGAGCGCCACGGGGCGAGCGCGCCAAGAAACAAAATAAGCGGAGGAGGAGGTGCTTCACGTATCGTAGGCTGTGGGCGGACGTTGAGATTCCGGAAGACCAGGTCAGTCCCATTCGCCTCCCCTCCTTCGCTCTTGCAAATATTGATGCTGGAAGCCTATTTTATTTTCCTTTTAATTTCTTTTACTCTTCTGCAACGCTCATCATTTATATTAGTGCTTCTGCTATGAATTATATATTTTGTTCTTATGATTTTTGTTTTTTTCTGATGGATAATTCCTATACTTACGGATATAGATCTAGAGTTTTGGCATTCCTGTAATTTTCCCGTTCGGTCCGATGGATTCTCGAGGAAAAAGCTAAAGATTTTTATGATTTTTGGCTCTCTGATTCTTGTTGGAAGAATTAGACTATTTGAGGGTTTGCAGCATAAAAAACAAATTAGTAGGGCTTGATTATGACTAAAACCCTTATATTAATCAATTGAATGATTATCTGGCGTCAAGATTCTCTATATATCCTTTGTTTTGTGGATTAGAGAAAGGGTATTGTGCTTGGATCTAAAAGAAGATCTGAAAAAATGGATGCATTCTTTAATGGTCTTGACTGTCGATTGAGGGTGTCAGGCATGGTCGCTGATTCGATCATGATGGGGATCGTGAACTCTGCAATGGAGAATGCTTACAACAAGAGCTTGTCGAAAGAAGGGGATTTGGAGCGGTTGAATGAGAAGTCAAGGTTCTGCGAGCTGGCGATAATGCAGCTGGAGTGGTGTCTGAAATACCTGCAGGACGAGATCCATGGCAACATCATTGAAGGCACCCGTGAACGTGAGCAGCTGCTCTCCGATTTGTTGACGACTAGGGATCGGATCCACTATAGGCTTGAGGAGACTGAGTTCGCGATTGCAGAGAAAGATAAAGAGTTAACAAGGAGCAAGGAGAGTGAATCGAAGCTTAGATCGGCTTTGGAAATGAAGGGCGAAGAAGTGAGCTCTTTGCACACAGCGCTTGGGCTTGAAAGAGTAAAAACTGAGAAAGCGAGTGGATTTGTTCAATTTGATGCAATCAGTATGGAAAAAAATGAAGACCATGTGTTCGGTGAACTGAAAGGCTCTTTGCATCGACAGTTGCAGAAAATCAGAGGCAAACTGGAGGATGGGCGTGAAATTTTGACCAATCTGATGCAAAAGAAAAGGAGAAACTCCTCGGATGTTGACAAGTTGACATTCAACTTTGAGTTTGGAGTGAATGGTGGTGGCATGAAATCACTGCATGAGCTTTATGATATAGCACAGTTGAAGTTGGACTTTAAAGAGATTGTTGTTGATGTTGGTATTCTCACGGAAAAGATTGAATCTTCTTTTGAAATGATGGGAAGATCTGTTTCCTTGTTAAAGGCAGCACTGGACGAGCAGCAATGGGTTTCAGATGTGGAGAAGGAAACATCTAATTTTTTTATTAAAAGTTACCTTCAGGAAACTCAGCATGCGGGCAAGTTTGAGTTTGGGGTTCCCGCAAAAAGTTCTCCTCCAGCCTTGTTGGACATGAACTGGTCAGCTATCATGGATGATATTACAAGTTTGCATCGTGAGCTTGAGGTATTGTTGTCTCAAATAGACGTGCAGTCGAAAAGTGATGGAAGCATGGATATGAGGACCCATTACAATCCTTTGTCAAGAGCAAATGCTGGAGGAAAAGATAGCTGTAATTTTGGAGGTTCAAGAAGAGATGATGCTGTTTCTGGTGCAGTAGAAATACATGAGGATTTCAATGATACTTCTTCAAAGGATGGAAAAGCAAGCAAATCAGAAGACCTATCTAAAGAAAATCCATCTGGGCATTTTGTTGCTGATTTGATACGTAACCATGAGTCTATTATATGGAAGAAAAGTCAAGAAATTAACTGGTTGAAGGGAGAAATGTCCATAGAAAAAGGGTGCTCCTTAAGAAACGATAAAACCTTTGATTCTGTTAGACAAATTTTTGTTAGGGTTATTTCAAGGTTGGATGATATTAGAAGGGAGAATGCCAAGTTGGTTGCAGCTTGTGATAACCACAGGTTTATAGCCTATGAAAGACCCAAGAGCATTCTCCAAAACAATTCATCAATATATGAATCAGCGGATAAAGAAATAATGGTCACTCGGATATCGAGAGAATTCCTTGATAAACCAAGAAATGGGCTATGCTGTCATTTAGGAGATACTGAGCTGTTTGAGGAGATAAGACAGCTAGAAGAAGGAAATGTTGATTTGGACACTAAAGCTAAGATGTCGGAAGAGAAATACACAATTCTTTCTAAAGGTTTAATGAGAGGGATACACCTTCAGTTCTTTGATTACAACATAGAGACCTTAATCAGGGAGGATGTATATAGGGTTATCCTTAGTGGAATGATCAAAGAATGGAATAATGATATAGAATCTTATAGCATCGAGAGGCTTCTTAAAAAAGAGACTGAATGCATTGTATTCAGTGAGGTAATCAAAGATATGGTGCGTGTTGAGAATTTAACTTTGACGAAATGCCCAGATGGAGAGATCCCATTTGGTAACAATTTGTCTCAGACTTCCATGTTCAGCGAAACTATGGAAACCATGCAAGAAGTGGAATCACTATCAAATGATTTTAAATTGAAGGAAGGTTTAGATTTTAATTGTAATTCAGAACCGGAGGAATCTTATATCATCAACAGGCTTCTTAAGGAGGAGATTGGTTGTATTGTATTCAGTGAGGTAATCAAAGATATGATATGTGTTGAGAATTTAGCATTGATGAAATGCCCAGAGGGAGACTTGCCATTTGGTAAAAAATTGTCTGCGATCAGTGACAGTATGGAAAATATGCAAGAAGTGGAATCACTATCAAATGATTTTAAATTGAAGGAAGGTTTCGATTTTAATTGTAATTCAGAACTGGTGGAACCTCATATTCATCTTGACCTTGATGGGTATAAAATTGAAGTATCAAATGCACTAAATCTGCAACATACTGGATTGTTGGTTGAGAAGGATAATGCCTTCGAGCCAGTTGACAGAAAATTTGAATTGCATCACTTTATTTCTAGTAGGATGCATCTAAGTAAATCGGTACCATGTTTATTACCTCTTGATAATAGGGATTTGGCACATGATCAGGTAACTTCAGCAAGTGGCATGATACAGAATGGTAACAACACCACATGCTCACCAACAGGATTTACAGGAAAGAATTGGACTGAGTTGCAGTTCATTGTGATGCCTCTTACAAAATTTTCACAAGTAATCTTGGATTTTGAGTTTATGATGTTTGACAAAATAAAAGTAAATATTTCAAGGTAGTTATGACTCTATGAACTGTTCTGTTTCATATGCATATGCAGTTTATAAAAGCAGAAGGGTCTTAAATTCGAATTTATATTATGTTTATCACTATATGCCTGAAAACAAGTAGGCCTTCACATATTGTTTTATAGCAAGCTGCAACTACATGCATTTAGCTGGCATAGATTGTGCATATTTCTATCTCTATTAATTTAGTCCTCTACAGAAACATAAATGCATATGTTGTATACGTAGATACGTGCATTTATTTGTACATAAAATTGTTTATATAGTTGATCTTTTTCAGCTTAATATGCAATTTGATATTTTGTATTTCTTGCAATTTGGGTGACATTTATATTTTTGCAATATATGGGCATTAAAAAAAAAGCTAAAAGACTCGACACTTTGTCACTAGTTGAAATGTTATGCACCAATTAGTATTGACCCCCATATATTCTGGCTTGGTGCAAATCCATCCTTAGAGTCATGAAATATTTGCCAAGAACAAATATTCAATGAATGTCATCTAGTAATATGTTAACTCTAGAAAACAACATTTTGTAAATCATTTCTCCCTTTAAAATGGCATTGAAAGGGGAAGAAGATCTTCAAAGAAGCTGTTAGACAGAGAGGAGAATGCTTGAAGAAGATGCAACAAGGAAGGAAAAGGCATCAGGCTCACCCTAACTTCACTCAGTAGATTCATCCAGAGTACAAATGCTTCATTTGACTTTCAACCCTATGTTTATTAGGCATGGCTAATGGTGAGTGGTGAGGGAGTCTATGTGCATTGAGCACTTCTAAAGGAATCAATATTGAAGTAATGATTTTTCACGGGTTCTTTTGTAACTTTGATACATTGCAAAAGTTTATGGAGAAATCCTATTTTAATTTCTTTTTAAAATATTTAAGCATGACCCTATTGGGAAATCCTATTGAGGTTCATTAACTGAAAATTGCACAAGGAAATTGCTCTCTGGAAACATAGTTTGTACTTTCTTCTTGCAGCTTATATTGTTTGCATGATCTAAGTGATTGATTTTGAAAATTGTGGAAGAACCATAACTACATTGTGGTTACTTGAGGAATCCTTTGTGCAGGTTGGAATGTCTGAATAGTCTATTGAATCCTCTCATTGAGCAAGTAGTCTCAATTAAGAGAAAAGAATTGCTCTATCATAAGGCTTTTACAAGGCGATGTTATGACCTCCAAACAGCTGAAGCAGAGGTTAGAATGTTGTTCTGTTATATGTATACCTGTGCATCAAATCTGTTCATTAAAGCTTAATGAGGTGGCTTGAGTCAAACAAGTAGCTCTAGAGGTTTCTTGTCATGCTAGGTCTTTTTTGAAAAATCTCATCATGCTAAGTCATTACTGGCAGTTCCAGCATTATCAGGCTAGATATCTGCTCTAGCATACGCTTCCAACTGTATTTCCCATCCATATAAATTAACTAATAAACTGATTGCAGTTCAAGGTAATCTCTATGCCTGTTCTTCATATCTCTTCATTTCAAGCCTTTTCATAAATTTGTTAAGTTCATTGCATTCCTCATGCTCCTCTAAGATACATTCAACTTGCATATTTTACTAGTATCTACAGACATTGTACAACAATGATAGCAGGGAAGGCACTTCGATGATGCATCAAGAAGTTTAATTACCACATTGAAGTTTCTAATATTTTTATGGATTTTTTTTCTATATACATGCAGTTGTAAAATTTCTTGAAGCTTTAACCCAAGCTTCATTGGTGTTTATTTAAACTTAGGTGGATCTGCTTGGTGATGAGGTAGATGTACTTCTTGGCCTAATTCAGAAGATATACATATCACTGGACCATTATTCACCAGTTTTGCAACACTATTTTGGGGTAATATAACTCATTCTTTATAATAACTTTTTCTTCTCTTGATCTGCATTTTTCATTTCGGGAAAACATTGATCCCTTGTTATTGTGATATGATTCTTGGGCCAATGATAAGAAAAATGAAACAAAACATGAAGAAAAATGCTTGTTCAATCAATAAACAAATCCTAGAAATTGTTTAGTGCATAGTATATTTGTTTTCTTAGCTGCTCCGAGTAGTATAATGTTGTTCTTACTTGTACCAAGCGAAAAATGTTTCTTCAATTGTTAGATCTTATAGTGGTAGCAATGACCTTCCTTGGGTATGTTTGATCTGGTTATATTTTTTTCTGCATTCTATAAGACAAGCACTTATACTTTTTAATGATACTGAGATTTGGTTACTCTAGTTGCATGTAGGATATGTTAAATAAGTCAATTAACATATATATTTTTCCTTTTCTGATGTCTTAACTAGAGAACTTTCATGAATGATGATGCTCCCATTGTTGCCCACCATAGCAGCATCTTAAACTTGAGTTGAGATGAACTTTGGCTCTCTAAACTTTTTTTTTTGGTTGGGCCTTGTGGTTCCTTCTTTCATTTAGGTGTATTTGTGATTTCAACTGATATGAATTTCTTCCCCGAGAAAAAAGTGTGTGAATTTCCAGTTACTCGAACTGTTGACGCAAGCAATGAAGCTTTATCTAGAGTCATGTTCCTTCGACAATGAACCACTTCTGATCCTATTTGATTTCACCATCTTGTTAGTTGCTTCATCTAGTAAGCATCAATTGGCCAGACAATAGACACGGGGTGCATGTAATGAGGCTCTATATTGATACTCCTTACTTCATATCTTCAAGTAACTATCCTGTAATCATTACTACCTCAAGAGAGCCATTGCTCACTCTTTCATTTTCTTTTACCTTAGTCCTAAATTTTCTTAGAACATCTGTTCATTCTAGTTGAACTAGTGATCACTGATTGCTGGACCCATATCATAGTTTTCCTCCCTTAATCTTGTTAAGCTACTTCTAGCATTTGTTTCTTCTTTGGAGGTTTGCTTCAAAATAAGAGATACAAACAACAGATTCCATCAACTTAGAGGCAAAAGCAATGCAACACTTCATATCATTGTTAAATTTATTCAACTTAATCTTCTTTTCTTTGATATGAATGTTGCAAATTGGATTCCCATCTTTTGGTAAGTGTTCCAAAACACTTTCTAAAGTTCTAAGCATATGCTTTTGACAAATAGAGAAAGCTCAAGCCCATTGAGATTATCACTTTGCTCAAAGACTTGTTACCATCCCATTGCTTTGTGACTTACTCATATTTAGCCTACCCTGCGGGATACAAACTTACAATACCTCATGCTTTCATCTTCCACTAAGTAAACTCACATTTCTGATTTGCTAATAGATTTGGAGGGGGCGATAAGAGATTCTTGGAACCATGACTGTTAACTATAACCATCAATCCTTGTACCAACAATTTGGGGTTGGCTTTATAGATCGTTACTCAGATATTGTTCTTATTCAGGGCTATCTGTGTTTAATGCAAGCTTTTCCATCTCGTGCATCACAACTTCAATTCATATTTAGATCTTCCCTCCTCAAGTCACTCACAAGTTCTCAGCATGGAAAGATTTGAGGAAGAAGAAAGCACATCGGAAATGCTTACGACTTAGCGGTGAAAGATGCTAAAGAACCTAAGGAAGCATTTGAAGACTTGCTTGAAAAAGTGAAAGAAGTTGTGAAGGAGTTTTAGGATTCATCCTTGAAGATCTGCCAGATGGACAACTTCCTATACTAATACTCATCATGCCATCAATTTGATCCCGATGCTTCCCATGGAACATGAGGAGATAATGTGATAATTGTAGGCTTGGTTAAAGGGTCATTTTCAGGAATTTGAGTCCTTGTGGCTTACCTATTCCATTGAAAAGTTAAGCATGGAATTAGTGTGTATACATGGATTGTACAACCACAAACAAAATTACCATCAACCATCTGTTTCCTAATTTCGAGACTTGACGGTTTGTTGGATATGTTATCTATTACTGCATTTTCTCAAGGTTTGATTTGGGATTTGGTTGGCAATGGATATGCATTGAGTCAATTGATAAGTGCAATGCAACTTTTAGAGTAAATGATGACCTAGTTAAGCCTTTTACACTGACTAATGCTCTCAATTACATTCATGAGGATTATGACTAATCCTATGTCCATTTATTGCTCTGTTGTTATTCTTACTAAGAGCTAATCAAAAATAGGATAATTGCAACAATGTGCACCAAGTGATGAGGACTCTTCTAGCTGAGGAGTTGCACATAAATTCGAAGAATTGCAGCCAAAAAGTAATATTTTTGGTATTCTTTGTTTATTGCAACGGAGAGTAACTTTTTCCTCTTTTTTTAAAAAAGTTTGGTGGCAATATTTTATTGCTAATTTTTACATGCATTACAAAGTTTCCTTGGATTATCCAGTTTCTTCAGGAGATATATCCAGAACTTTGATATCATTGCAATACTGATCGTCGATTGTATAAAACAAGGCTAGTTAAATACCATGAAATATGATGAGCTGATATTAGAGTGTTCGCAAGTCACAACATCTCAGTAAGATATGAAACTAACAGGTATAGTCATAAATAGTTGGAAACATATCTCATATGGTTTCACATATATGAACAAACATGGACAGGAAATGGATGCTGTTCAATTTTCTCTCAATGGAAAGCAAACAGGAAATGTGAATTAAAATGACTAAGAATAAAAAAGCAGTAGGAAGGCATGCAAGCAAGTTTATCAGTAACTACCCTTTGGTTTTTCTTGGCTTCACATGCATTTCCTACTAGTTTCTTGCATGTTTTAGTTGCTGCTTTCCTGTTTCCTGCTTTGGACATTTTCCTAACCTAATTTTGCATTTAAAGCTTGTGTAGTTGTTCCCTATAACTATATCCTGTAACAGCGACTCCATGTACATTAAAAGACTTACACCCTATGAGCTAGCCTTCAAAATATGGGGGCAATGTGGACAAGAACTATACAGTAATCCAGTAACAAACTCATGCCAAGAAATAAAAGGAACATGCACGTACTTGAAGTATATATGAAGTAATGTATATCTTCTAAGAAAAGAATGCATTTTTCTTTTTCTCGGATAAGTCAAAAGTACTTGTATTTTGATGTCACTGTCTTGTTAAAATGCTGATTTTGGACTGTACTTTATCAGATAATGGAGGTTCTAACATTGATCCGAAAAGAATTAATTGTGAAAGCGACCACGACTACCAGACACTAAAAAAAGAGTTTCTTCATTGTGGAGTCTGGGGAGGATCAAATGTACATAGTTGTGCCCCTACGTGCAGAGAGGCCATTTCTATATTTTGAACTTGTGACACTCGGATCACGTGGAGCAACCTTACGAATGCGCCAGGCCCAACCTCACAACCAGGCATTAATAACATTGTTGTTTATTGTAGAGCTAAATTGCCTTTGATCCAAAATTGGCATTTCGTAGACCTTTGTTGCCACTAATGAGTACTCAATGCTGATTTATCTAACTTTTATTATGTGGTAATGCTTTTGTAATCCTTAAATAGTATGAGCATAATACTGATGGAATCTTTTCAGTTATGTCTTTTGAAAGAAACTGTGGAGGGAGACAGAGAGAGATCTTGGTCTAGGTTTCTCTTCCTTTTTTTTGGTCTAGGCCTTCAGTCCATCAATGCAGGACGTTAACCTAATTTTGATGCTATCATGAGATAGGTATTGGGAACTTTGAGAAAGAGTTGTTGATTGCGCAGCTGTTGTGAGATGAGTATTGAGAACTTTAAGAAAGAGATGCCTTGTAGAAGGTTGACTTACAAAGTAGTATCATTACTAGGGATGAATTGAAGTTGACATTGAGAAAAAAATGGCGAATTACACAAATGGTTAGTTATGCCTTATGCAGCTTCATTAAGTGATGATGGAGCTAGAATTTGCTTTGATTGGCAAATGCATGGTTTTGTAGTTTGACGATATATCTGCTTGTGTATTCGCATGTCAAAATATTCACGCCCAGCTTTGTTGGGGACAAGAAGGCTGTAATCAGATGGGTGAAGCCAGGTTAGAGAGAGATATGGCTTGAGACTGGAGGCTTTGGCAGAGAAGTGGGTAAAGGTAAGTACAGATGGGATTGGGAGGTGGGGTCTATTGCTAGATTAGCTTAGGCGGAACTGGGATTAAATTTGATAGGGAGAGAGGAGCAAGAAGCTTTGGATATGAGATGAAGAGAGACATGAAAATTGGAGTTGGCTCTTGCACACGGGATTGGAGAAGAGGGAGGTATAGGAGAGAGTTGAAGTCTTGCGGGGGTTGAGATTAAAAAAAGGACATTAGTATAATCTAAGTCTGCATCTTACTGCTGCTGTTGATAGGCGAGTTGGAGATGGTACTAGAGTTTTGCTAGGATCAAAGGTGAGAGAGGACAGGTAATATATAATCCAGAAAATATATAAATATAATAAGGGGTCCTGGCGTGGTTTGCTTGGGATCCTCCTCCGGTTCTTATGCCGGCTAACCTCATTCGGCGATCCTATCCATCTCAGCGACAGCTGGCAGTGAATAAACGTTCTTCCGGTGCGCCTCCTGTTCCCTCCATGGATAGATACTCTCCCTCCTCCCCCGCTGAAGAGTCTAGAGAGATCTGAATCTGGAGCTGCGCCTTGTCCAACCATCGCGTCTTCCAGATCTGCCCCAGATCCGGCCATGGCGGCGAGACCGGCATTGCCTTCCATCCTCCTCCCCCTGCTGCTCCTCCTCTTCTCCGCGTTGGATCTCGCGTCCTCCGACAACCCACCCTCGCCGGTCCCGGGAGGACCTGTTCCGGACCCGGCATCGCCCGCTCCGTCGTCGGTTCCCTCGATTGGTCCGTCCGCCCCGTCGCCGGCATTGCCCACTCCGTCGCCGGCTCCCGCGATGGGTCCGTCAGCCCCGTCGCCGGCATTCTCTCCGGGGAACCCCGAATCGCCACCGGCACCGCCCGTCTCCCCGGCGTCCTCACCGTCACCGCCGCCGTCCCCTGCCAACGAGGTCGTCCGGGACGGGGAAAAGGGCGACGGGCAGGCCGAGGTGGGGGAGAGTTCCAGCGGTATGAGCGGGGGAAAGAAGGCCGGGATCGCGGCGGGGGTTTTGGCGGCTGCAGCCGTGGTGGGGCTAGGGGCGCTGGTCTACAAGAAGCGGCGGGAGAACATCCAGCGATCCAGGTACGGTTACGCCACCCGGAGTGAGATGCTCTGAAAACCTTTCATCATGATCATCATCATCATTTTTTCTTTTTCTTATCATTCGAGAGATGATTTTATTTTGTCTATACATAATCGATTTGTTCCAAATTCTTTTGAGAGCGAGGGCAGAGAACGTTATTGATTATTTTTTATTTTATTTTTTTGCCTTTCAGATATACTTTGATTGATGATTTTGGTTGATGATTTGGGATAATATATTGGTTTGGTCGTTAATCTACTTCCGTCCTGTATGTTTTTTTTTTAATACCATTTTTTTAATAATCTTCATTTGATCTTAGGATGTATGTTAACCTTCATAGGAAGGTTTCTGGGACAATCTCCCAGGATAGTTTGTATATTGGGGTGGACTCAAGGTCTCGGTCCATTTTAGGCAAGGTGTTATGTTTGGAACGAATGGAAATGTGAAGATATTTCAAGATCTTGCCACTATCAAAAGAAATTGAGTTCTCAAATTAGTCGCATTTTTAAGGTTTTAGTTATGGTATTTAATTAATACTATACATATGTTTTAAATTGTAAAAGAAATTACAAAGACTTGAACAGATAGCGCCGATGCTTATCCTAGTGGAGACTCATCCAGTTACTTTGAGTTTATTTGCCAAAAATACTTGCGAATTATTGTAGTTTGAGCCAACACTGTATGCTCCTTGAGATTAGCAGTAGATTAATAGTGAATCAATACATGAAGCAATGTGGTGGGAAAAAAAAAACAAGCGAGAGGTGGCAAATTTTGATCTAAACCATTCAACTTTGCCGAGTAAGGATTGGTTGAGATTTTTTTTTTAATATAATTTTGTCGGATATAGATTGGCTGATAGCAACGTGATTATAAATAATCCAATATAGGTTTTAACGAGCATTTAAAGTTCATGCCCCAAGTAATTGTGCGATGGACCATGTCCTAATGATTAGTGTTGGGGGGAAAAATGGACCACCTCACAAATATAATTAAAGCACCCAAATCCGATTAAAGCATCCAAATCCGAGCTTATTCAAGCCGAGCTCAGAAGGCTGCCGAGCTCAAAAGACTGTCGAGCTCAGAAGGCTGTCGAGCTCAGAAGGCCGAGACCAGAAGTCCGAGATCAGAAGGCCGAGCACAGAAGGCTGCCGAGCTCATGCAGGCTGCCGAGCTCAGAAGGCTGCCGAGCTCATTCAGGCCGAGCTCAGAAAGCTGCCGAGCTCAGAAGGCCGAACACAGAAGGCTGCCGAGCTCATTCAGGCCGAGCTCAGAAGGCCGAGCTGACTTCAGAAGGCTGACCTCGTCGTCCATATGCTGCGGCCATGCCCTGCAGCAGCTTCACCGCACCATGCTTTACTTGCCGACCACGCCACGACATATCAACCAAGGACCATACCCTGCTACGACTGTCAACGTCTCACCATTCCCAAGAATGGACTGCACTGCGCGCCACAAACAAGCTATGGCTGCACGCCATCTCCTCCCATGATGGGAATGGGCCATCCACGGCAATTCATTACTTCCACGCCCACGTCGAATCGTGACGGTAACCCATTAATTTGCCCAGTCACATCACAAGTAACCCTGGTACTCCCCCTATAAAAGAGGAGCTTCTTCCTCTAAAAAGGGGCCGCTTCCTTCCAAGGGAGGGCTTGGGACTTTTACTTACAGTCCATCTTCTTCTCCAAAATTAAGCCCTCCTCTGACTTAAGCATCGGAGGGCCGGCGCCGGAAACCCCGGCCACCGGCTTGTTGCAGGTCCTCCGGAGGACGCCGCCCGCCGATGTACCGCCACTCTCGCCGGAGCTCCTCCTCCTCGGTCTGCGGCCGCCCTTGGGTCCAATTTCCAACAACAATTAGAAAGATTATATAATTAAATAGAAGAAAAATATATTTAATATTTATTATATTTTTCTCCATGTTAATTTTTTTACTTTCTCGTGTTATTTCAATGCCAACCAGTCCTGTATTTTTTACTATATTTTATTTTATTTATTAAGATATATATATATAATCGATAATTGGAACTTTAGGTACGGATTTTAAGTAAAAAAAAAAAAAGGTTGAAGAATAGGTTTACATTCTCCAATTCGATTGTCAATGGTTAGGCATGAGTGCTCGGAGTTTTCTGAGCCAACTTAAATCTTCTCATCCCTTTCTAAGGAGGTCACATTCATCAATCACGGCCGTCCGTGTAAATAGAACCGTCGTGATTGTACGGCCCAAAACATCCCATCTTAAATCGCGACCAGAGTTGGCCCATCTCTTTGTTTTTTTTTTTTTTTTTTAAAGTATACCGGCCTCTCACATTATATGCATATGAGTACGGCCATTCAGATCAAACAAGAGAGCCGGACCAAACGAAAAGAGAATATCAACTCACCCAAAAAAAAACCTCTCAGCCATCCCGAAAGAAACTTAATTTTCAAATTCCGTTCTTGCGGTTGGCTGAGGGGAAGCTATGCGTGTATTGAACGCAAAGGCCACCTTTGTGCTATGAATTTGTTATGGTTCCACAAATATCTGACTGTTACTTGAGCCTACCAGAGAGCAACGAATCGCCCAAATCCTGACCCAACCTAACAAAGGTAACCAGATTTGTGGCATGCAAACAGAGACGCGATGCAGATGTGTTAGCTGTAAATTGTTTGTTTTGAGGATGTCCAGCATGCGGTCCTTCAATGTTATTATGCCAATCAGGCGTGGATTTTCCTTTCCTTTTCTTTTCTTTTCTTGTTCAAGGCTACGCAGTTTAGTGGATAATGGAAATCTTTAGATGATTGGATAGAAAACATGCTCTCCAAGCCATAAATCCATATATCTGCTCAAAATATAGGTAGGAATTCGTCCCATAAATAAAGGTATAGGTAGCATAAAAAAGAAGAAGAAATCATACGAAGGGTTAAAAAAAAAAAGGGCTATTCTCCATATTTCATAAAACCACAGACGGATATCTACCAAATGAAGGGATTCTGCGCAACAAAAGTTTAAGAATTATATGGAAGAGAGAGCAAAAAAAGAAAAAATTTAAGCTCTTCATCTCAATTACCTGTTATCGGCAAAAACCCGTCTCAGAAAAGAGAAGCGGTGAGAGATCGTCTGTGGAGATATGGTTGATGGCGCATCTTTTTACATCTAGCCCCTCCATCGGGTGAAACGAAGAGACCATGGCTTCCGCTCATATGATTAAAGGTTGCACCCATTGAGACCAGCATCGCTGACGAGAGTTTCGACGAGCTAGCAAGTCTTTGGAGCGGCAGCGTATATTGGAAAAAAAATTGACGGACCAGTTTAAACCCACGCTCAGCTACTTTAGACATCGGGCAAACTTTGTCTACTGGATCGAGGCCCGGTTTTAGAACTGGCCCGAAGCCTGCTAAATGCGAGCACTCTCATTTACGCTTTTGATCCAATAATTACTTACTTCAATTTACATGGAAGCCTAGCCCTTATCTAATCCATACCTAACTTAAAACCGAC
The DNA here is from genome assembly GCF_051530095.1 of Phoenix dactylifera. Taxonomy (NCBI): domain Eukaryota; kingdom Viridiplantae; phylum Streptophyta; class Magnoliopsida; order Arecales; family Arecaceae; genus Phoenix; species Phoenix dactylifera. The sequence continues at coordinate 38,410,843 of NC_143195.1, forward strand.
CTGTTGGGGGAAAAATAGATTGCTCAAAGCACGTGGATATTTCGCCGGCACTTGATGGCGAGCGCGACGGCTGCAACCCTCAAGGCACCCGACCCCAAGGCGCTCGACCTCAGCGCGCCCGGCCCCAGAGCTTGCAGCCTTGATCTCGGTTGAGTTGAGCCCGATCGACCTCAAGCCCAAAGAAGACCGAAGAAGCAGACCCCTCCACTCCACCGAAAATCAAGTCCCCCTCCTCCTCATCCAGGGTCCAATCCCGCGATCTCCGCCTCAATGACCGCCAATGATTAAATGCGCACGATCTCAACGGACCGCCAGCCAGCCCAAAATCTCGGACCGTCTACGATAACTTATTAATTCACACGATCACGTCCAATCACTACGGTAACTCATTAACTCGCACGGTCACGTCCAGTCATAGGTAACTCATACACTCCTCTTATAAAAAAGGAGACTTCTTCCTTCTTAAGGGAGATTTTTTCTTTTACGCAATCGCTCTCTGACTTAAGCATCGGAGGGCCGGCGCCGGAACTCCTGACCACCGGCCTCTTGCAGGTCCTCCGGAGAAAGCAGTCCGCCGCCGTGTTCCCTGTCGGAGCTCCTCCTCCTCGGTCCGTGGTCACCCCCTGATCCAGTTTCCAGCAACACGACCCAAATCCTAGGTGTAGCCCTCTAAATATAGCAACCAAAACTTAAACCTTTACTCAGCGCAATTCGGGACTTCAGTCTTGGAAAGCTATCCTCACCATTGGCCGCCCCAAATCTACTTCATTTTTGGCACCTTGCTGTATTTCCAAACCACGTCATATTAAGTTCAAGTCCATACCGGCTTTCTAGGTCCGCTAGGTTAAAATTATTTAAAAGCTGCGTAGCTTATTACCTCATGAGAAACATAACTCTTAATACCCAATTTCCATGTGCTGGCTTCAAGTATATTTGAGTTTCAGACTTGGAAAACCATATTACTATCATATCCATGTGTGGGCTCATTTTCTTGTTTTTAAATAGGGCATCATAGGTGCAATGTTTTATAATTCTATCCAAATTCAAGAAGCAATACTTATAACTAAAATATGCTGTTCTACAGCTAGTCTCCTCTTTTTACTCAAAAAAGACTTATGCAAGGGTTTGTATTTAACTTCAACAAAAAAAAACAATCTATGGAAGAAAAAAAACTATGCAGGTGACATGATATTTTAGTTCTTTTAGATAATAATCTAGAAGGCGATCGGTGTGGCTCTGGCATACGCGTGTGTATATATATGCATATATATAATTAGTCAGTCCGCTAAAGTATTAGATATGTCTTCATTGAATTTGGACTGACCATTGTATTAAAGCCACTAAAATTTTCGTTACCAAAAACAAAAAAAAGCCACACAGATTTTACCCGCCAGTTAGGATGGACCAATCAGCATCCTGATCTCCTAAATTATGATGGAGGATGGATTATAAGAAAACAAAAATAATGCATTTAGCCGCGCACTTGTCATCACTTGGTGATGCGTGGTTGTCATGTTTCTCGTATTAAATTTGCCCGAGAGTTAGGTGCTGCGCGGTACCGGTAGCGCAAGAAGCGCCGCCACAAATGTTGTAATAATGATCAACCAATAAATGCCGATGCGTCTCTGTGCAAGCAGTCAGAATCGTCCTTCTCCGTCGCACCCGCCGACGGTCTCCGCGACCCCCGGCAGCTTGGCCCGTCCGATCAAACCATCAAATAGACCACCCACCGCACCAAATTATACCGATGATCATAACATATACTTCACATTCCACTTTTTTTTTCTATTTCTCCTTAATTTGTCTGCTAAAAGTATGTTTAAATAAAAACTTAATATACATATATTATATGTTTAGATGAAGAATACTAGGTTTCAAGATCAGGCTGTCGGCATGGATCATCCAAAATTCTTTATTGCATGGAGAAACGAGATCCAAGTATCATCTTTACTTCTTCCCATGGGCGGTAGCGTGGTAATTAAATCTAAATATGTTGGAATGGGGCAGCATTGCATCCAGAACAGAGAGATAACACTCGGACATATTTTTATGCTCGGCCGCTTGACGTGGATGGTATCGGTGAAAAAAAAAGGTTATCACCGAGGTAGGTAGAAAAGCTATAGAGGGATTTTTTTTTTTTTTTTGGGTATATCGGTAGCTCATACTAGTTTCGTATGAGCATTGCCATCAAAGTCAAGAGACAAAATACTTCATAGAGATAGAGGAATATATATATGATCGCCACTCTTCAAACATGTGTTGCACTAATCCCCATGACCATGCTTAGGGTATCCGAAGAATGAATAATGGTGTGTTGATGCCAAATTGCCCCGCTCCTTCCTTATCTTCCGCCGTTCCAGTAATCTGCCGTCATCACAATGTGTCGGAGATCCGTAACCATGCCCAATGCGCCAGCTTCTCGTACTGCCTTATCAGAGCGGATAACTAACTATTTCTCTCTTCTTCTTCTTTTTTCTTTTCTTGCTGTTGTAGGCTTTGTGCGGCGCTAAGCTTGTACACCAAACGTAGAGTATAATTTTTTCATAAACGAAGCGCTACCCAGTCCGCAATTCGAATATCACGAAAACTCAACTCCTGTCGCACGGAGCCATTTGGGGTCTGAGTCTGTTTTGATCAATTTCTTTTAATTACTTAGTAGACTTTCAAAATACCAAAATTTGGATGGAGTTTGAAAGGGCTGGCTTTTGCTAGCGAATTAATAGCCCATGTCAAGATAGATGAGGATTAATGCATGCAGAAGGGAGTAGGAGGACAATTCGGCGAGGTTGAATCTTAGAAGCAAACGCATGAGCCTAGTTTCCCTGCAAAATAAAATAAAAAAAACAAAATCATGTTCTTTTAGATCAAAAATATAATGGTTGCAATCCGTATTTTTAAGTTCAACGCAGTCTATACTCATCTCGTACCCCCTCCGCCCCCTTTCCTATCTGCTTGATTCATAACCAAACTACCCTTGCTCCTCCATGTTAGAGCAAAGATAAATAGAAACCAGAGGAACACATTTATATTAATTAAAAAAGGAACAGTGGAGCACATTTATGGACAAAGGACTTGCTCTAAGTGACTCTTCTAATTTTGAAAAAAAAAAAAAGAAAAAAAAAACTAAGAAATGCTGAGATGCTTGCTTTATGCGCATGAAAAGTTTGGCCTGCTAAATGGCATATAGAGATTATGGGACTCATCAGAATTAGTACAATACATTAGAGGATGGTTGTACGCTGATTTGCCATGTCAACATTAGATGGGTCAATGGAACTTATTGTATGCACTAACTGGAGCAATAAAATATTTTCCCCAAAAATATTAAATATCAAGAAACCCACACCTTGTCACTTTTTTTTTCCATTATCTTTATTTTTTTAATTTTTTGTACAGCAGTCTTTAAAATCTTCTTGATAGACATATGAATGCATTGACTCTTAAATTTGCATGTTAATATTTAAGACTCAAATTTATATTTTTTTCAGGAGAAGCTGAAATTTGTATTTTGTGCAATCAATTTGGTAGTGCCTATAATGCCATTGATAAAAGGATGAAGAGAAATATTCTTTCTAACCATAGTTAACTTGATTAAAAAACTTATAACAAATAGGTTACATGTTTCTAGAAATTTGTCTACAAATTTAAAGAATTGAAAAATTATATATATGCAGCTTAGAATTATTTCAAGAAACAATATGTGAAAACTATTGCTTAATTTAATAACAAAAATGCCTATAGTTGTTTTGTCCATTGGGGTTGTGATCTTAGTTTTACTCTCCAAATTCTTTTCTATCTTGATTGTAAGAAATGAAAGTCTAACTATATTTCTGATGATTGTGTGGGCTGTTTAGAAGCATAGCAAGGACGTTATTTTCACATGTTGCTATCCAAACCCAAGAAAAAGCTACTATAATTCAAAGAGATGGAACAGCTATCGATGGCCCTTAATAAGAACTTTTACAGGATAAATTTTGATGCAGCTATCTTTTCTAATACTGCTAAAGTAGGCATTGGAGTTGTCATTACTCATTAGAGATCATAGAGGGGAGCTCATGGCAGCAATGACAAAAAAAAAGGCAAAAAAAAACCTTTAGATCAGCTGGTCGCATCAAAGCTATAGCGGCATGGGGGAGCCTTCATTTCAATGAAGTTGTGGGTCTTACTAATGCAATTCTGGAAGAAGACTATGGCAGCTGGGCATGGACCGTCATCTCAAGAGAACCTAATCGTTGTCCTAAAGAGGGATATATTATTCAGGACACCAAGAATTTGGCTTGTGCTTTTTCAAAAAATGCATGTTCGAGCATGTATGATGAAGTAAGGTGGCTCATTGTCCACCCAAAAAAGTTCACCGAATCATGACGAGAGGGAGCCGGTTGAAGAGCCCCAGATATTTTAGTAGATTTTTCACTCCATGCCGATGGTGTAACCCAAGCCTTTTATCATCAATTCAATCATATTTCTATCAAAAACAAAGAAAGCGAGTTACTGAATATTTTTTTAAAAAAATATATATATCCCTCACATTGAACGTAACTATGCTGTAAAAATGCAGACTGTAATTCCAGAATGCATTTAAAAGAGGAAAGGCTTATTACCACATACAAATACAAAGCCTTTAAACATCAGTAAAAAAATTTACAAATTTTTTTTTTTAGAGAAATTCTTTGAGGTCTAATTTTGATATCAAAAGAGCTGCGAATTAGATAGCTTTTTACGTGGCTAATTATTCTGAAAAAATCTTGTGGCTGGAGCGCAGCATTCCTCAAATGAATGAAGGAAGGTTTCTAGGGATTTATTAAAAGAAAGAAAAGAAAAGGAAACGAGAAGAAGGGGGGCTTCTAACGGGCGATTAGGTAGGCCCCACGCAGGGGCCTGGGGAGACGAGAGTCCCGGTCGCGTGATGTGGTCACGCTCGGCGCAAGAATGCGCGGTCCCCACCGTCGGATTGGCGGGCGCTGCGACCCGTCTTTGATCCAGCAACCGTCGCTCCCGCTCAGTTTCTGCTCTCCGTGCATCGCAGAAACTTCGAACTCACGCAGCCAAGCAGGCGCAACACGTCATGCTTCAGGGTCCGTGTGAAACCCAGAGAGCGTGCTGCCAAGCCAAGCAAACATGACTTAGAAATCTAAACTCCAAGTGCCCAGCAAACGTAAACTTGCACTTCGCCGGCGCGGGGGACGCAATCCGGGCCCTTTTACCCACCTAAAGCACACCGCAGTTATTAATTTCATTACCATGGTCGTCCACGGTAATAAAATAGGACTCTTGGAAATTAAGCCTAAACGAAGTGGTGGATCCCAGTACGAAACAAACAGCCTTTTTAATCACGGTTCTCCCCCCTGGTCTCTGTCCTTTCTCTCGCTCTCTTCTCCTCTCCTCTCCGCTTTTTTTTTCCTTTCTTGCCACCCACCACACTTCTTTCCTCGCGTGCTCTGTAAAAAAATAAAGCTCCAGACGCAGCATAGCCGTATCATCTCTCTCTCTCTCCACGGCTGGCTGCGACTATTAGAGATCTCTCGGTTCCCAGAATCAACGAAAAGAAAAGAGACCCAGGAGCTAGAAAACCAAAAAGGGGAGGAGAGAGAGAGAGAGAGAGAGAGAGAGAGAGGGGAGTTTGGCCGTTGTGGCAGTTACCATGTTGCGTTTTCTCTCCCCATTTAGATTTAGAAAGAACAAGAATAATGCCTCCTCCCCAACATGCGTACACGTAATCTATCTGCTAAGCTTGTAAAGAGAAAGGCGGATGGATTATCGGGGCGGAGCGTTGCGATTATAGGAAATTAAGCCTTGCTCAAATTGAAACGACCCGATCCCAACACGAACCCATCCCGCATTGCAGCACCTCGTTTGAGGGAGGGGATGATGGCGGCGGCGGAGGAGATGCACCAGGGGAAGAAGGAAGGGGAGGAAGAACCGAGCATCGACACGGACAAGCTGACCTACGAGATATTCTCCATTCTCGAGAGCAAGTTCCTCTTCGGCTACGACGACCACAAGCTCTGGGTCCCCAAGCCCTCCCCCGATGCCGCGGCCACGGCGATCAAGAACCAGAGGGGCAAGGTCTGCATCCTCTGCATCGACGGCGGCGGGGGCGGCGGCATGCGGGGCATCCTCCCGGGAAAGGCGCTATCCTATCTAGAGCAAGCGCTCCAGGCCAAGTCCGGCGACGCCGACGCCCGCATCTCCGACTACTTCGACATCGTCGCCGGCACCGGCGTCGGCGGGTTCTTCGCCGCGATGCTCGTCGCCACCCGCGACGGGTCTCGCCCGCACTTCCGCGCCGATGATACCTGGCGGTTCCTCGCCGACCAGGGCAAGCGCTTCTTCCGCAAGCCCGGGGCGCTCTCGTCGTCATCGTCCTCCTCCTCCTCCAGCGGGTTCCTCCGGCGCGTATTTCAAGAAGGGGGTGGAGGAGGGTCGTTGGCGAAGGCGACGGCGGCGGTGGAGAAGGCGATCAAGGAGGCGATCGGGGAGGGGCTGACGCTGCGGGACACGGTCAAGCCGGTGCTGATCCCGTGCTACGACCTGCGGAGCTCGGCCCCGCTGGTCTTTTCCCGCGCCGACGCCCTCGAGAGCGAGAGCTACGACTTCCGGCTGTGGGAGGTATGCCGGGCGACGTGGGCGGAACCGGGGCGGTTCGCGCCGGCGGATATGCAGTCGGTGGACCGGCGGACGGCGTGCATGGGCGTGGACGGCGGCTTGGTGATGAGCAACCCGGCGGCGGCGGCCATCACCCACGTCCTCCACAACAAGAAGGAGTTCCCCTTCGTCCGCGGAGTGGAAGACCTACTGGTGCTCTCCCTCGGGTGCGGGGCCGGCGGCGCCGCTGTCGTGCCGGAGGAGGAGCATCCGCGACTACGTCGGTGGAGCTCCCGGGAGTGGGCTCGTCCCATCGCGCGGATCGCCTCCGACGGCGCCGCCGACCTCGTCGATCACGCCGTCGCCCTCGCCTTCGGGCAGTGCCGGAGCTCCAACTACGTCCGTATCCAGGTACGCCTTCAGTGGCTCTCGCCTCATGCTAAGTTGCGCCCGTTTGTCTGTGACGGGGGGATGCGCTCCGTTTTTTTTTTTCCCCCGCCTCAGAGGTTCAGAATAACGAACCAATGCTTCTTTTGGGTAAAACGTGGTTTCTCTCCTCCTTAACGAAAAAAAACTATGGACTCTCTGTACCTGCTGTCGGTGAACAGCAGGGGAAGGGAGGGCACTTGGATTCTAATGGCCGGTTTCCCTTCTGTTGAACGGGGCTCCCAATTACCTTCTGCTTCGTTTCCTTCTTTCGCCACCCTGCGCTGTGCTCTCTGATAAGTAGCTTGTCTGGGTACGATTTAATTCTCTATATCTTCTTTTCTCCGAAAACTTGAGAGCTTTTAGTACACGTCAAATCATCTTCCTGTTCCCGATATCCAATTTTAGCTAATTTCCTCCGATTCCGTCATGCGTCACGGGATGAGCTTGCGTCGACGCGGGTTTAGAAGCTTGCACTCAAGTACGCCCGATTATTGTGATATCGAAAAGCCGTAATGTAGAAAGGCCAGTTCGGTGGGAACCGCTTGAGAAGTTTGGAGGCAGGTTCCCACATCCCGGTGCATGCATGTTGGAGCGGGGAGGAGAGAGACTTGAGGAACATTTGCACGGTGGCGGTGGAGTATGGAGACAGGTGGTTTGAGGAGGTGACCTTTTTTTTTTATATATATTTATTTAAGAACTAGGCTTGGCGTTATGCTCTTGTGGTGCTGCTTCGATGAATCTTGATCTTAATTATTTCATGCGAAAAAGACTGCTTTAATGCGATTAATTTGAGATATTTTGAGGGAGGGCATGCATCAACCGATGACGAGGTACGGTTGTTTGTTTGTTTGTTTGTGAGCACAGGCGCAGGCTAGTTGCAGGAGCATGGGGAGCAGCCGGGGAGTGGATGCGGACTCGGACCCAGCCCCAGGGAACGTGAAGGCTTTGCTGGGGGCAGCGGAGGAGATGCTGAGGCAGAAGAATGTGGAGTCGGTGCCGTTTGGGAGAAAGAGGATCGGTGAGCACACCAATATGGAGAAGCTGGATCGGTTTGCAGGCGAGCTCATGCTTGAGCACCGCCGGAGGAGGAGCTGCCGGACAGCTGCCTTCAAGCAAGCGGCTCCCGAGCCTACCTAGACAACTGAGCTGTTGAGCAGGCGCTAATCATCTCTTCTTTTCTTTTCTTTTCTTTTCCTACCTCCCGTTTGCTCCATCCTGCTGTTTCTTTGCATAGCAGCACTGTAGCATTTCTCTCCTTGGGATTAATTGGGGGGCACGGGGGAAAAAAAAGTGAAATATTTCAATGATGATATGATGTCCCGGAGAAAGCCAATTGTCTCTTGCAGCTACTCAAGTTGTCTCGGCTACATGAAAATTGTTTCAGTAGGCTTTGCAGTTGCGACCTTAAAAAAGATCATCAGGTAGGAAGATAACTTTTTCTTTTTAATACCTCACTATGTATATTTTGCAGCAAAGCCCTTTTGGGCTCCTCCATACGCATCAGTGAAAGCTGCCCGCCGGATGGATTGTATTATTCTTAGCAAACTTTGTCCTCCTTGTTCTCTTCTTTCAAGCAAGCAAAGAGACATGCGAATTGAAAGAAATTTGTCCAGAAAAAATTGTCGCACTGAAACCGACTCAAGGGATTTCGATCTCATACTGATCTTCTTGGCAGCATATGGTGAAACATTAGTCTTCGACCTGTTCGTTTTTCTTAATCAAATAAATCTTTGATGTTGCTAGAAATTGTTTGTTATTTGTAATCATAGATGCTAACTGTTACGGGGGGTTCCCCGAATTTAATCCCACATCGGCCGTGTAGCGGGAAGGTCTGTGCCATATAATGGGGGGCTCAATCACCCTTTCCTAAAGAGGCGCCTTTTGTGGGGCAAAACCGTGAAGCGCCGTGAGGAGGGCTCCGGGTACGCTCGCCCCCCGAATCGGACCCAAAGCGGACAATACCTTCTGGGGGACACTCTCTCTTCTGCTGCTCTGCTGGTGACGGGATGTAAATCCCGCATCAGATGGCGCTAGAAGGAGGGCCTCGGCCCTCCGCCTATCCAGCAAGGAGCCGACCCGGGCACAGGACCTCCCCGTTGGGGGGGCTGTGTTACGGGGGGTTCCCCGAATTTAATCCCACATCGGCCGTGTAGCGGGAAGGTCTGTGCCATATAATGGGGGGCTCAATCACCCTTCCCTAAGGAGGCGCCTTTTGTGGGGCAAAACCGTGAGGCGCCGTGAGGAGGGCTTCGGGTACGCTCGACCTCCGAATCGGACTCAAAGCGGACAATACCTTCTGGAGGACACTCTCTCTTCTGCTGCTCGGCTGGTGTGTGGGCTCTACTGGTGACGGGGTGTAAATCCCGCATCACTAACATTTAGGTATAAACCACCTTTTTTTTTTTTTTTTTTTTTCTTTTTTTTTTTTTATTATTTCTAATCGCTTGGAATCAAATATAATTTGTCATTGCCCATGTGCTGATACCATCATTTTCCATCGAAGTGGATCATCTCTCTGCCCAGTCCTGCAGTCTGCAGATACACTCGCGCATTCAGAAAGTTAATACGGTCAGGTTGCCGAAAAAATTACAGTGGTTTCTCTTTTCGTTATTCCCCTTCTTTCTTGTCCAAGTTTTTAGCTTTTTGCTCGTTGGGACAGAGAGACGTTGTTTTCATGTTTGAACAAATTCATTGGGCGAACTCGAGGAACGTTAGGGATTTCTTCTTGAAAACTAGCCTCATGCCATCAGTATACGTCGGCATTATGGATCATATTCCGATCCACATCCTAATTGGCATCCATTTCATGCAAACCATCAGGAGAAAACACGTTAAATTCGTACGGATAACTTTTGCTACAAACCCAATACTAATTCCTTTTTGAGACTTTTGGTCGACTTTTGACCCTCATCAAACAGGCTAAAGCTCAAATTAATTTGTAGGATTTCAAGTTAGCATCAGCATGAGTACTCCCACGTTCCAAAGGGACAGAATAATTCTGAGTACGCCCCTGGAAGGATAATCAGGAGAACCGGAAAAAACCCTAATTCTAATAGGAATATTGATTTGCATCAGTACCTCCTCATTCGAAAAAAACTCATCCTCTAATGAAGAACTTTAACCGCACTCTCTAAAACCCTACCCTTGGTTTTAAAAAAATGAAAGAATACAATAATGAATGAAAAATTCTAATCAGCTTGAAACCATGTCTTCTTGCTTCTTGCCATGATTAAAAGATTTGATGAGTATTGTTGCTGGTGGTCCAAACCGAGAACGATTGGCACAGCGGTGTGAACGGGGTTCCGTTTGAGTTGCCTTGGTTGGTGTTGATTGCGCTCCACCTTCCACCGGAAAACCTGCAAGCAAGCCTCGCACCACCACTGGGGTAGTGGGGGCCCTCCGACGATCAAGTCAGAGGAGATTGGAGGAGAAGGAGAGATAATAGTAGCAAGTAAGAGAATGCTCTGGAAGTTCTTGCTTACCCCCCCTCCTCCCCCCAGCTGCATATATACCAGGCTGGGGGGTCTCTCAGGGGGGTTCGTCACCGTGGGGCACGATGGAGCTGCCACTGACACGGCCGTTACAGGGCGTCGTGGGGCAGCGCTGGGTACGGCCATGACAGGGCGTAGTGGAGCTCCGCCTTGTACGGCTGTTACAGGGGATCGTGGAGCAGCGCCAGATACAACCGTTGCAGGGAGTAGTGGAGCAGGAGGCTGCGGCGTGCCTCTGGGGAATAGCCTGTCGTTATCGAGAGATGTCCGACTCGGGGTCGGGCTGCGGAGACGAAGATGTCCGACTCGGGGTCGGATTGCTGGATCAAGGGGCTGCCGACTCGGGGTCGGGCTGCGGAGCCGAAGATGTCCGACTCGGGGTCGGATTGCTGGATCAAGGGGCTGCCGACTCGGGGTCGGGCTGCCGACTCGGGGTCGGGCTGCGGAGCCGAAGATGTCCGACTCGGATTGCTGGATCAAGGGGCTGCCGTAGTCTTCCTGGGCGCGCGTGCCGGTCACGTGGGGCATGGTGGCTAAGTTCCCCCGTAACAGTAGCCCCCCACTTCCGAGCCCGGAACCAGAAGGGGAACGGGTGAAGGGAGTGATGCTTCGAGATTGCCGCCATCCCTCGGAGAGGCGCGCACGCTTCGAGCTCCCCGCCTTCTTTATGGCGTATGGCGGTTGTTGCTGACCTGGCAGTCTGAGAATTTCGGCGGACATCCTTCCTTAATGGCGTCGATTCGCCTTTGGGGCGCGAGCGACCCTTCGGCAGCCAGGCGTCCTCTGGCGTCACCCACCTTTCCGCCTATTTAACCGGGGGCCCTCCTCCGTCCTCTGACGCCCTCGTTTTTCCTATCTCTTAGCTCGCCCAGTACATGATCCGCCTGGAGGAGTGCTACGAGGAACAGGCGAGGCTTCTGGCGAGGGCCGAGAGCCAACTGAAGGCAGTAGAGGAGGGAGGTCAGGCTGCGGCGGGGAGGACGACCAGGGACCTCGAAATGAGGCTCCAGGTGGCCGAAGAGCGGGCACTCGGCTTCGTCACCCTCGAGAAGCAACTGTTGGAGGCTCAGGAGCAACTCAAGGTTGCCTCGAGTCTCGAGGGCGAGATCAAGAAGGCGGAGGAGCGGGCCGAAAAGCAGTCCCGGAAGGCTGCCGACTTCCGGGAGAGGTGGGAGAAGGCCCGGCAGTCAGCCGACAACGCCCGCAACCGAACCCGGTCTCTTGAAGCCAAGCTGGGCGAATTGGAGTTGGTCTTGGAGGAGTCCCGCGCGAGCGACCAGGAGCTTCGTTCGCGCTTGGAGGAGGCCGAGGCTGCTCGCATTGCTGCCGAGGCGAAGCACAAGGAGGCTCGGGCTGATCTGCTGAGGGTCTCCTCCGAGGCGGACGACCGGATTGTGGCGAAGGTCATGGAGGCAAAAGCTCAGATTACGGAGCGAGCAGAGGCGGCGCTGGCTGAGAAGAGCGCGGAAATCGGGCGTCTGGCGGTACAGGCCTATCGTCAGTCCGCCGAGCTCACCCATGATATGTCGGAGGCGGTACAGGCCTATCGTCAGTCTGACGAGTTCGTCCGTGACATGTCGGACGCGGGGTCCGACTCCTTTATCTTAGGCTTCGAGGAAGGCCTGACAAGGGTGTCGGCTAAGTACCCCGAAATTGACCTGAGTGGGATCTCTCTTCTAGACTCCTCTCCGGCGCCATTGCCTGCTGATTCTCCAACCGCCTCCCTACCCCCTGCGGACGTGCCCGGCGTTCCCGACCCGGGGGTTCCTCCAAGCTGACCTTCTGTATTTTTGTTCTTTTCTTTGTGTGTTGGCGTTTTGCCAAGTTGTATGGGTCTCGGCCCTGAAACAATGAAAGTTAATGCAAATAGAGTTTCTTCATTTCACTTTCGTCCTTCTTCTTTTTAACTCTTGGTAGCGTCTCGCTGACTCCCGACTCTTGAAATTCTTCTGGCGCTAGGCCAGGTATCTGAGGGTTAGGCCTCAGGAACTTCTTCCGGCGCTAAGCCAGGCATCCGAGGGTTAGGCCTCAGGAACTTCTTCCGGCGCTAAGCCAGGCATCCGAGGGTTAGGCCTCAGGAAATTCTTCTGGCGCTAGGCCAGGCATCCGAGGGTTAGGCCTCAGGGAATTCTTCCGGCGCTAAGCCAGGCATCCGAGGGTTAGGCCTCAGGAACTTCTTCCGGCGCTAAGCCAGGCATCCGAGGGTTAGGCCTCAGGAAATTCTTCTGGCGCTAGGCCAGGCATCCGAGGGTTAGGCCTCAGGGAATTCTTCCGGCGCTAGGCCAGTCATCCGAGGGTTAGGCCTCAGGAACTTCTTCCGGCGCTAAGCCAGGCATCCGAGGGTTAGGCCTCAGGAACTTCTTCCGGCGCTAAGCCAGGCATCTGAGGGTTAGGCCTCAGGAAATTCTTCTGGCGCTAGGCCAGGCATCCGAGGGTTAGGCCTCAGGGAATTCTTCCGGCGCTAGGCCAGGCATCCGAGGGTTAGGCCTCAGGAACTTCTTCCGGCGCTAAGCCAGGCATCCGAGGGTTAGGCCTCAGGAACTTCTTCCGGCGCTAAGCCAGGCATCAGAGGGTTAGGCCTCAGGAACTTCTTCCGGCGCTAAGCCAGGCATCCGAGGGTTAGGCCTCAGGAAATTCTTCTGGCGCTAGGCCAGGCATCCGAGGGTTAGGCCTCAGGGAATTCTTCCGGCGCTAGCCAGGCATCCGAGGGTTAGGCCTCAGGAACTTCTTCCGGCGCTAAGCCAGGCATCCGAGGGTTAGGCCTCAGGAACTTCTTCCGGCGCTAAGCCAGGCATCCGAGGGTTAGGCCTCAGGAAATTCTTCTGGCGCTAGAACAGGCATCCGAGGGTTAGGCCTCAGGAAATTCTTCCGGCGCTAGGCCAGGCATCCGAGGGTTAGGCCTCAGGAACTTCTTCCGGCGCTAAGCCAGGCATCCGAGGGTTAGGCCTCAGGAAATTCTTCTGGCGCTAGGCCAGGCATCCGAGGGTTAGGCCTCAGGGAATTCTTCCGGCGCTAGGCCAGGCATCCGAGGGTTAGGCCTCAGGAACTTCTTCCGGCGCTAAGCCAGGCATCCGAGGGTTAGGCCTCAGGAACTTCTTCCGGCGCTAAGCCAGGCATCCGAGGGTTAGGCCTCAGGAAATTCTTCTGGCGCTAGGCCAGGCATCCGAGGGTTAGGCCTCAGGGAATTCTTCCGGCGCTAGGCCAGGTATCCAAGGGTTAGGCCTCAGGAACTTCTTCCGGCGCTAGGCCAGGCATCCGAGGGTTAGGCCTCAGGAACTTCTTCCGGCGCTAAGCCAGGCATCCGAGGGTTAGGCCTCAGGAAATTCCGCTCGTTGGTCGGCCAAGGCTGGCGCAAGCCGAGGCGACCGGTCGGGGCTTCAGGCTAGTTTGCTCCCGGGATGATCATCGGGTTAGCCTGGCATCCGAGGGCCAAGCCTCGGGAGATTCCGCTCGTTGGTCGGCCAAGGCTGGCGCAAGCCGAGGCGACCGGTCGGGGCTTCAGGCTAGTCTGCTCCCGGGATGATCATCGGGTTAGCCTGGCATCCGAGGGTTAGGCCTCAGGAACTTCTTCCGGCGCTAAGCCAGGCATCCGAGGGTTAGGCCTCAGGAACTTCTTCCGGCGCTAAGCCAGGCATCCGAGGGTTAGGCCTCAGGAACTTCTTCTGGCGCTAAGCCAGGCATCCGAGGGTTAGGCCTCAGGAACTTCTTCCGGCGCTAAGCCAGGCATCCGAGGGTTAGGCCTCAGGAAATTCTTCTGGCGCTAGGCCAGGCATCCGAGGGTTAGGCCTCAGGGAATTCTTCCGGCGCTAGGCCAGGCATCCAAGGGTTAGGCCTCAGGAACTTCTTCCGGCGCTAAGCCAGGCATCCGAGGGTTAGGCCTCAGGAAATTCCGCTCGTTGGTCGGCCAAGGCTGGCGCAAGCCGAGGCGACCGGTCGGGGCTTCAGGCTAGTTTGCTCCCGGGATGATCATCGGGTTAGCCTGGCATCCGAGGGCCAAGCCTCGGGAGATTCCGCTAGTTGGTCGGCCAAGGCTGGCGCAAGCCGAGGCGACCGGTCGGGGCTTCAGGCTAGTCTGCTCCCGGGATGATCATCGGGTTAGCCTGGCATCCGAGGGCCAAGCCTCGGGAGATTCCGCTCGTTGGTCGGCCAAGGCTGGCGCAAGCCGAGGCGACCGGTCGGGGCTTCAGGCTAGTCTGCTCCCGGGATGATCATCGGGTTAGCCTGGCATCCGAGGGCCGAGCCTCGGGAGATTCCGCTCGTTGGTCGGCCAAGGCTGGCGCAAGCCGAGGCGACCGGTCGGGGCTTCAGGCTAGTCTGCTCCCGGGATGACCATCGGGTTAGCCTGGCATCCGAGGGCCGAGCCTCGGGAGATTCCGCTCGTTGGTCGGCCAAGGCTGGCGCAAGCCGAGGCGACCGGTCGGGGCTTCAAGCTAGTCTGCTCCCGGGATGACCATCGGGTTAGCCTGGCATCCGAGGGCCGAGCCTCGGAAAATTCCGCTCGTTGGTCGGCCAAGGCTGGCGCAAGCCGAGGCGACCGGTCGGGGCTTCAGGCTAGTCTGCTCCCGGGATGATCATCGGGTTAGCCTGGCATCCGAGGGCCGAGCCTCGGGAAATTCCGCTCGTTGGTCGGCCAAGGCTGGCGCAAGCCGAGGCGACCGGTCGGGGCTTCAGGCTAGTCTGCTCCCGGGATGATCATCGGGTTAGCCTGGCATCTGAGGGTTGTCAGGCCTCAGGAAATTCCGCTCGTTGGTCGGCCAAGGCTGGCGCAAGCCGAGGCGACCGGTCGGGGCTTCAGGCTAGTCCGCTCCCGGGATGATCATCGGGTTAGCCTGGCATCCGAGGGCCGAGCCTCGGAAAATTCCGCTCGTTGGTCGGCCAAGGCTGGCGCAAGCCGAGGCGACCGGTCGGGGCTTCAGGCTAGTCTGCTCCCGGGATGATCATCGGGTTAGCCTGGCATCCGAGGGCCGAGCCTCGGAAAATTCCGCTCGTTGGTCGGCCAAGGCTGGCGCAAGCCGAGGCGACCGGTCGGGGCTTCAGGCTAGTCTGCTCCCGGGATGACCATCGGGTTAGCCTGGCATCCGAGGGCCGAGCCTCGGGAAATTCCGCTCGCTGGTCATGCGCCTGTCGCTTGCCGCCCGACGGGATTTCTCCGTGGCCAGCTGCGATCGTGTTTCTCCTCCTCTCCAAGCGTCGCCTGGGGAACACCAGATGGGCATTAAATGCTAATTGAGGGGTTACCTGGAAAATCGGATCGCCAGTTGCTGCTTGCGAGGAGTGTCAGTTAAGCGGCCGCGATACGCGCGTTCTTCAAGGCGGATGCGGCCTGGGCGCGAGCGGAGATATGTGGACCTAGGGTACAGGCCACCCGGAGTGTCATCATAGTTTGCCATAGTGAGGGAGATCACCATGGCGTCATCGTGGGGGGTCTGAACCCCCTTTACATCTTCATCACAAAAAGTGATTACATTACTGACCCTTTGCCTCTTTGCGACGGCTGCCCCTGACGCTTCAGTCGAGCCCCCTGCGTTCCTCTCGGGCCGGGGGCAGCCCCCAGTGATAGTGTGGATCACGCCCGCGACGGGTCGATTCTGCTCCCGAGGCTCCTGAGGGGCCGGGTCGGCCGGACGCGGGTCTGCGGGGGGACGTCGGTCGTTCACATATCGACCGAGACGCCCTCGGCGGATGAGAGCCTCGATCTCGTCCCGAAGCTGGAAGCAGTCTTCGGTGTCGTGGCCGTGGTCCCAGTGGTACTCACAGTACGCCCGAGAGGGCCTCCTCCCAGGAATCTTCTTCATCTGTCTCGGGACCGGGAGGTCCTCCCGCCCCTTGATTTCCATGAGGATCTGGGCCCGGGGAGTCAGGAGAGGAGTGTACCGGTTGAAACGTCGGGGCGGAGAACGAGGGCGTAGGGCGCCGTGGTTCCTCGCCGGCGACAGGCTTCTGCGCCGACGTTGAGGCGTCGGGCTCCTCCTCTGGCGTGCCTCTTTTCGCCTTTTCTTCCCGAGCTTTGGAGGGATCTCGGCGGCCTCCTTGCTCCGGTGGGCGGCCGCCTCCTCGGCGTCCGCATACTGGTTCGCCCGGGACAACAGCTCCGGGAAGCTCCGCGGCAGGCGTTTGTCCAGGGGAAAGGTGAGTCTGCCCTTTCGGAAGCCACGCTTCAGGGCTGAAAGAGCCACCTCCTGGCTCAGGTTCCGGACTTCCAGCGTAGCCTTGTTGAAGCGGGTAAGATAATCCCGCAAGCTTTCTCCCTCGTTTTGCCGGACATCAAAGAGGGAGTCGGAGACCAATCGCCGCCGGCTACTGACGGCGAAATGGGTGATGAAGAGGCGAGTAAACTGGTCGAAGGACTGGATTGAGTTACCCTCCGAGCCGGCGAACCACGCCCTTGCCGGGCCACGGAGGGTCGCCGGGAAGGCCTTGCAGAGGAGAGGATCTGATGCTCCGTGGAGGAGCATAAGGGTTCTGAAACTCTCGACGTGATCCCGCGGGTCCGCCGCCCCCTCATAGGGCTTGATCGCCGGCATTTTAAACCTCGGCGGATTCGGGGTCCGCAGGATCCTCGAGGCAAGCGCCGGCTGGGAGGAGATCTCCAAGTCGGCGAAGGGATCTTTGGAGTGGCCCTTCAGGACCTGGAGTTGTCGGTGGAGATCGTCCACCCGCCGGTCCAGGGAGCGCGACCGATGGGTGGGAGACAAGGTGCACCGAGAGGGGGACCGACTGGAGCGTGGGTTCCTTGAGGACTGGGGGGTCTGGGAACGCGCCCGGGCCCGCCTCTCGTACCCCGCGCAGCTCCGATGGGAAGGTCCCGGCAGAATGGACCGTGCTCGAGAATCTTCCTCGCGCCGGCGCTCCTCCCCATGGGAGAGGAAGGAGTGCGGGTTGAGGAGGACAGGTGAGCGCTCAGGGAGCAGCGGCTCCTGGGCCCGCTGCGACGCCCGAGACATCACACCCTGCAGGTTCTGCACTGCCTCCGCGAGGGTGCGAACCTGCTGGGCTAACTGGTCGAACTGAGCGGCTTCGACCATCTGAATGGGGGGTGGAACGGTGGAGTGTTGCTGAGAATGTGTTGGAGACGCAGCGGCCTCCCGGCCGGAGGCGCGAGAGGCCCCGCGACCGGAGGCATTGGAAGCTCCACGACCACCTCGCCGTGCCATTACGATCGCTCTGAGATTCGGTTCCCTTCCTCTAGCGCCAACTGTTGCTGGTGGTCCAAACCGAGAACGATTGGCACAGCGTTGTGAACGGGGTTCCGTTTGAGTTGCCTTGGTTGGTGTTGATTGCGCTCCACCTTCCACCGGGAAACCTGCAAGCAAGCCTCGCACCACCACTGGGGTAGTGGGGGCCCTCCGACGATCAAGTCAAAGGAGATTGGAGGAGAAGGAGAGATAATAGTAGCAAGTAAGAGAATGCTCTGGAAGTTCTTGCTTACCCCCCCTCCTCCCCCCAGCTGCATATATACCAGGCTGGGGGGTCTCTCAGGGGGGTTCGTCATCGTGGGGCACGATGGAGCTGCCACTGACACGGCCGTTACAGGGCGTCGTGGGGCAGCGCTGGGTACGGCCATGACAGGGCGTAGTGGAGCTCCGCCTTGTACGGCTGTTACAGGGGATCGTGGAGCAGCGCCAGATACAACCGTTGCAGGGAGTAGTGGAGCAGGAGGCTGCGGCGTGCCTCTGGGGAATAGCCTGTCGTTATCGAGAGATGTCCGACTCGGGGTCGGGCTGCGGAGACGAAGATGTCCGACTCGGGGTCGGATTGCTGGATCAAGGGGCTGCCGACTCGGGATCAGGCTGCGGAGCCGAAGATGTCCGACTCGGGGTCGGATTGCTGGATCAAGGGGCTGCCGACTCGAGGTCGGGCTGCGGAGCCGAAGATGTCCGACTCGGGGTCGGATTGCTGGATCAAGGGGCTGCCGTAGTCTTCCTGGGCGCGCGTGCCGGTCACGTGGGGCATGGTGGCTAAGTTCCCCCGTAACAAGTATGTCTCCATGTGTCCCCACAGCATGTAACTTCTCTCAATCATACAACTTAAGAAATATGAAGAACTATACATTATCCACTTTTTGCTTCAAGCTTTCACAAAAATTACAAGACAGGATCTTTTGTTGCAAGTCATAGGATGCTACTAGTATCTTAATCAATGAATTCTTTGTAAAGAGCATTACAAAGGGATCTTCATACTCATTTTCCATTTATATTTATAATGCATGCAGTAATACAATGAACAGAGATCGATCATCCAACTCATTGCCGCATCAAGAGTCCCATTACCTCCGTTGTAAAGAATGAAAACATGGAAAGAAAATTGTTCTCAATGGAAATAAATTACTGTGCAAGTTTTGATGTCAACGATTTTCCATTGAGGGCTGGACTAAGTGGCTGCTGGAGGGCTGGGTTCACTGGAAACATCTCACATTGAGCTAGGTGTGCCATCAGTTGATCCAAGAGCACCAAAGCTACCATTGCTTCCACCATTGGAACAGCTGCCACATACGAAACAAATCCCAATGGAACAATCAAAGAGGACAAGCACAATTTGAGAAAGATCATTAAGAATTGTTTCCTTCTTCTGAAAAAAATGTGGAATGAAATAATACCTCTAGGGACCACACAGGGATCATGCCGACCCCTTGCTATAAGCTCGGTTTCCTGTCCATCTCTGGTCACTGTATTCTGTTTCTTCTGCAGACATCAATTACATATTGACAATCAAACACAGTATGAAATTCTGTCAATGAAGCAACAGTTGATATGGAAAACAAAAAAAGAAAATCTTCTCTATAGTAAAGTAGTTACATGGGACTACAACTACAAGCATGTGTTTGAATATTATTTCATTACTTCGAGGGCCCCGAGTGATCAGATAAACAAGTCAATGTTTTGTAGGGAAATGAAGTGGTCAGGTTTTCTGCTGAATCTGGAGAATTCCACTTATTTTTATCATAATATAATTGAAGGAACACAAGGAAGCACTTATTATTGTAAAACCTTCCACAAATTAGGGGAGAAACTGTGCCAATAATGACATTTATATATGGAGAGAACTGGCTTACCCCAATTGTAGAGGTTGGTTTAAAAGCTATTCTCATGTAGATGGTTTCTCCGTTGGTTATCCCTCCCTGTATACATGCATCTTAAATCCATGAATTCATAAACTTGCAGTACCCAAGAGCAAATATGGGAATAAATGGCAAAGGAAAAAACCTGTATACCGCCTGATCGATTTGTTCTTGTTCGCATGTTTCCATTCTCATCCATATAGAATTCATCATTATGCTCACTTCCAGTCAAAAAAGTACCTGCATAGATTGGTATATGTACCCTATGACGCCATTACTGAAGTAAACAGGACTGTATGTTATCTTTGTTTCTACAAAGGATCAAACTGGCCACTTCAAATTGGATCATAAAAACCAGACATTCGGAACGTGGGTTGAGCCAACAACCTTAGATAAAATTTAACAATGCTACCAGTTTATGTTCACCAACCTGCAAATCCACTGCCAAACTCAAATCCTTTGGTAGCAGGCAGAGACAGTGCAGCTTTTGCCAAATCAGCTTCAAGTTTATCAAAGACTGGAGCACCTAGCCCCTGATACAACATGGGGATGGCAGTTATTTAACTAATCCGAAAGGAAGTTATACAACATTTTCGATACATCTAAAAAATGATCGGAAAAAAGAAGAGAACAAGATTGGCAGAAAAAACGGATATTCTTACTGATCCAAGTGCTATGGCATAAATGTGGAATAAATGGCATATCGATTGGGAAGGGCTATAAGATTTGAGGTTAGACTGTTAAAACAAGGTGAAATACTTACACGTGGAACATTTCTTGCAATGCATGTCACAACGCCACCAACAGAGTCCCCTTTCACTCGTATAGCATCAATGGCATCAATCATCTTCTGAGCATATTCTGGATCCGGACACCTAACTATATTGCTCTCTATCTGGTCAAATCTCACACAGAGAACTTATTTAATACAGCACAAAGAAGTCATGTAACGCTTAAAGGGATCAAGAAACTACAAACCTGTTCTAAGGTCACAGTGTCATTATCAACCACCCCTTCTGGAAGTACAACTTTATGCACTTGAGAAACATATGCCAGAATCTGGAATCAACAAAAAGAGATTTTAACAAAAAATTCTATGCAGCTCAGCATGAAAAGCATATAGTATTTATAACTCGAAATCAGTTGTTTTAGTGTAAGTGATGCACAAGTCCACAATAGTGACAAACACATTTTATGCACAAATCGAAGAGCATCCACGAGATAAGATCTTTCTTTCCTTATTTTCTGTCCATGCGAGAGAATAGCTGAGAACAAAGACAGTTCAACAAGGAAAAGAAAACTGTACTTATGTTTATTCCATTAGACATTAGTAACATACAAGCACATGTCAAGTATAGCAACACAAAAATTCCAGGCATAGATATTGAATCTAAATCCATTGCACATTTTATGCACAAATCGAAGAGCATCCACGAGATAAGATCTTTCTTTCCTTATTTTCTGTCCATGTGAGAGAATAGCTGAGAACAAAGACAGTTTAACAGGGAAATGAAAACGGTACTTATGTTTATTCCATTAGACATTAGTAACATACAAGCACACATCAAGTATAGCATCAGAAAAATTTCAGGCATAGATATTGAATCTAAATCCATTGTATGTTCATAAGATCCTAGGGCAGACATCGCCACAGGGATATTGAAGGTGCAGCAGAGCTTGCCAACTATATCTGGAGGACATGCAATTATTCCCCATTGCTGAGAGAGAAATGGAACCACATACTTCAGATCATGGTTTGCCGTACCAGTCGACAACGGTGTGTGCCGACCATACTCTACTGTATTGATACCGAATCAGTACACGGTATGAGAGGCATATCGGGTGTCGGTACACCGAACCAGCCTCCGTACTGAACGTACGGACATAGTAATAGGTTGATACCGGTATAAGGTCCGGCACCGAGACAGCAAATTTTGCTTCAAAAGTTAATTAAAATAATTTGATGCACAAACATACCTCGGTTCCTGATTTCATTTTCAGAATCTTTTTTGCAATAGCTCCAGCTGCAACTCTCCCAATGGTTTCTCTTGCTGATGATCTGCCACCTCCCTGCAGTTCCATTTCAGAATATCATAACTCATAGGCATTTGAAAAATTATTCTCAACCAAGCATCCCTGGAGTGTCAATGAATACCCTCTAAAGTGTCTGATGCAAAACTATAATCTAGAGACTGGATTTGAGTATTTCTCATAAGGAAAATGGTATATGTCCCCACAAAGGTTGCTGAAAGGCTGTATACCATGTTTTTCTAAAACACTGCTTAAAAAAGAAAAAGACATTTTGGCCCCACATTTAAACCTGAGCTCCCGATAATCACACAAAAAATTGGGTTTGTGCCCTTTCCACAGACAATTTTCGGAAAGGTAGCAGCAGTCTTCTCATAATAAGGTAGGTAACATCTGAAAGGAAAATAAAATACCTGCACTGATCTTAAACCATATTTAAAATCATATGTTGCATCCGCATGAGAAGGCCTATATGCCATTGACATTTCACTGTAATCCTGCAAGAATCCATGGGTTGAACAATTAGAAGTAGAAAAAAGAAAACAATATAAACATAATATCAAAGAGCTACGCCCATTTCTGTTGTGTGCTTACATGTCCTCTCTGATCTGTATTTGGTACAAAAACATTTATTGGAGTTCCAGTAGTCATTCCTGCAAAAATGCAAAGTGCATCAATGCCAGAGCATGCTCACGGAAGGCCTGACTTTGCGTAATGGTGCCTAAACATGAGTACTGCCGAGAAAGGAGGAAAAAGTTATTTCACCTTCAGAGATTCCTGAAAGAATTTGACATGTATCAGTCTCCTTCCTTGGTGTAGTTATTCTGCTTTGACCTGGCCTCCTGAGTACAAACATCATCTAAGTGAGGCTAAAAAATGAAGCACACCGCAAAACTTTTGCCATTATATAAGATAAAAACAAACAAGAGGTTTAGAAAACAGTATGCCAGTTGAGAATGAATAGTGAAAAATGCAAGTTTGGAGTCTGCTTGGAAAGTGCATGGAACCTTCTATCGAGTTCCGCTTGCATATCAGCTTCAGAAAGAGGAATTCTTGGCGGGCATCCACTGATGATACATCCAACACCACCTCCATGGGATTCTCCAAAAGTTGCCACTTTAAAGTAGTTTCCAAATACATTTCCAATTGCCTGCACCTCTGCACTTTCAAAACATGTCCATACGTTATATTTTGAACATTCAGGACTGTGCCTACAGAAACAGCAGATGATCATAGTAAACAAGCATATGAGGCATAAAATGCCTATCTTGGAGGCAAAAACAACACAACTGATAGAAAGTCTCATAATTTTTGATGAAACACTGACACGAAGGGAAAGCATGAAAACATTACCTAGACATGGATGTACTTATATGAAACTTGGTGATCATTAAACTTTGAATATGACTTCTGAACTATTGCATAGATATTATCAATCTTTTCATGGCTAGACGTAGTTCACTTTGTAGCATGAACATGACAAAACAACTGCCAAATTAATGGGAGAACCCAAAAAGCTTGACGGAAAAGTTATATTAGATAAGAATATTTGATACTCATAAAACAAGTGATATATGATATCTTAGCATACCGTATGAAATATATGATGACTTAGATAAAAATAAATAGGAAAAAAAAAACTCAGAAAAGTCATTGAGCTATATGAGCCTTGTTAGAACTACAGTTTAACAGATAGGACGGAGTGGAAGGAAAAGGAGCTGGTGCAGAAAATCGTGTAGACAACACAATCTGCAATGTTCCTCCAAAGAGAAGGCATGTCATCAAAATTATGGTCTAGAACTAAAATCCTCAGACTAGTGAAAAAGCATGGATATCGCTCAAAGGAAACATAATTTAAACTAGATCATTGAGTTTGGATGAAGAATCAAAGATTTCTAATCATATAGTCCAGGAGTGTGATCTTGTTTAACTTTGGAGAAGAAAAAACAGGAAACAACGAATTATCGAGCTTGCAAGTATCGAGAAAGCCAGCCTAGCAGAAGATACATACAGCTGAGCAATCTAATAAAATGACTAGAGAGAGCAGATTCGCTAGACAATACCAGCTGAGAAGCGATAGCAGAAATTTCCTGCACAAATGCAGAAAAAAGAACACGATAAACTAAAGGACATCAGCATGCAAGTAATTACTGATATTAATTTGCATCCTTGGGTCATTCTCATGAGTATCTGATCCTCGTCTTGGAGTATCCTTATATTAAACAAGTGGATAGGACCGACTCCAGCATCAAAAACCTCTTGCTTTTCAAGCACTTCCTTCCAGAAATAATCAAGTTAGCTATTCTTTTTTAATTCCTTTTCTTCTATTTCCATCGATGATATCATTATTATTATTTTTTTTGTATCTTCGATCTTGAAGCCTTACATGTCATCCTTGTGTCATGTACTTATGTAATCCATTTATGTGATCACTTTAATCGGGTTGATACATAATCCTCCAGTAATTCCGAACTGATATTTAGTTTTATCATGTTTACCCGTGATCCTTTTTTCATTCTTTTCTTTTTTTTCTCAAGATTTATTTAAAAAAAAAAAAATCAATGAGCTTCATAGAGTACATGAAAACGGCAACGATATACATCATCATCATCAGAAAGTGGATAAAAAAATCAAGAATATTCGGTATAGATCGTGATGAAACCAGAAAAGTGAAAGGAAGGAATATAGGGGATCTCCGGGCAGACCTAGCCTTCGAGGAGGGCAGCTCCGGCGTTGGATCGCGATCTGGACGGACAGCCCGCGGATATCAGAAGGTCGGAACCCGAGGCCGGGGACGCCGTCGGCTCTATGGCCTTTGAGAAAGGGTTTCGAAACCAGCGACGACGCCATCGCTTCTCCTCTCCCTCCCTCTCCTTGTACCGCTGTTGGCCTGGAGAAGAAAGCTTGGGGACGGTCGCGCGAGAGAGATCAGTGGATCAGACAGGCCGATGGCTAAACATATATATACATCACCCCCAGAAGCCCACCTACCCCACCTACCCCGGACCGAGAAGATGAATCGGTTGGGTCTCCCGGCTTGCCTTTAACTCGGACCGGAGAACCGAAGATTTCTTCCCGTTATAGTGACGCTCATGCAATGAATTATGCTTCTGTTTCCACTTGAATTATTTGAATCTCTTTAGGCATTTGTTGAGTCTATATCTTCTTTTTAATGCCATCCCCTTTCGCTTTATTTCCTATTAAAACCACCGATAACAGGCACAGCTGCTCCAATGAAGGCTCGTTGGATCAGGGGGCATGAGCAAACTTAATCTCTCTAATCTGCGAACTCCGGTTCAGCATCCCAAGGCCAAGGCCGGTCCAAACAAGTAGGGTCGGCCGCGTTGACCACGTCGGGTCGGGCCGTCGGCTTTTGCCTTTCCTTCCTTTCCCTCCCAACAACCCCCTTCCACCGTCACCGAACCATGCGACTTACTTACCAAAATTCGTTTCACGTTTCACAACCAACCACCGATGATACAATGTACCTCGACTCGGGCTCTCGTATCGTGCCATTCCCTGATTCGGAAGTGAAATGGGAACGGGAACAGGAGGAACAGCCCTATCTAGTTATTGTGTTACACTTTGGATCGGAAAGCTTCCTTGGTGGCTCAAAATTCAATTTGTTTTGTTGCTAAAAAGTATTCAAAACGAAATATATGTATTAGAAAATTTTATGTTATAAAAAAATTAATTTTATTTGAACTTTAGGACTATAATTTTTATGAGAACTTAGATATTTTATTTCTATGCGGGCTCTTATTAGAATTTTGGGTCTATATATATCTATTGCTATATAATTGAGAATATAAAAAATTATAACAAGACAAAACTAAATATAAAAAATCTTATAATTAACCATAGGCCGTAGATAATCCTCTATTCCATATCCATTAATAGGTGGCTGTCTTTTTTTTATTTATTTATTTATAGAGAAGCTTCGATGTCAACATATGATATTCAATAAATCAATATAATGTAGATATTTCATATGAAAAGATCAAATTACATACCATGACATATGCCAAAAATAAAATTGTTGCACGTTCCTCCTAGTGGTACCAACCTCCTTATGCCTTTTCATATAATATGATCTATATGCACAAAATCCGCTACCATAGCAATCACTATAAAAATTAATCGCCACCTTAAATTTTTTCAGATTCTATATCATGTATTTTCTTCCAATGTTTACCACTTAGCTTAAAGTGATACTAGTACGTGTTTGTTTCCTAGTTTATAATTGAGTTTCTTAGCAGTAATTACCATATATATATTATAGCTATTGCCTTTTCCACACGCCCGCTGCCATCTATTCTGATCAAGGGGCTGCCTTTGATATCAGTCTACAATAATCTTCCAATTTGTTTTTATGGCTAGAGATCATCTTAATTTTTCACTACTAAATCTTGTAGCAAAATAAAAGGCCCATAAAACTGAAACTTGGTGGAACATTCCCTGCTCTCTTTCTCAACAACAATAAACTTCGCCAACAACTAATCCTCCATTTCACTCCCATTCCCTTGTATTAGATTCCAAACTGCTAAACCTACTGCCATTCACTGAAAACCCAGAATTAAAGCAAACCAACCCCCCGACCACAAGATGTTTTCTTGCCAAGCATGCATCACGGTTAATAAATCCATCTCCGCCCTAAATCTTCAGCCAACAGCACCATCATCCCTGGAGTCGGGCGTGGGGCTTACAACAACGCATGATAAATGACATTTGAGAAAGAGCCAATGCATGACACCCACAAAACTCGAGAACTAACATTACAGAGAAGCATGTATTTTGTTCAATGTCTTCTTCACAACAGTTCCCCGAAGCTAACAGATGTGCAGAATGTACAACAACCACAGCTTGCAACATGTCCCAGAGCAGCGAACCATTTCGGTCAGTCCTTGCATCATCACGAAAATGCATTTCAGATGTCACCACCTCCTGCTTATTGGACGTCGCTATTGAAAGGATAAGGCATTGACGTGCAAATCAAGCAGATCATCACTGTGACTCGTGCTGCTCCTCAGCTCTATCGTTTACCTTAATCTCCAACAGTCGCTCCACTGGCTGCCTGCATATCGGGCAGCGGTTTGTTTGGAACCTTAGAACCCCCGCACATTTGCTGCACATGCACTGCAATCAAAGCAGGAAAGATATTGGTCACTCTTCACATAATTTAGACTTGTTCATGCGAGGTCCATATATGCCGTGATTGATGTTTCAAAACTTCAAAAGTTTGTGCCGTCATAGTTCGATAGAAGCATCCAGGTAAACTGGGCGATGCCCGTGCAGTCACACCCGTGAGTTCAGGTCTTGGGAAATGCATCCCCTACCATTTGGACCGGGGTAGTTCACATGAAGCAGGTACAACCCCACTCTCCTCAGTCTCTCTCCCTCGAAAGAAGAAGAAAAAGAAACAGAATAAAAAGCATTGACGAGTCTAGTTTACGAGTCAGGGAGTATCCAAACTTTTTAAGCATCAAACATGTCCAAGATCTAAAATTTGAAGATTTTATCTCAATGAATTTTGAGGGATGTCGCAGCATCCTGATGTGAAGCAGCACCTTTGGCTTACGAATGTTGAAGCAGATGGCTAAAATCAGGATGTTACTTTTGAAAGGCAATGGTGTAGCTTCAAGAACAATCAGCCAAGCAAATTTGAGGTTTAGAAAGGCATCCTATGCAAAGCATCCTTGCACTTGGATGTCCAGAAGAAAGCATCAGGCTTTTCCCGTAGATAAAATATCTGAGAAAACTATGATGCAGCTGAAAGCATCAACTGGGGAGATTGTTTGGCGAACAAGAATAGAAGAATAATGAATAAATAGAGAAGGGAAGAAGGAAAGAAGAGAGGAATCATAAAACTCATATGACTGGCTCTTAACCTATGTGCAATACCCAAATACCTGCTGGGTTACTGGACAAAGCAACTTTGGGAAAGCTACAGCTTTGCCATAAGCCGAAGAAGGTCAATATGCAAGTACAACACCAAAATCATGGGATTTACGCTCAAGCAACCAGAAAGCAACAATCCAAGGTTCCCCTGCTTTTGGATTAGATATAAAATTGCATCTCAGATTCGCAATCTTGGTACCAATTCCTATATGGGTGTCATGTTGGTAAAGTCCCGGTATGCATAGTACAAGGGTTGGTTTGGCATACCGACAATTGGAATGCCACAGTATTGATTATTGATTGCGGCCCGGAATGTGGTGATACGCACCGATATTATGAACCTTGTTGCATCCATCTCCAAAGCATAGACTAGAAGCCAGAGAGCTAAATTCAAGGCACGAATGATCCTCACAAAGAAGATGAGATAATCTACATCTTAAACTATAGTAAAACATTGTTTGCTGTTTCGTTGGTCCATTTTCCTTTTGTCAAGAACTACATAGAACAAATTGCTATTTGAAGGAGCTCAGTGTCAATTGGAGCTTTTTCTATGAGTCAAACTTAGAAAATAGAGAGTTGAATTCCTAATTTTAGGGGAACAATACTGCAACAATGAATAAAATTTTGAGTCACTTGATAGATTAGGCATCCTAGTTGAAGTCCAATGAATTGTTTTTATAAGGGCCCTAGTTTATGAATAGGAAAGAGGGGGCCGTAAATAAAGTGTGTATACATGCATGCAACATAAACTAGTGATTATTTAATCAAATCCTGGGTAGCTCAAAAACACTAGTGATTATTTGATCAAAAACCATTTTGTCTGGCTCTATAAATCTACTTGATGCTATAGCTTTTCCAGTTTTGCAATTTCTTCATTTTCTCTATCAAGTCTTTCTAATTCCTACTCTTTAAATGAACATATACTGGCATGTTACACTACAATTATAGCAAAAGTGAATAGCCATAGCAGTAAGATAGAACTGAAACAGCCCCTGGCCTTTAGCAAGTGCAGCTTTCAACTGAAGCAAAGGAAAGCCAGGACAATAGCCAGCAGAAATGTTACCTCAAGTTCTAAACAACTTATGTGCCCTGACCTGAAACCCCTAAATCTATGAGAAACTAAGTGGCTCGGTATACACCAGCGCACATAAAACATCTAAGAATCAACAATTCAAGAATCCAACATATTGTGATGGACAATGGTGTTAATAGATGATAGGAAAAATAAAAATTTGAAATTGATAAGCCAATGAGAGAGCTTAAGCCACAAAATAAGACCTATCAAGTGTGCAGCAAAAAGCATTTGCAACTGTCAAATAGCATTTTGTGCTTCCAAAAGAAAAACTTGCTGTCGTATATGCAACAGAGGGTTGTGCAAATTTTCACTAAAATCGTCATTGCTAATAAAAATTTATAGGATTCATTGTAACACAATTAATTAGCATCAGTATGTCTCTTCATCAAATTACCAAATTTATGTGATGCAGAAAATTGCCAGGAAAATTTTGAAGACTAAAAAGGTCAAGCAAAAAAAAAAAAGGAATTATAAATAAATATATGAGCTAAACTTACCATATGTCTGCAAGGAAGGACAGTCGTGTCTCGTGGTTCTGACAGGCAAATCACACATTCTTTACCAGGATCGTTCCCATCAAAGTCACCCTCAACTGAGTTCCCTATTCCATAAATCTCCTGCAGTTCATATCTAGTTGCATTTACCCACAAGATCTGCTTCACCACGCGCACTTGATACTCACCATTCTCTTTCTTCTCAAACACAGCCTGTGTAATCTGTGAGTTTGGAGTTTCTATGTTCTGATTTTCTCCTACTGGCCCGTGATTGTTTGATGGAGATGCCTCTGCTTTTACTGCTAGAGGATACACTTCCATTTCTCCCTCTTTTATCAACTCCGATTCCTCAAACATTGAGAAGTCAATTCCAGTTCCAGATGGTTGTCTGAATTTCTGTCCCAGACCTTCCTGGAACGATGCTGTGACTGGTTTGAGCAAGTTCTCCTTTGTTGATGTCAGGTTACAGTCCAAACCTTCTTTTGAAAAGAAATAAACTGTAATGCTGTTTACAGAAGGGAAACAAGGAGAGACTTTAAATATATCTTTTGTCATAAATCGCATGTAGAAAGTTGACAAATAACCAGTAGAATACTTGATTGGGAACATATAAAGCATACAATGCAATTCATGCAAACTGTTATTCTGCTAAAACTAAAGCATAACCAAATGGGCAAAAAGAGCTGCTGATGTATAAACCAAGTGATAAGCAGCACTCTGATATTAAACATGAGACGCATGCTTAGGTACACAAGGACACAATAATTTTATATGCTGGGTAGAAAGACACAACTTCAGATCAATTCCTGCTGACAAGTCAAATTTGATAGGGGAAAAATCTATGCTGCGTAGAAACAATCATCAAATTATGAAGAAAGAACTTCAAGCTTGATGCCATTGCTAAGCAATCAAACATCCCAATTGCTTTGCCAATTAATAGTAATTCAAATGATGTTCCCTAAGCAATTGAAAACACCAGCTCCAATACATGAACAGACTTAGCATTTCTGTTTTACATTAAGTATTTGGTGCTTTAAGCAAAGGCTGCATATTGAAAAATTAACAAAAGCACGAGCATGAGAAGAAGTCATGCGTTAACATCAAATTCCATATCCTCTCTCTCTCTCTCTCTTTCTTGGCGTGCAACACACATTCTTTAGACAAATGAAAGTACTGCAATGAGATAACTGTGAAACATGCAGATAATAAACCTACAACTTAACGCAGAAAAAGTTTTTTGTAAATCACAACCTTTTAGTTCTAGCCTAATGTGAGAAAAATTCTATATGAAATCTATAGCATCTCTCTTTCTCTCTCTCAGCACTGTATTCAGTGAAACTTAGGCACTTTGGCACTAGCCAAGATCTGTATTGAGGATCTAACAAGGTGATGAGTAGGTTAGCAACATCCTTTGCTAAAAAGATATTTCCAATTATATTTACTAAAGAAAAATTGAAATTGAAAAATACATGAAACCTAACAAGCCACAAGAAGTTTTTACATGCTTCATATGAAAGTGTACTGCTCATAGAATTGTAGAGAGGTAATTCAGCAACACTTGAAACTGTCTTGGTACCTGCACCTGAGCATTACACAAGCATGGTACTCAGTGATACTTGGGCACTTTCACACTAGCCAAGATCACAAGGTGATGAGTAGATTAGCGACATCCTTTGCTAAAAAGATATTTCCCATTATATTTACTAAAAAAAAATTGAAATTGAAAAATACATGAGACTTAACAAGCCACAAGAAGTTTTTACATGCTTCATATCAAAGTGTACTGCTCATAGAATTGTAGAGAGGTAATTACTTGAAACTGTCTTGGTACCTGCACCTGAGCATTGCACAAGCATGGTATTTATTTGTGGATATTTAAACTGGTCATGTTTTATCAGTCCAAAAAGTGCTGGCAACACAAAAATCGTAAAATGAAGGGCCTGGCTTTTACCTCCCTCACTCACTCTCTCTCTCTATGAAGATTGAAGATTTAAATGAAAGAAATGATGCACATTTAGTCATTCAACCTTTCATTCTCCAATGCTTCTTTCTCTACGAAATCCCGAACTTAATTTCTAGGATAATAGCTTGGCATGATTTAAAGATAATACCACAAGGTCAAGTACTTCAACCTAAAGAGTGGAGATTAGCTACATGGGCATGTCTCAGACCCTCTACTGTAATTACATCATATATGAGCAAAGAAAAAGAGAAAGATGCAACTAAGATAGGTGAATTACACTTTAGCAATATTGTCCAAAAGGAAGGTTTGGTGCAGTCTCAGTAATTTCTTCATCACTTTAGCCTATCATAACTGCTGCCCATATTCAACTCTATTCTCGTTAGTTTCAATACAAATCCACCAGATATTTTCACCGAGAAAAAAGGCCATAAGCTTTAATCCTTTTAACCATGGTTTGTTGTGCCGGTACCGGGCTCCGGACTAGTTGCCCGGTAGCACGGGTCGGTACGGGCCCGCGCCGTGCCAGGTCGGGCCTATACCGACACAATAGAGGAGGCGGGAAAGAGGGCGAACGGAAGAGAGAAAAATAGAGAGAGAAGGAGGAGAGAGGGAGAAGGAGGGTGGCGAAGGCCGGCGGAGGCCAACAACCCGGACAGGAGTTGGAGGAAGGCTCTGCAGTCGAAAAACAGGCTGAGTCCCCTCTTTCGTTTGAAACAGAGATCCGTCTCCTTTTTTTTATTTCGCAATTTTTAGGTGACACTGGCAAATCACGAAATAAAGAAAGGGGTCAAACCCTTGTTTCGAACGAAATAGGGGACTCGACCTGTTTTCTAGCTACGGAGCCTGGAGAAGCGTCCTTTGCACGGCTCACCGGCTGGGCTCCACCTCCCTCTCTCTCCCCCTCCCTCCCCCGTTCGCTCTCTCTTTTTCTCTCTTTCCTTCTCCTTCTCCCCCTCCAGCAACAGGTTTCGTTTCCACTGCCAGACCCATCCCGGTTCGCCAACCTTGCTTTTAACAGCTCAACATTTTAGTAATGTCATCAATGGCCTTATTGCTATATTGATGGTTTTTGTTAGCCACAAGATCCTGGTAATGTGGGCTTCTCAAATACAGGTTCTAGTATTATTAACAGGACAAGAAGGCTGTATAACACTTGAAGGAGAAAGGAATGAGTTGAAGGCTCTTTTTTATTTTGAAGTTGAGTGTAGATGGAATTGGCAGATAAACAGGATATGTAAAGACGTGGATATGCATTTGTATGGAAATGTAAAAGCTATCTATATTAACTTTCCCCTTTTTTATTGAACATAATTTCTATCGCTAAGAAACATGACACAAGTGGACACTGAGTTACTTAAGAAATGCAAATCAGCCACTAAGAGATATATCTT
Organism: Phoenix dactylifera; assembly: GCF_051530095.1. Taxonomy (NCBI): domain Eukaryota; kingdom Viridiplantae; phylum Streptophyta; class Magnoliopsida; order Arecales; family Arecaceae; genus Phoenix; species Phoenix dactylifera. The sequence goes on from NC_143195.1 coordinate 38,443,255, forward strand.
GATAACAATGATTGATTAACCAGAGAACTTGAGATTAAGATAATAATAAGATCTTAAAGAATGAAAAGACCCGGACAGTAGTAAAAGAAAACATGTGTTTGAGTGCACTACAGGAATCTGCAGAAAGGTTATGTCACTGAAGGAAAAGATTGTGCTTTTAGAATCAAGAGTTTATTCTCATTCCTAAAGACAGGTTTTTGTCTATGACTACATCAGTTAATGCATTTCCTAGTTACCTTCCCTAAGTTATGCTCGCATAAAGTAGGCTAAGGGTGTTCATAATTGAGTAACACGATCCAGGTTTCAATTTCAAGTTGAAGAGGAAAGAGGTGATGCTCCATTAAGAAAGTGAAGAACACTTGGATGAAGTATAGCAATGGTAAAGTAAGGATGCATACTGCTGAAAATAAGTACATGCTTGAAAGGAAGCATGTTAGATGATGAGGAAAGAGAGTTACCGATAGATGCTGAAAAAAAAGAGATGAAAGTGAAAAAAATGGCTTATTCTTACTCCATAGAAATGGACTCTAATATGAATTTTGGCATGCGACTTGTAGCAGCCTCCAGCAGATATGATTTTTAGAAAGCCTTTGCCATGAGACCTTAAGAAAACAATAACAACTAGCCACATGGGGGATGCGAGCAGTCACTAGCACTACACGTGTTTATTCAGAGATCATGCCGCATAAGGACTGGATTTCCCGCACCCCACCCCTCAAAATGTGCATAAAGAGGAGCTAGCTGCTGTGATTATGTAATGACAGGATTCCAATGAATGTTAATTATTATTATCCTTCTCAGCTGTTAAGAGCAATTTATCAATGAACAACTAGAATTTTCAAAAAGAAAGATTCGTACTCCACCGGGGAAGTATAAATATTGTCTGATCAGATCCTGGGCTAACTGCAGCCAACTATTGAACAGATCAAAGTACCAACTCCAAGAAAATCTCCCTATTGAAGACGTCTCATAAAATTGAACCAGTCAAAACATCCAGACAAGTTTATAATCATCGGTCTGAGATACCGGACTGTCAAATATTTCTTGTTGATTTCATGAAGAAAGCAGAAAAGAATCATCTAGTATCAGTAGATAGCAGAGTATTTTCGGGACCATGCTCTGAAATTCCAGTGCTTATCAGCAAATCAGAGAAGCAACGATGCAAAATCTAAACTAAACCCGGCTAAACCCCAAGCTAGCACCCAGAAAACATAACTACGGTAAACAGAAGCCCCATGCCAGAGGAGGAGATTCGAAGATCAGAAAATTTGAAGGAGATCTAGCTGGCCGATTCAAAGTTAGGCGACCACATAACAGAAACACCATAATTCTATCAAAATCGAAAATTTTGAGGGATATCAGGCGATCACATGACATAAGCAACCCCGTGCAACTATTGTCAGAAGGGGAAAAAGCAAGCAGGAAGAGAGAGGAAGGAAAGATTACCTTCCAGAGACAGTGGCATCGAACGTGAAAGCGACAAGAAACCGACCAGGGTTCTGCTCGTCAGGTTCGACCCTCAAAGTCTCCTTCTTGAGATTGACGTCATTCCGGATGGTGACGGCCTGCTGGTGCTCAACGCGGGGAGCCGTCACCGTGGGCCGCGGGGAACAAGGATTCCTCGCCCCGCCGACCCAGCCCGGGTGGTGGCGGTCGAAGAGGGCGGGGATGGGGACGGGCATCGCCGGCGGCGGAGGGGGGTAGTACCCGTACTGGTAGTGTTCCGGCGGATTGGGATTGGAGTACTGTGGCGGGTCCGGGGTCGCGGAAGCGAAAACATGGCGGATCGCCACGACCTCCGACTCTTGTAGCGCCGGTGGCCCGAGAGGAGGCTGCTGGTGGTGCGAATTCCTCCGGCGGCTGTTTCCGCCGGCGCCGCCGCCTCCGGTGCTCCCTACGTTCCCCATTCCTCCCCTTCTCTGATCCGGCCGCGAGGAATTCTCCCTCAAGGGGTTGTGGGGATCGATGGCCGAGAGCTAAAAAAGATCCGATTACTTATAACCTATGCTTATTTCGGGCCGGGGAGAAGAAGCTACCCGCCCACCCCGATGGACATTTTGACGATGATCCAGGTCTTTTTCTTTTTCCCTTTTTTGGGCTGGCATGATGGAAGGTTGCGTAAAAGCTCCACCCACAAGAAAAGGCAAATCCAAACGGATCACAATAAACGGATCACAAGAAATTGAATAAACACATCAATTTTAACGACAAGCCCCTTGCCTTTATTCCTTTTACCTATTTCCTATTCTTTTTCTCTTTCTGAATTTATTATCATTATTAGTGTTGCTGTAAATTTATGATAGTTAGTGTTCTTAATATTATTGTATTATTGAAAAAAATGTAGAGGACCATGGAGTAATTTTGCCTGATTTCTTCTTCATCTCATCCTTACATTGACAGTTAATTTAGATGGTTTTGATGCTTACTTTACTTATATTTCTTTGCTTTGGACGGGAGCAAGAATATTGAAATAATAAAAATATATTTTTATTGATACAATAATATAAAAAGGAACTCAATAATTTTGTAAGATGGAACATTTTATTATTTTTGATATCAACTAATAATATCTCTCCAACTTAATTGCTAGCCAATTATAAAGAGCCTTCATTTATTTTGTCCCAATACTGGAGATTTGGAGATCTTGTTCAAGGAATTGTAAAGTTTAGATTTAAGTTATTTGTTCGTAAACAAGGGATTTGAAGGGACTTTTCGTCCAAGAATGTGAGAAGTCTGATTACTTAACAGCACTTTGAGCTACTAGCTGAATCTTGACATCTCGTTTTTAATAGGGGCAATATCTTTAATCAACCCTTTGAAAGCATTCATTTATGGAATGATGATCGCAACCCCTAAGGTGATGGAGAAGCTCCCTATCAATAATGATGGTTTTTCCAGCTGCAATAGAATGAAAGAATTTTCCTTGTCAAGGAACAAATGAAAGAATTTTTCCAAAGAAATGATCTGGCTTATCACCTATGACAATTTCCATGGAATGCAAGCATTAGCCTAATGATTTGTGTGCATATCCATGGTATGTATTGCTCTTAGATGGACACTTTAAGAATATGGGTTTGATGAACTGAAGTGGCCCGGCGCCGACCATTTTCCACAATTGTTGCTAGGTAGATACAGGCCTCTTGATGATCCGTGTGCATTCTAGTGAATTGCACTCGGATGCCTGCATGCTTCACAATGCCAGTGATGACATCGCACCCATGCCTCCCATAGCATGTATATGTGGCAACCCGAGAGAGCTAGTGCTCACCAATTATTCTCACATTAGTTCTTAAAATAACTACGAATTCTTTATAAAGGCTTGAATGGAAGTAGTCCACAATTATACAATATTGCAATAGCGATCTAGAGTTTGGTTTGACATGGATTGGAACGAGGTCCGGAACTACATAGACTCTTATATGTTGGTGCTTGCGAAGTGGCTCCCCGCACTCCATTCCTTGCCGTTCCCTCCATCTCCTCCAGGCTCCACCGAACAATTATTTTTTCACTTTACTCTTTTAATGAAATGGCTGCATTCCTTACTATTGTTCCTTTTTGAAAATGGGCTAGGGCATGCATCAGAGGGCTCATTTGGCTCGCGGAAATAAAAGGTGGAAAAATGTGGTCAACGAAAAAGTAATGGATGCCTCTTGTTTGGTTGGAGTTTTCTATTATCAACCAAACATGCCAAAAGTATTTTTTCAGGTATTTTCTTCTTATGAATCTGCTTTTCAGGAATCAAATTTTTAGGAGAAAATTTTTTTTCCGCGAACCAAACAAGCCCTAGTTGTGACTCGACAAATGCCAGGTCATTGCTCCATTCTTTTATCCTCGACAAATACTGATGTGGGTGCTTGCAAGGTGGAACCACTGCCGTATAGTGCATCAATCCCTGGCTATTATATAGAACCAGAAGTTATCAAAGCCCTCATGGGCTGCCGGAGTATAATAAAAATAATAATAATAATTTGGATGTGTGAGCAGATTATAAAAGAAGAAGCCAAGCCCAAGGCCCCCATTTTTCTGCTGTAGATGCTAATCCCGTCGGGTTGTACGGTAAGATGAAAAAGGAAATTGACGTGATCCCGGAAAGTAGGGCGTTTGCATGCATATACATGTATATCTTTCCGCTGTAGATGCTTATCCCATCGGTTTGTACGGCGAGATGAAAAAGGAAATGGATGTGATCTAGGGTGTTTGCATACGTATACAATGTTACACGCATGCAAGAAAAATATGAGGGATCATTTTGTGTCCTCTTTTTGCCCTCCCTGACCTACTCAATGTCGTGATGCGAAAGATCCAATTTTACAACCCAGCGCCCACGCATCCGAGATATTATGGTTTGGGCTTTCGGATGGACCGCACCGCTTAGTGGCCTGACTGCATTTAGACTCTAGAGGGGCAATGCATATTTCTCTTCCTGGAGACTCCTGGAATGATGCAACTTGGTAGCAGGAGTGCATTACTATTCTAAATCGATATCTTGTTCAAGCAGAACAAAGCATTCTGCACGTGCCATGCGCATGCAAGAATAGAAATCATTTATATAAAAATATTATTCTTTTAAAAATAATATATATTAACTTGTATTTTTAAGGAAAAATTATGCCGGTACCTTTCAATTTTTGATGTATTTTAGAGATATCCTCTCGGCTTTAAAAGGTACCCAAATTATTCCAAAATAATCTTCTAGCTCTCCAACCGATGCCGGTGGACTATCTTTAAGACTTTAACTATAGGATATATATTAAGTATGCTTTAAGATTTGTGCATGAGGACGAACGAAGTTTAGAGTGCTTTGAGATCTATGGGGAATTCTTAATTATCGGTCATATACTAAGGATGCTTTGCGATGTGTAAGCAAATGAATGAAGAGGTTTGAAGTGCTTTAAGATCTCTACGATGAACAATCTTTAAATATGGGTCATATATTAAGAACGCCTTAAGATCCATACAGGTGGATGAATGAAGGGATTCAGAGTGCTTTAAGCTATGTGTAGTGGGTGGTCCTTAACTACGTGGGTAGGTGAATGAATGAAGGCATTCAGGGGGGTGCTTTAAGATTCGTGTGATGGATGATCCCTATCTATATATTAATAATGCTTTAAGATCTGCAAGCGGATGAATGAAAGGGTTCGGAGTGCTTTGAGATCCATATGGTTGGTGATCCTTAACTATAGGCCACATATTATAAGGCTACTCTAAGATTTGAGCAGATGGATGAATGGAGTTCACAGTGATTTAAGATCTGTGCAGTGGGAGATCCTTAACTATGGATCAAATAATAAAAGATTTGGAGTGCTTTGAGATTCGTGCGGTAGGTGATCCTTAACTATAGGTTATATACAAAAGGTGCATTGAGATTCGTGCATGCGGATGAATGAAGGAGTTCATAGTGCTTTGAGATTTGTATGGTGGGTAATCCTTAACTATGAGTCATTTACTAAATTACTAAGAGTTCTTCGAGATCTATGCATGCGGATGAATAAAGGAAGTTTAGCATGCTTTGAGAGTCGTGCCTGGGTAATTCTTAGCTATATGCTATATATTAGGAATGCTTTGAGATATGTTTCGCATGAAAAGTGTTTGGAGACTCCACCCCATTCAATACATATTAAGGGTATTTTTTAATCCTACAATCGCTTTATGCCATCATGTGATGGCTACGTACCACCACTTTGTTGACAACAATGAATGGAAGGCTATTTTGGAATGATCTAGAAACTTGAACAATCCATTTGAAACTATGAAATTGAGAGAGCGTCCTTGGGACACGTTCAAAGTTGGGGGTGTCCCTGTGATTTCTTATTTTATTCTTTTTTTTTTTATAAAAGTTTAGTTCTCATCAAAAAGAGTTGGAAAAACTTCCAAGTAAAGAGAGTAAATTAGAAAACTTTTATGCCAATAGAATTATAGAAAAAGTATATTTTTTCCATGATGGAATTAAGGAATAAAAATCCAAGTTCTTTGAAATTCACGACGTGACATGCTTATTTTTTTATAAATTTTAGTGTTTTCTGAATCTTGGAATGTTTAATAGTTATGGGGATGATCTAAATAAAAAAAAGTCATCATCGTCGTCCTCGTCAAAACTAAGTAAATTATAAATTTATGCACCAAACTCTACAACATCATTGCTTGAAGCCGCTGCAGATGGAACGTGGCCTACACTAAACTCTGTAATATGGCTAGAACGGGGAGCTTTTATCAAGGCAGAAGTATATTTGATAACTTTTTACTGGCTCATGAAATAATACATGATATGGTCAGAGCTACCCACAACACAACTACATGGCTATAAATTTAGACATGGAATGTGCAGCAATAGCAGTGTCATCAGCACAAGAGCAGCAGCGCGTTGGGATCAATCAGAATCAACCCTTAATCATGGTCCCGGCGCCCTCGTCTGTGAGAATCTGAAGGAGCAGGGAGTGGGGGACGCGGCCGTCGATGATGCTGGCGGTGCGGACACCCTGGGCGAGGGACCTGACGCAGCAGTTGACCTTGGGGATCATCCCGCCGGCGACTTTCCCCTCCTCCACCATCCTCCTCGCCCTGCCGATGTCCATCTCCTTCACCAGGCTCCCTGGGTCGTTTCGGTCCTCCAGGATCCCTGCCACGTCCGTCACCACGATCAGCTTCTCCGCCCCCATGGCGGCTGCGATCTCCCCCGCGGCACTGTCCGCGTTCACGTTGTAGCCCCGCCCGGCGTCATCCGCGGCCACGGAGGCGACGACGGGGATGTGGCCGTTCGCCAGGATGGACCGGAGGATGGCGGGGTCAACGCGGGCCACCTCGCCGACGAAGCCGAGGGCCGCAGTGTGGGGGGCGGGGCGGGCGGTGAGGAGCCGGGCGTCCTTGCCGCAGAGGCCCACGGCAGTGGCGCCGGCGAGGTTGATGAGGGAGACGAGAGACTTGTTTACCTTGCCGACGAGGACCATCTCGACCACCTCCATAGTGAGGGCGTCCGTGACGCGGAGGCCGTTGTGGAACTGGGGCTGGTGGCCGAGGCGGAAGAGCCACGAGTTGATCTCCGGACCACCTCCGTGGACGAGGACTGGGCGGAGTCCGACGCAGGAGAGGAGGACGAGGTCGCTGATGACGGAGGACTGGAGGGCCGGGGACTTCATGGCGGCGCCACCGTACTTGACCACGATTGTTTTCGAGCGGAACCGCTGGATGAAGGGGAGCGACTCCGATAGGATGTCCACGCGCGTTTGGGCCGGCGTCTGGAGATGCGGCGCCGCGGCGGTGCTGCTGCTTCCGCCGAGCTGGGTGGAGTTGAGGGAAGAAAGGAGGCGGGGGGCCCTCGCGGATCGAAGGCTAATGCTAGGATTACGGCTTAAGTTAGGGATCTCGAGGGGCTTGGAGGGGAGGAGGCGGCATTGGTGGTGGTGGGGAGCAGTCGCCCTCGCGGCGAGCATCTTTGCTCCTTGTTAGCTCTGCTCTGCCTTGTACCGACCGACGGACCGTCCCTCTCCCTCGCCCCTCCTTAAGTGTTTGGCTTAATTACTAAGGAGCGAGGACGTCTGGAGAAGAGTGAAAAGCTGAATTGGCATGATGAGATGTGCCTTCTTTCGCGATCGCGATTCCGACGGAAATGGTTGATCGACCGAGGATCCTGATAAATTTGGCATCTTCTGGGACGATTCCGGTTCCGGTTCGTATTCTCCGTCTTATAATTCAGGTGAATCAGCTCTCGAATAAAACTGATATTACTTATTAGTGAAGCGTAGAATAAATTTATTCTTTATTTTTTAAATATATTGAAAGATTTACCTTTTATATGCACATTGATGAAATATATATTTTGTTCTTTGTGAAAAAATGAATTAAATATTGAACGCACTCTCTCGGACTCACCGGCAGGAGCCTATCCTATGTCGTCCCGATTTGAATCTGCAATGGATGTGTCATGCTTAAAAAATCCAAAGCCAGCATATATGCAGCATTGAATCTGATTCGACTCCCACTCCCTCCTTTGGTTATTCTGTGTTGCTGCCGCTGAGCACAACAGAAATATAAAGCGCACGAGGAGAAAAATCTTAATTTTGGCAACTTTGAGGCAACGAACTGGTTCTAGATGGGTATAACTGATTACCTGAGCCATCTGTCATAATTAGTGAAAACAAGAACGGCCACCATGATATGCTTAAATTCCAGAGTGTAAAGGTTCAGGTAAGGAATTGGATCTAATAATTTCTGGCACTTGTTTCCTTACTGAATTTGATGATCAACTAGTCGCTAAAAAAGATATTTTGATGCATAGGACAAAGGCGTATATGTACCTCGAGGTTGACAAAACCTCAAAAGACTTGTGGAAAGACCAAAAAGCCAGGCATCACGGTATCGGACTGAGGACCGAGGGCGATGCTCGAGTGGATGGAATACATGATGACGCTATTGGAAAGAGGGAGAGTAAAGGGAAGGCTGTTAAGGTGTACAGCGTTTATAAGGAATTGTAAAAAGCCGGAGTATGAAATGGGAAGAGAACAAGCTGGATATGGAAGGTCCTTACTAGTCCTCGAGTGAAATTAATGATTCGAAAATTTTCCATGGCATACTACCTCAGGGACGCTGTTCTTGTTAATTGTGGCATCGGAAATGGTAAGCGAATATGGCGTGGAAATAATTATCCTTTTGATATGGGTTAGTATAGCATCACCCATTCATGATGGCAGAGTCATTTCTTTTCAATAATAATATGGCTATGCGACCGTGCTGCATGCAAACATGGTTGCGCATGGCTAGGTGTGCATAGGCCTGCACGGACCAGTCAAAAGCGCGCCCATCCAATCTCGCCTTGCTTATATGCATAGGCCACATGTATGCACTACTCTCGCCCCTCCTTTCCAGACCTAAAGCCAGGCTCCGATGAGATTGAATTCACGGCACACCCGGTGACCGTGATCGCAGGTTTGATGTTTGGAGACAATTCGGCGTGTGGTAAATATTCGAAATTAGGAAAAAAATCTCGCAAATTCATCAGAAGTCAAAAAAAAAAAAAAAAAGGAGAAAGGATTCAAATAATATAGAATCAAAAATAAAAAGTAAAAACGACGTATTGTTAAAAATTTATTTATTTAATTATTTAAATGAAGAATAAAGGAGACAAGAATAACAAATAAACAAAAAAAAAAAACATGGCACCATCAATTTATAATTTTTCATAAATTAGTCAAAAAAAAACTATAAGATCATAAAATCTGTGCATAATTCAACTACGATTGTAATTTTTTAATTGCTTTGTTCATGAAGAATAATTCAAAATTTTATTTTATCAAGATCAAGATAGAAAGTTTTTTATTTTATAAATAATTTAAAAAACATTACTACTTCAGATGAGTGATTTTTTTTTTTGATTTTTTTTTTTTGTGAGCGGAACCACTTGATTTACTAAGGCAATTACGTTTGGCGCGGGCAGTAAAAAAAAAAAAAAGTCGGCAGATGCCCAATTCTTCAATTTGTACCTTCGAGGTTTGGAGGAGATTGGAGCGAGGCCAATCCCTCCCTGGGCTTTCCGCGCTTCTTCCACTCTCTTCCGCCGCCGTTGGTCGTCCGACGTTCAATCCGCTTCCCTCATCCACTCGTACTGGCTATCCGTCGGCAGCCCGTCCCCATTCTTCGTTCCACAAACAGGTGACTTCCTCGCCCAAAACTTTCCCTTCTTCTTGCACCAAGCTAGGGCAAATATTAAAGAAGAAGAAGAAGAAGAAGAAGAAGAAGAAGAAGAAGAAGAAACCCATGGTTTGGATCCTCTTTCCCTTCTTCTGACAAGAGCTACGGGCAGATACAGGAAGAAAAAATATGAAGAAGAAACCCATGGTTTGGATCCGCCGTTGATGTCTCCATTCCATTGGTTTGGTTGAGCGACCGCTCGTTCTTTTAGGTCAGGTTGCGATGCCCCTTGTCTGGAAGGATCTGTATTGCGTGCTTTTAAAACTGTCTCCGGATGCGTCGTGTCTGCAGGGAGGGCTCGGAGACGCCACCTCCCTGTTCGTCTCCAACCGATGGCTCCAAACTCGCATCGAGTTTGCCGATATCGTTAGTCTTTCCGATTTGCTCTTCAAAGAACTGCAGGAACAGTTTGAACAACTACTCCCCGCCGCAGACATCGCTCCTCGTGCGGTGGCTGTGGAGAAAAAAATTGGCTGCGAATCCTCTCCGCAAGGATTTCTGCTGCTCTTGAGATGCTGTACGGCAATGTTGCGGTTTCTCGAGTTTGACCTGAGTCTAGTTCTGGAGAGGTGCGATATTCTTCTTGCGGTGCTTAGAAGGCTGCCTACGCCAAATTCGCTAACTCGTCTCCATGAATGCGCACGCGTGCTTGATGGGGCAGATCCGGAAGCTAGGGTGCCACGGCCTGCCTTTTTTCCTGCAGTACTTGAGGTAATTTCAGGAATACTGGCTTTCTAAACTGAATTGCATGAGCGATTCTTGTTTTGTTGGGTGTAGAAGGGGCATCGAGAAGTTGGCTCTTTCTTATGCATTTTGCTGATGAGAAGTGATTGTTCGGTATTGTTGAAAGAATATGATTTCTTTTCCTCTTTATTTGTTTAGTATATGAATGTTAATTTGCCCCGATTTACATGGAAAATCTGTACCAATTCAAGCGAGCAAGAATAATCGTAATTTGCACGGATGATGCTTTTGCCATAGGGAAATCAATTTCACATGAGGATTTAGGATGATGCATGGTCGTGCGCAATCAGCACTGTTGCTAGGGATGTCTACATTTTATCTATTAGAATTGGATGCACGCATTTGTATGCATGTTCCATGCACAGATTCATGCATATATGTGCTCATGTTTTCTAGATGTCTATCAGTTTTAAAATACTTGTGATGTACATTGCTTTCAGGTATTCATCGATGAGTTTTTGGAGCAACACCAACTTAGAAAGCATTTTATAATGACAGATTATGTTTCTGCTACGACAGATAAGCTGCTTGCATCTCATGGCATTGATGGGGATATTTCTGCCATTCAGGAGCTTGTTTCTGGTCATTTTCTTCTGACATATTATGATGAGCGGACATTTAGTAGATTCATTCATTCACTTTCTTGGACAGATAAGGTTGATGATGCAATTCCAGAACTAGGCTTGGATGCAGCCTTGACATTACTAGGCAGCTGCACCATGTTTTCTCTGCCACTTATGCTCCAAGCACATCTGATCTTGTTGGCTTCTAGATGCATAGGTATTCAAAGGCCAGCAGATAACAAATCAAATGATGAAGTGATGAGTCGTTACATCTTAGCATTTGAAATATCGGTCAAGCTTTATGTAGATTGCCTGCCTAACTTAGATTATATCGATAATTCTATTGGATGTGTGGGTCAGTCAGGTTCTTGTGCCAAGAAGTCTTTAGATTCTTGTGTCCGATCGGTCACCTGCAATATGCTTAATTATCAAATTGACAAGATGCTTGATTTCTGCCGCTCACACTCTCAGGGCATGCTCTCTGGAACCAAAGCGGACATTGTAAGCAATTCTGTTGCTTACATCAGATGGAACCAACATGTTGTAGATGAAATGTGCAGGGATGAGACTTATTTACTTCTAAATTTTATAGCACTAGGCATTCTTCCTGGGGAGATTGAGAAAAGCACATCAGATAATAGAGGGGATAAAATTCAGCAAGAGATATACTGTCTTGCTGCTGTACTAAAATTAATGAGTTCTGCACTTTTGCAAATTGTATGGAATTTAAGGCAAAATGGGTGTCCACGTGGTATGAAAACATCAAAAGATTGCAAGGAATATGATTTTATTTTAAGCATCATCGGTTGTTTTGGGAAATATGGTGCAAATCTACTCGTTCAAAAGATATTGCTTGATGTGATCGGAATGCATCCTGTACAGCATAAGGAGCCAATGTTGATGTTGGCGCATTTTGTGTGCTTGTCATCATATAGTTTGGACAGAAGGCTTGGATTTTTATGGAAGGGCTGCATTTTTATGATGATGACAATAATGAATCTTCTCCTTCTTGAAGAGGGTAGTTTAGATGTATTCAGGCCATTACTTGGCAACATAAAGGATGCTGCATTAAATCATAGCCCTCTAGAAAAATCTCCAAAGGTATTACACTCCTTTACTGAAATTTTGTTTTCATTTGGATGATATGTTTCATCATTGTTGTGATTCTGGTCTTTATTACAAACCAAGAAAGCTACTTTACAGAGCTTGGTTCGTAGAAGGTCAAGTGCAAGAATAGCATTGAACTTACAAAACATTCAGACACTCTATTTGAGGGATAATTCCAGATGCCTCACATATGAAAAACAAAGGTATTTCATGCAATCTTTTCCAATTTTACCTACCATTGGTTCATGAATCTGCTATTTATGTACTATATATAAGTTGATTTGAACTTTCTTCATTTTATTTGATGAACATTTGTAATTTGTGGTATAAATTATATGCATGTATGTATGTATGGGTGTATATACACGCATACATACATATGTATAAATGTATGTATATGTTTGTGCACGGACATGCACATGCGCACATATGACACACTTTATATCTTTTATTTATACAAGGTTTCGGATTTGCAATCATCAAAATTTTTATATACATGGCAATTAGGCAATATAAACTTTTATTTGGATGTTTATTGAAATATAACGTGAAACAGGAAACGGATATTCTATTTGAAGTCAAGACAGCAAAAAAACAAACTATATTATTGTGAGAAGTACAGGAGGCAGCTGAATCAGAAATTTTGGTATTAAGGTTTCTGGTTCTGTAGCTTCCTTAATAATCAATCTTTTTCTTGTATGTATTGCAAAAATAAATGTGTAGAAAGAGGAAAAAAATGCTAATTCTGGTTTATTCCATAGAATAATCAACAAAGAATTGTAACAATCTGGAAAAACTTGGTTCTGGACAAGTGTATCAATGTCTTGACATGTGAAAAACATCAATTTCACATGTACTTTTTACATTTGTGTACAAAACCCTTCAATGTTGCCCAGCAAAGATTGTCCACGCCCTGATTCATCTCTTTTCGTTCCCTTTTTATAACATTGAAATTGAAAATATCTTGCTTCCAGCAAGCCACTCCCTCATTCTTCGACATGCATAGAACATGAATGATAGTTAACCTTGATCTTAACCAACAAACTATGTCCAATCCTTTATGGCTCTTGGCCATAAGGATCGTTATATGAGCCGTTAAAATTCGACAAAGTTTTATGATTGGTCCTCATTCTGACATTAACTATCTAAGTTAAAAGTATGATTAAGCATAGGTAATTAAAAGGACAAAATTGAGTCCATCCATTAGGTCCACTAATTAAAATTAATAAAATTGAAAAAGAAATAAGAGCTGATGGTAAAATAGAAGAAAGACAGTACACCTCATTGTGGAGTCAGAGAGCAAGGAAGGGCATTGCCCGTATTGATGCAGGTTGGCCACGTTTTTTCTCCTTAAACTCCTCCTCTTTGACATTTTTTTTAAATGTGAAGTAAATAATTTACTCAGCGTGATGTTCTTTGTAATGTCTGACATTGATATGAAAAACTGTCATATGTATTCAATCTCCACCTTTGCTTTAATGCTATTTGGCAAGCTTGAAAATAGTGCTTAGTCCTTCTTGTCACCTTTGACACACTCAATATCTTATTTTCTTTTGGAGACCTTTCCGTCATATTGCCCTGATAATCTCTAGAGAGATGACCAATTTGACCAAATCAAAAGCATTCAAATCTATAAAACTATTTCTTCTTGTCTTGAAGTAGTTGTTTTCTGTTCGTATTGTTTAACCATCTGAACAGGCACTTCTAGTAGAACTTTGTTCAAAAGAAAGGAGGGGGCCTCCCTAGTTTATTGTAGGTGGGAAAAGAACTTTCTCCATGAAACATGGTAACCCAGAAGTAAGAATATATAGCAAGCTAGGGAAAATAGGGAAAAAAGAAACCCAAAAGAAAAGGGGAAATTATGAGATATGAGTAGACAGATCCATTGTTTGAAGTTTCTTTAGAACACTGAAACCGAGATTGAAACATTTCGATCTATGTCAGAACCAACCTAAAATAGGGGTTGGTTTTGTTGTTTCAATAGAAGCTAATGTATGTGACCGAACTTACTCTACTTGTCATGCATATGCTGATATGCCTATGCCCTAACTGAGAAAATTTATAATATATTTGTCAAAGACATTTTTATAAAAGCAACTAAAAAACTGTCATTTTGGCATGAATTTGTATGTTGTGTAAGATTCTTACCGTATAACATATTATATTTCAGAATGGCATGCATTTTTTTATCTTGTGCTATTTTTCTCCTAATTTATGTTCTTGTTTATTAGATTTTTTTATGTTTCTAATATTTTAAATACTTTTACAGTTTTTGCAATTGTGAAACAATATATATACGCCCGAGGGATCCAAACCATATAGTGTGCTCTAAAACGACATATAGAATACTTTTTTTTTTTTTTCTGTTCTTATAATTTCGTTCTCTTTTTTTTTTGATGGTCTGAAACTTCAAAAGTTGGATTGGAACTACTATTGAACTAGCTAAAACTGTTGAAAACAAAATTCAATTTGCTGCGATCAAATTAAGATTTTGAACCTTTGGTTAGATTAATTAATTCAAGTGGTAATCTACTTGCAGATCATGACTTGCTGGTCCTGATGTAGTTCTCTGTTTCATTTGTAAGGCTGTGAGTTAATAATTTCTTTGAGAAAACAGTTGTTATGGAGCTGTTGAATGTGGATTAATTTTGTCTAGCTTTAATAGGTTCATTCGTTAAGTTGCAGAATAGGACTTGGTCATGGGAGTTTCATCAATGTCAGGGGGGTCATTGGTTATTACCTAGTTTTATGGCTACGCATGAGTGTTAATCACGTCTTCTTATATCCATTTCTATCTCAATCCCATCTATAAGTTTGCATTTTGCTTCCTAACATATAATACTAAGAACCAATTCCTTTATTACTTTTGTAGGATTGATGCCGGGGAAAGGAACTTAGGTGAGATGCAAGATGGCCGGTCAGGCAGTATAATTCCTGCTGAGGACGTATGGTGGCATTCTCCCTCAACAAATGAAGCTGATGCCTGCAATGGTGAGGCTTTTATTGAGTGCTTGCCAGACTATCATAAAAATCCCTCGGAGTGGGATGATTTGGTTGACTTCATTGAATGCAAGCGTGGAAAAGATTATTCAAGTTGGATGAGGAAGAGAAAAAGATTCAGGAAGTGGCAACATGATAGGAAGTGGCAACATGATAGGAGGCATAGGAAGAAAAAGTTCATGAAAGAAGTGGAGGCGGGTGTTTTGAAAACAAGGTCCGGGAAGGCAATGTAATCATAGTTTTTTATGGACCAGTAACTTATAGCCACTGGTGCGGGACCTGCGGGTGCCTTTGAATTTTGACAGCATTTCCTGATAGGCTTAAGGTGATGACAGCTTTAATCGACATGCACATAGCCTAGTGGCAGTGCAGTAGAAAGCGCCCTTTTCTTCTTTGCCTTTTCTTTTTCTTGGCAGGCATCGCGTTTCTAATCTTATCATTTCGCGGGGTCTAGTTACCATATCATGTTGGTTTTCAGAGGAATACGGCACAGAGTGATTTGTATAGAATGTATCATGATATGTGAGGATGATTTGCTCCAGGTTGTTATTGGTAAATGATAGATTCATCTGTTCTGAAATGATGGATTACACTGATAATGACATGACGTTTGACCTTTCATGTTGGTGATGCTATTAATTTTCTATTTTTCTTTCTTTTTGCTTTTACTGGGGATTGATGCATTTTTAGTACTTGGCCAGTATGATGGCGGTGACAGCAAACATTTTGACAGAAACCTCACGGCTCCTTCCAGTTGGGCAAAAGCATCAACGAGCCTCAAAGACATCGGCTCTACAGTCCGTGCAAGAGAGAGAGAGAGAGAAAGTCAGTGAGCAAGACGAGCCTAGGCCTGCCTCTGAGAGAGAGGCAGTCAAGGGGACTGTTGGCTTCGATGAACTGGGGAAATCTTATATGTTGCTGGTTGCATGCCACCATCTTTACAAACAGAAGCAGCCCCCACCGAATATTTTTTTCCTGTAGATTAAATTTTTTTAATTTTTTTTCTTTTCTAAAAAATTAAAGTATTTTTGATTTTCTTCATGAAGTTCTCCATATTTCTTCAATATATGCACCTCTGCTGTTATCCTTAAAAAAAGACTTTGACCTTTTATCCACGACTTTTCAAGCTATCCATCCGTGTCTGACTTTGTATACCTCTTCTTTGAGGCAAGCAATGATGCTGGGGGATAACCATTCCCTACGAATAAAAATAAGATCTTCATACCGTGCTTGAGTGTTAGCTTAATGCCGCATCCTTTTGTTTTCAAGTGAGAGATAAAGATTCCAGTATCGAAGTGGTGTTATCCTTCGAGATTTTGACCCAATCTGGTCTAAGAATTTTTCCAAAGTACAAAATCATGGTTTCACGTGCAATGGATCTTGAATTGCTCATGTGCCTAGCAAGATAATAATAGAGTCGCTTTTGCCTTTCAAATTTCAAAAA
The DNA here is from genome assembly GCF_051530095.1 of Phoenix dactylifera. Classification (NCBI taxonomy): domain Eukaryota; kingdom Viridiplantae; phylum Streptophyta; class Magnoliopsida; order Arecales; family Arecaceae; genus Phoenix; species Phoenix dactylifera. The sequence goes on from NC_143195.1 coordinate 38,459,794, forward strand.
ATAAGGGAAAAACCATTGTGCTATGGAAAGATTGGTGTAATTTGTGGGGGTTAAAAAAAAGGGGAGGAAAGCTCCTTATGCCATATGGTATTAAGAAATTGGTGTGCTTCGCAGAAGTTGGTGCAATGCCCGATGGAAGAATAAATATTGAATTACCAAGCCAGTAATATATATCTAAGAAACTTTTTTTTATACACTAATAAACATTTAAAAGTATTTTTTATTGAAAGATATGCTCACTTTCTTTTATTTTCTATAAAATATGTCCTATCAAAATTTTTAATTATGTAGTTAATATGATAAAATTTGATTTTAAAGAGAGGCATAAATTAGATGAATCATGGGATCATAACTATCCATCTCTTTTAGCTGCCCTGCTCAATGTTAGTATATTACACTAAATAATGGAACATGTTAATCAACAGGGGTTTTCTTATCTCTTTTCTTTTTCTTTTTGGTCTGCACCTCTCTTTTTTCAGGTTTTACGTATACAAAAATCAAAATTTATCTAGTTACCAGAAAAAGTGAGTATGGCCCTAATTAATTTTTCACTGGACATGGTGAAACTTCTATTGATAAAGCATTTGAAATTTTTTGATTTCATTCGGCTAAATCCTGCCGTTGCAGCGCGGGTTACATATTAGTATTACATTATTACCGAATCTGAAGGCAAAGCACTAACGTCGTTGACATCTCGGCGGGCGTGCCCCCCAACCCACCCCACACGACACCATACCACATCACACCACGATCAGAGAGCGGACGGCAGCCGGCTGCTGTGGTTTAGTTTAACCAGGTTGGAGGAGCACCGCCTACGGAGACGACGAGAACACCACCACCCTAGGCTTAGTTTAGAGAGAGCGAGAATTATTCTTGAACGGAAACAACGCCTCTTCCTCTCAGAAGGAGAAAGATCTGAACGGCCGGAAGAAGGAAAAGGATCATGATGATGAGCAGCTCTTCTTCTTCATCCCCAGCCAGAGTGAGTAAGCGATCTCTTTCTCCTTCACCCGCCTCCTCCTCCTGCCTCCCGCGCCGCCCCACCCCCCACCCCCCACCCCCCGGAGTTTCTTCAGAATAGTGGCATGATTAGGGCTTACGAAGGTCTGTTGATTCCAGATCCGGATCTGGAACGGTTTCTTGCTCTTCATAGTGTTTTTTGCTTTTTTCCCCGAAACAAAGATTATAGTCTTGTTATTGACTTCTCCGTCTTCTTCTGATGTCCTTCACCCAATTTTGCCATCTTTCTAGTTTCTACGGCTATGTCACTAGATCTCCTGTTATTTCCAAGAACTCTCTTCTGAATGATCTCATTGGGACTGCTGGTGGGAATGCTGTGATCTGGTGGAGGTTACGATGGATTAACGACGTCCAGTAACTAGAAGGGCAAACCCACGGTCTGATTTGTTGTGCGTTGGAGAATTCTTGGGAATCGACGGCGTCCTTCATGGTGTTGGCCTTTTAGGTTCTTATTCCTGTGGCTGTGTTGGTCAGTTGTGGTTAGATGTGCTTAACATTAGAACGATAACACTAGTTTATAATTCTTTAACAATTCCAATAGATTACAACCCATAAATTTATTTCATGGACTTTTTGTGGGCTCCATGAATTGTTTCTAGACTAGACGAGCTTTAATCTCTTTCAGACTCATATTCAGAGCTCAGTGTCATGAAGAATCTTCTTGTTTCAATTTACATACAAGTAATGGAAGTGAGCCCCTTGGACTGATGTTCACTTACAAGTGTTTGGCATAGTAGAGGTCGTTTGTCATATGGAATTCTTGAATACCCTCCAATCACTTGGTTTACAGTTTTTTAATTGTATTTAAGAGGTTGCATGAAGTGGGATGAGAAAGCAGGATTACTATTTAAAGGAAGTTGTTGGTGGTTACGCAAGTGGGATCCATAGATCGCAAGATTTTACAGGCTAACCAGATTCCCGGAAGTTGACTATTCGATTATTTTCTGGGGTTACAGCACCCTCACCCATAAGTATAGCATGGTTTATAAAATTGATCGCAAAGTTGTCAGTGCAGTTCTGCATATAACTTTGTTCCTTTCTATTCTTTTCTTTTTGAACTTGTTTTTGGTTTGTAGGAACATGTGGATCTCTATTACCATTCTGCTTTTGAGTTTGAACCAATATACCTTCACAATCATTCATTTTTTTGCTTGGAATTATGTGACAACCGAGAAGTTGACGAAGGACTGTCCATTAATAAGAATTCTAGGTATACTTATGTTAGCCGCAAATATACAAATTAGAAAATTTTATTTTGTTTGAAAATTAGAAAATTTTATTTTTATTTGGAACTAGAATTTTGTGGACTCTAGAATTAGAATTTTATGTGGAGTCTAGTATTTTATTTTTATGTGGACTGTTATTAAGATTTTGGGTTATCTATATAAATCTATTGCTATGTTAATTAAGAATACAACTTGAATTATTGAGATTACAGAATATTGAGAATTCTTCCATTCTCTCTCCATCTGCCTTCCTCTCTTTTTCTTCTCCTCTTCTCTTTCCTTTTCTTCTCCTTCTCCTCCTCTTCTTCTCCCTTTCTCATGTGTCAGAAGTATTCGTTGTATGTTGTGAGTTTACAGTAAAAGCTTTTTGAGTAAATTGCTAGATTTGAGAAAATATTGTGATAATAATTATTCTGTTAGTACTTGAAATATTAGTAGCGAGTGATGACAGAATTTTGCTGCCACATTAGACTAGGTATTTTTGATATTAGTTGTTACTATTATAGTATCCTTTCCTTTGATCATGATGTTCTAAAGAATATTTTGTTAATTATTTATTTGTGTTTTAAGTTGAGATGTTTGTGCACTTATGGATGCACATTGCTTACGTTTTCCAGTTTGTACAATGGAGTCATCTTTCATCATTTAAATCTTTTGTGGCATTTTGCATGTGCAATACACTGGTGATCTTGTGATATCAGCTTAGGCATGCTTTGGTTTTTAATTCAGGGCAGCAGCTTTTTCACAGGATTTACCCGATTGTGCAAAGGCCTTGCCGTGATACTTGTTGGAGGATATGTTTTACTGCAAATATTTCCTACAGCTGTCAATTATGTCGCACTTATTCCTGCAAGGTAACCGTTGAAATTTCATAACATCAGAATTACTTGCATATATCATTGTGCATAACTCTTCGCGCTCTTCATGAGGGTCTGGGTCTGTGCTTCTTCTAGTTGCAATAAACTTTTGCCATATTATGACTGTATTGCATTACAGTCTTCCAACTTTACTATATTCTCTTAGTTTTGTAGTATTGGACATTGGATATGTGCTCGATAATTTCAAAGATTCTTTCTGAACAGTATTACAGGTGATTAAAGCATCATTGGTCCACTTCTACCATTAGGTTTGTGTTGAGACAAATGTACCGCCATCTTTGTCAAATGTAACCATTACGCTCTTTGAGTTCGATCGTCAATGGTTAATAGGCCAGGCAACGCTGGAACTGCTAAAATCGTACTCGAATTTGCATATATGCCCTGCCAAAAATATGAAACCTGCATATGTGCCCCTATGAAATCTGAAAACTGCATACGCACTCCTGCAATGGAAAACAGTCCTCGAACGAGAATTTATGTTACATAGTGTTTACCATTTCATCCCTTAAAGGATTTTACCACATTTACTCTGTCAAAAGTGCGTGATTATTTAATTCACATGTCAAAAGGTGGAAAGGAGGCATAAATGTTGAGCACAAAAATTGGATAATCAGCTTCAAATTGCAAAACATCATATATAATCGAGGCAGATTTGCCGCTGGATAAGCTAACATAATTTTTCTAGCCAAACTAGCGTAGAATGTTAGAAATGAAAGCAAAAGATGGGATGTATAAATGCAAATCATAGAATTTTGGGGGAGGTGTTATATTTTTTCTGGTAGATGGAGGGGTTCGTATTCTCTATATGCTTTCTGAGTGGTAAATAAGAAAAGGAATATACGTGCAAAATTCCCACAAATAATATTTTTGATTGTCTTCATGTGAAATCACTGAAACACTATCTGCTAAGATCCCCCAAAAGAAAATCTTTAAACTGGTGCCTGATCTATTTTTGACTTGTTTTTTTTTTTATTATTTTTGTATTTTGATTTTTCAAATATTTATCAACTAAAAATCTTGAAACTTAAGGAGGAAACAACTGTAACTACAGAAATCAATTGTCATTGTTAAATCATCAAGAAAACGAAACCCAATTTTCTAATCTTCAACGAGAATATGAGGTAATTGTGCCATCTTTGATCCTTGATGATAGTGCTGAAAGTCTAAATGTAATTGATGATGTCTTCTTGGTTAATTTGTTAAGTGACACGTTGGGCATTGAACTGTATTTATACTTTGCTAGGAAAACATGAATTTAACCTAGTACATTTGGGTCATATGAATGCTGAATAAGCCATAAGTGCCTCCTTACATGAAACTTCTGTTTCTTCAATGGTCAAGTGAGTCTATGTTCCTTTGGAAATCTTTGATTCTTACTCAATCATATGAATTCACTATCTTCGAAAAAATTAAAAAAAGAGTAGTATGAACTCGCTAGACGATGATAAGATTCATAAGCTTGGAACTTTGCCTAGATTTTCATCCATCTTGTATACTTTCTTTTATCGAAATTGGTAACTGGAAGTTGGAAACTGAACTCCAGCGTGCCAACTATCTTTCTAATAACTGTTTCATATGAAATTAAGCCTATCTGCATTCACTCTTGCTATTGATTAGTCACATGTGAGGGGACATCCACTTAGAAAATCAGAATCGTCGCATCCTCATCTTTTTACTATAGGATTGCAATATGCAAGCCTATCTTCTTGAAACTCCTCTCTGTAATTCTTAACACCATGCATTTGGATTCGGATGCAACCCTCTTTCTAGGGTTTTCATCTAGCTCTCTCATCTAAAAGTATAATATCTATCTCCCTGTTACACATTTTTTTTTCTTATATGAAACAGAGTACTCTGCTAATCTATAATAGCTAACTCTCGAAATTCTCCTTAACCATAACAGAACTAGCATTTCTTGACTCTTCTGATGCTTACTTTCATGGAACCGATACTTAGTAACTGCTGGCCATGCAAATGAGCTTAGTTGCCAATTTCATTATGAACTACTTTTGAGGAGTTATGAATTTTGTAGGACAATTCCATTTGCGTGGAACCTCATCACTGCTGGCTACATTGAGCAATCACTTCCAGGGGTATATCCTTTTTTTCTCCTTTGTAGTTAATGTGCACTCTGTCTTGAATATCATACTTTCATAAAATATTTTATCTCATAGAGTATTGCTTATGCCAATCTTTACTCTCTGGTTCACGATTTTAGTCAATGGTATTCTCATCTGCCGGTGTTTGTCTTTCTTGCATACCAATATTTTCATTGTGCTCCTTTTATAATAGGAAGTGAAAAAAGACAGGCTATGAAACTTGCTTCAAGCTTTATTTGTAGATGATAGTACAGAATCTTTACTAAATGTTGGTCGTAGTGAAATTGTTTGCTCATGGCTTACTAGGGGGGAATTTTTTATTAGTTTTCTTTAATATGAAGATTGGATAAATAGTAATCTAATAATGTCAAATTTATACTCTGCATTAAAAAGATGTCAGTCTAGGCACAATTTTGTGGACTCCATTTTGCTTGCATGACTTACACCAATTTAAGTAAAACATGAGATATTAATAAGCTTTTGTTTGGTTGGGGATATATGTCATGTTTGCAGGGTGTTAGCTCTTTTTCTTTTTTTCATTTGTTGTTGACATTGCTCAAGAAAGAAAGTACTAAAATACAAACTTTTCTTGCAGGTACACATTTTGTTACTAATAGATATACAAGGACTATTTGCAACCTTCTAATTTTTCCAGCTAACAATGATAAAAGACTTTTTATAATAGTAGAATAAAAATACTATGTATTATAAACATTGTGTTTGATCTTTATTTGGATCCTTTCTGTTTGATTCTTAATATCCTAAAGCAGGTGTGGGTATATATGCATGTATGCAGAATTACCAAGTTTTAAAAAGCTGGGGGCGGAAGTGTTTAGGAAGTAGGAACTCATACGAATCTCTATATATATAATTTATGTTTTCTTATGCACTTTCCTTATTTATTGTAAGAAGAACGTGGATGGGTGTATTTGTTAAAAAATGTAGTGTATATAATCAGCAGTCCAGCGTTACAATTCAATAATCCAGCACCAAAAAAAACTAAGATAAAAGGAAAAAGTTACAACTCAGTTTTCCATGTTCACAGACATGCAATCACAGTTTCTGCTCAGTTGCAACCTTTCTTTTCCTTCCATATTTTATAAAAGAAATGCCATGACTTTTTAGTGCACCCACCTAAGCCATCCCTGAAGTAACAGTATTAAACACCACTATTTACCTACTTAGTTAACTTTTTGACATGTTTTGAGGGATAGGCGGGTGCAGTGCACGAGGGGTTGCACTGTTCATGGAAAGTCACAGTAACCCCGTTTAGTGTTCACCCCCTTTTCTTTTCCCTCATTGCCTTCATCTCTCACCTTCCCGACTAAAACCCTAGCACCTCCTCCCCCTCATCTCTCTCTCTCTGTCTCACTCATATTCATCACCCTCTTGAAATATTCCACGACTAGCCTATCTTATTCTCTTCTGGAATGCTGCCAGCCCTGAGTTGTCCTCCTTCTGGCCCTTCAACTATTTCACTTCTGATTTGAGGCCCTTTTAAGTGCCTTCCTATTGGGATATTGCGACTGGCTTAGTTCCCTCTCTGGTCTCAACAATAATTCAAGAGCCTCTATTTACCATGTTCATCTCAATTGGTTCTCAATTACATTGCCACAACTCTTACTTGTCTTATGCCTACTCATTACTCTAAATCTTCCAACTTTTACTAGACACGCTTCTTGTCTCATCTCATCTGTGCTATGTTATATTTATATTTGCTTGAGCCTTGCTATGTTGCCCAATATTTGTGAATGATGATAACAACCATGCACTTGCAGGTGGTCATCAGCACAGTTGGTCTTCTTTTATTTGGGAAATTGCTGGAACCGCTATGGGGTTCTAAGGAGTTCTTGAAGTTCATTATTGTGGTGAATTTTTTAACTTCAGTCTGCGTCTTTCTTACTGCCATTACATTGTACTACATAAGAAGGCAGGAAAGTTACCTGTAAGTTTCAATGTACTCCCGAAACTATCAGTTGATTATTGCAGCATATTCTATTCTTCACCAGGACTGCACATTTTCCTGACCTGCTTTTTGTTTTTCACTAAATTATTTGGTGCAACTTAGAAATTGACATTTCTTTTTGGTAGTTCTGAGTAACATTGGATGGATACTGAAAACCAATATCTATATTATAAGAATCACTTATTTCCCGGGATCAGAGTGGCTGCTACAAGGACATAATATCTCTACTGATATGAAAAAGACACTTTCTAGTTTCTACATTATCGTATGTTTGGTTTTAGCTGGTCCTTTGAGTCAAACACTTGTAAAAGTCATTTTCTGCAAGAACGCCTGCAACAGGCAGACATTGACTGTTAGTATGCTGCATGAAAATATTAGTTTTTTAATCATCCCAAGTTTGATTTTGATGGTTGCTTTGCATCATTCACTGATAGAGTATTTTTCTGCAAGAACACTTGCAGCAGGTCGATATTAGCAATCAGTGTGCGTATTCTGCTTTCGCATTGATTTGATTGAGATGTTATACCATTAGAATCTGTTTTGCCTACGTAATAGTTCATTGATTTTGTATATTTACATGATATGACTGCTGAGTTCTCTTTTTTGCGTACTTTTGTTACAGTTATACCCCTCTTTCTGGCTTCCATGGGGCTCTCTCTGGATTTCTAGTAGGCATTAAACAAATTATACCAGATCAGGACTTGAATCTTATTTTTCTTTTGAAGATCAAAGCAAAGGTATGTTTACGTTTGAAGTAAATAATTATTTTTGGTATCATCCTTAATGCTTCCTGGGGATTTGGCTGATTATTTGTTACTGCCTTTCTTACATTCCCCAGTGGATGCCAACTATTGCCGCATTGATCTCAGTAGCTATAAGCTTTTTTACAACAGAATCTGTATCTTTTCTTCCAACTATACTATTTGGCATTTATATGAGTTGGATTTACCTGCGTTATTTCCAAAAGAAGCCAGAAACAGGCCTTAAAGGAGATCCAAGTGATGAGTTTTCTTTCTCCAGGTTCTTTCCTGAAGTTTTATGGTAAGATTTACTCCTCATCATTAAGTTTCATTGAATATCTTCAAGCTGATAATTTCTTATAATGCTCTATGTAATTAAACTTGCAGGCCAATTTTGGACCCTGTTGCTTCATTATTTGATCGGGCTTTTTGTGGAAGGTCTGAAACTTCTTCTGAAACGAGAGGCGATACATTGACTCCGTTGCCTGGTTCAGATCCTATTGAGGCATCTAGGAGAAGGTGGGTTTCTGTCTGTTTTTGACTTCATTTTTCATTTCCTATTTTATCCATTGATTTTTGATGCTTTAAAATTGCATGACAATCGAAAAGGCATAGCTTCTCTTCATCTACTCTTCATATATTTCAGCATATTGCATTGGACTTCCAGCTCCAAAACTGTTGTAACATGCGGATCCTTCGCAACACTAACAAAATGTAAACTGGAGGAAAACAAAATGCTTATTAGAGTTGCTCATCCTTTGTTTTGCTTGTTTAATTTTTTCATGCATCTAGTGGGAAAATTAATCGGACGTTATTTTTAGCTCTAAATCTTTAGATGCGTTCACTTTATGAGAATTGAGACTTGAAACCCTTTATTTTTCCTCACTGCTGCAGAGAACGGGGAGCAAGGGCGCTGGAACAGAGGTTGGCAGCTGAGCAACTAGATGTTACAGGGAGCGTAGAGGTTACATCGCGTGAAAAGGCTGCTGACAATGTTTGAGAACTCATCAAGGAATCTGATAAGTTCGCTGCTGTGCTATGTGTCTTTGCAAACAAATTCTATTGGAAAATGCATTCCTTTGCTAGTGCAAATGGCTGCAGTCTTCATGTGGAGAGACCATCAGCTTACAAGGTCTTTTTTTTTGTACTTTTTTTACTATGTCGTGGTAGCATTTAAAAGGAAAGTCTTTTCAAATACAATATAGAAAAGCAGTTTGATAGCATATTTAGCTTTTGTTTTCCAATGACCGATCAGATCAACCTTTAAATGCTGAAGATTTGTGTGAGATGTCAACCTCCAAATCAAACGGTCCCAGGAGCCAAAAGAAATGGGAAGTTACTAATATGAAATCACCTCTTTATCTATGTATGGGGCGTTTAACTTGTCTTTCAGCCTCCTCTATGCTTTTGACCCTAGGGCAGGAAAGTGAGCTCAGATCAAAAATTCCAGGTCTAGACATTTATTCGTTGTTCATGTGATTCCGATCCAAGCATCTAAGGGTGATGGATGTGATTCCGATCACATACAATACGCACATAAGCTTCCAGCGTGTCTCAAATGATGTTAGAGTTGGATCTCCACCCATCTCCCCTAAAAGGAGCAGGGTGTTAACTGCCTGGTTGGATAAATGAGCGAGGAACGTGATACCTGCTTGCGCGAGCAGACCATCTCATATCGAGAATCTTATGTTTCAGGGAGGATGCAAATTTCCGAATTTAAGAGAGAATGCCTTTCCACAATTTTTCAGGCATCTGTCCGAATTGCAAGCTCCTTTATAATTAGTTGCATGATGTGGCACAGCCGCCACTCCGTGAAAAGAAATATACGTTGGCCAGAAGCGCCCCAGTGCTCGGAAATATAGATAGAAAAGGGCCATAGATGGCCCAACAGCCCTTGGAACCGACCTGGACCGCCCCAGTTGGCCTGCTTGGCGTCAAGACTGGCGTCCTCCACCAACGGGGCTTGGATCGCAGTTTACTCTTTAACTTTTCCCCATCCCCATCGTCATTCGTCGTGCCCTTGCCCTTGCCCTTGCCCTGTTGCCCACCCCCTGTGGAGTCTCAAAATCTCCGATATTCTTGAATACCCCAAGCACCGGTTCCCGTTGGCGCCTCCGTCTGGATCGTCCAAGATGTACATGGCCTACGGATGGCCCCAGGTCATCCCTCTGGAGCCGGGCGTCTGCCCTTCCCCCTCTCCCGACCGCGTCGTCTACCTCAAGGTCATCGGTCGCCTCCTCCTCGCCGTTGCCCCCACCCGCCTCGAGCTCTGGAGCGCCTCTCAGGTTCCCTTCGCTTCCTTCCTTCCTTCCTTCCTCACGATATCACCCTTCCCCCCTGGATGTGCCCTCCCTCGCTGTATTCTCTTCCCTTCGCTTGCATAAATGCTGATCGCTGCCGCCTTTTTTGTGGATTTATTCGGGGGAGAGCAGCACAAGGTGAGACTGGGCAGATATGCGAGGGACGCCGATTCCGTGCAACGAGAGGGCGAGAATTTGCAGGCCATCTGGAGCCCCGACACCAAGACGGTCGCCGTTCTTGTAAGTCCCTTTTTTCTTTCTTTCTTTCGTTCTTTTTTCTAAATAATTCTTTAGATCTTGAATTCTTGGCGCATCTTTTGGTACTTCGATCTCGAGATCCACTGATGATATGGTCTCCCAAGATCATGTCAATTCGTTTGATTCCTGAAACCGGACGGTGGAGGCAAGCATGTTTTGCCTTTTGCTGTAACAACACCACTCTCTCTCTCTCTCTCTCTCTCTCTCTCTCTCTCTCTCTTTTCTTTTTTTAGAAAAATTATTCAAGTTTCTTGCTAGAATGGGTAATGACATTACATTACAGAGATGTAAGAACTCAAGATCTAATATATTTAGTAATTCTTGGACGCGAGTATTAACTTGCTAGGAACCTGAATTGTCTCGTTTGACATCTAGGTTTTGCTTTTGGATATTTTGAGTTTGCAAGAAAATCTTTCTAACCTCTAGGAGCCCACATGATACCATGCCTATTTAATCATGATTTAAGAAACTGTTCAAAACCACATGTACACTACGTGTAACAAGGCCAAGTGGGTGTTACATATGAAATCTCTGCATGCAGAGACGTTCTTTATGTTGACTGCAACTGTGAATCCATACAGATATCAACCTATGTAATTACTTGGATTTAGCTTTTAGCAATATGAGACCCTTGAAGTAACAAAGTCAGTTATTCTGGGAGTATTTTTCTGCTACCAACAAAAGTTTAAGGACCGATTTTTGATTTAGATATTGTTCAGACCAAATGAACATTGATTTCGGCCATATTTGTACTGTCAGTGATTTTTTGCTTTATCTTTTGTCAGGAAATGCAAAAAATACAAAGAAGTCAAAAATAAGAGATATTATAAAGGAAAAAAATATGCGATATAGATCGTACAACGTAAATTTTGGAGTATCACATATTGAAGTTCACATTTTGTAGCATCTTCACAACAAACATTTGTGTTATCAAGAATTGTAATCTCTCATTATAACCTATATTTAGCCTTGTTGCAGACTTCGTCATCATTCTTCCACATTTATAAGGTCCAATTCTCTGGAAAGAGACTGCTAATTGGAGGCAAACATCTCCCTGGGCTGTTTCTCGCTACTATATCTCTAGTTATCACCGAGAAGGCACCTTTTTCAGAGAACTTAGTAACGTATAATTTCTTTATGATTAATATGGCTCATTTTCTGTTCAATTTAAAATATTAATTTGTCTGTTTTCCTATTCTAGGAGCAATTTTGTCTGCGACAGCAAAAACATGCTCCTTGGACTTCCTGATGGGCAGTTACAACTGTTTTCCTGGAATGGAGAGGTACATGCGAATGCCATTTTTGTGTTGCTGATCTTCTTGACCTTTGATATCATACATCAGCTATTATCAACATTCTAATTATACTTTGTGGCTATGAAAAAACTTATATTTCTTGCTTGTTTCCCATCTAATTTCTATTGTATATTCACTTGTCATATTGTTTCTATGTCCAGTTATCTGGCACCTTCAGACTTTGTTGCCTTCCTTGTACGTCGGAGAATTTGACTGCACCTATTCATTCTTTAGTGGATGTGTCTTCTGCTTGTCAAGGGGGTGCAAACGTCCCATCATCTACTCCCTGCTGTGCAAGAAGCTCTGCGATCATCCAGCTCGAGTTGTCATTACAGTTGAGGTTGCTAATTGTGTTGTATTCCGGCTGTCAGATTGCGCTATGTTCAATAAATAAGAAGGGTCTAAAGCAAATCAGTTCCATTAAAGCTGAAAGGTGGTTAAGCACTAATGATGCTATGTGCGCCTCTATAGCTTCTGATCAGCAGATCCTTGCTGTTGGTTGTAGTAGAGGTGTTGTGGAATTATATGACCTTGCAGATGGTGCAATGCATCTTCGTACGATATCTTTATACGATTGGGGGTAAGTATTGGAATCATTTTTTTAGGCTACCAAATTGCTACTAATATTGATAATTGCTGAACTTCGAGTTTTTTAGCAACCTAAATGGTTGTGATTTTATGGCAAAATATGTGCATGCTTGAACAGAACCCTTTTAGGTGAAGAACATTTGTTGTCTGGCACCTTTTCTTTCCTCTGTTCTGATCATGCAAACATGGTGGGGTATTATGTTTCATCATGCTAGAATGGTTGAAAAGCTGTTAGGTTTAGGGTACAGATGTATGTACCTAGTTTTTGATGCAAATATATGGTTGCTGATAGACTGGAAGTAGTTTACACTTAGGCTTGTTCGTGGGCCGGGTCGAGCTTGGCTCGGGCCGGTCTTTGCCCAAAAATTAACATAATTTGCCTAGATCCAAGCCCTGCCTGGCCTGGCTCGGTCATGGGGCCTACTTTCTAGGTCCAAGCCTGGTGCTTACTTGGGCTTCGGGCTCTAGGTTGAGCCTTGGGCTTCTGGAACATTTTTTTTACAATTTCTAAAAAATTCTTAAAAACACTAAATATGAATAATTAGATATTTTTAACAGCAATTTCATTTCAATACTTGATAACTACCCTAAGATTCTAGATCTTCTTCTATTAAATTACATATCAATAAAACCTAAAATTTAATCATAAAAGCCTAGAGTTTAAAAAATTTTGAGCCAGACCAGGATTGGGCTCGGCTTTAATCCCCAATTTTGAGCCCAGCCTGTTTAAGAAGTGGGCTTATTTTTCAAGATTGGCCCAGCCCATTGAGCCTAAAACCTTGGCCCAAGCCCACGCAAAAGGCTTCGGGCTTGAGCAGGCCAGGCCCGTGAACAAGTTTACTTAAAACATTTTGTTTCCTAGCTGATAATTTCTTAAGAATTTGCACTATTAAGTTGCATGTAGGGTATTTACTGTATTTAGCACAATCTGATATGCTCTGTTTTCACTTTTCCTAAGCTATCATTGCTAGTTTGAAATATTTTTACTTTCTATTCTATTTGAACATCTTGTGAATTAGGAAATTGGCTGGTAGTGGTGTATACATGGTTTCAGGGTTCATCAAAAACTCTGAAACTGAATTGAAAGTTTGGGTTCAGCCAGAATCCAATTGGAAACTGGGTTTGGTTTCAAAAATTCAGCTGAAACTGATTTTTAGTACCAAATTAATGTATCTATGAGTTGTTTATGCCAATTATCTGCATTTTATGATTTCAAAAAAAATCCTTTTCTTCTGTACCATAGCATGAATTATTCGCACCTCACAGAACACGTGTATTGCTCTGCAATTAATTTGCCGATCCATGAATCGCTTGCAAATAGTTTACAAGATTTTCAAACTTAATGAATAAACTGCAAAATAACAAACTATTTGAAAATCGAAATAGATTATCACAGTCTGGAGTTGTGGATGGGTGGATATTTCTCGATTTAAAGTTGTGGATGGGTAGAGGAATTTGGGAGTTTGCACTGAAATGGGTATGTAGGAAGGTTTTGAGGAGTATGAAACATTTTCCATCCTGATGATGTTCGAGATTTTTGGGAAACGGGTGTGGGATATGTGTAGTGGATCCCATGCTCCAACGCACTGGTGTTTGACCCAATTATTTCCTATTCTCAATATTGTTTTTTATATTTTGAAGTCTCTATATCTATTGAACATTTAGTTATTTTTACTTTTTAAATTTCTCCCAAATTCTTCTCGGATTGGTGGATTTTTTTTTCCAAATTATGAAATTGTTCGCCTTGTGGAATAAGTCCTAAATACCAAAGTTGTGACTATGCTCTATACTAAATTTAAATGTTAAAAATTTTGAGAACACTTGGAAGCACTATGATGTTATATTATAGAGAGGCTTACTAGAGAAGTGTTATCCTAGGGCTTGAATTTCATAGATTTCTTTATCATATGTTGGATTGTTAACGACATTATGCACTCTAAATAGGGTTTTCGAACTTTTTATTTTCTAAAAGTAGTTTTGTACTTATTTCATTGTAAACTGACCAGGAAACATACAAATATCTTAAGCAAGATAAAACATTCCAAAATGACGTCAGCTTTATTATTCATGACCGATTTAGTTTATTTCATCATTCTTTATTTTTCTTAACTATATTCAACATTTGTTGAATCTCCTTATAATTGCAATCAAATTTCATATTTACCTAAAAATTTAAAATTTTGAAATCGATTAACTAAGTTATTTAGAGCTAAGGTTGTTAGAGTGTATGGCTTCAAATCCATGCCTAGCTAGTTATTTATTTAACTAATTTGGTTGTTTTTCCTACTCGTCTAATGTTTTGATTGGCTTATCCATCTACATGGTCTAGTCCACACAAGAGAGAGGGGGTTTTAGCTTGATATACATTGTTGGTCTATTCCTAGCTTAAGCTTTTAGGTTTAAGCAGTTAATACACTCAAAGTTCGTGTAGGTTATGAAGGTTGTGAATGTGAGGAGAAAATCATTGTTTGGAAAATTTTCAATATGCATGTTGCGAATATGGGAGTGGAAATGGATGACTAATTGGCTTTCGGGGGGCTAGTGGAACTCTGTTAAAATAGTGCCTTCAAAGGCAATTGTATTATCATTAAAATGAATGGTATATTGTGTCATCCTTTTGTGATGAGTGGGACCGTCGCTATGTTCCAAAGGTTGCACTATATGATAAGTGATCAAATTTTAGATGATTGGGAGGATTGGTCTTTCAGTTTCTCATACTTGGATCATTTACAGATGAGGCTAGACAAATGTGGTTCCTTTTTGGACTTGTTAAATAGCAGGGGGTGCAATTTATCACCTGACCTATCAACTCGACCTGCAACTGACCCAAGACAAGTGGGTTCAGGTTTAGCATAAACAAGTTCAGGTACTAAATGCTTCAGCCCAAGTAAAACCAATTGTTTAATGGGTTATATTTATGTTTAGAGTCCTGACTCATCTAAGTTGTTTTGATCCGTTTAGTAATTGGGTCGGGTTGGCACAATTTGAAATCGACCTATTTAATATACATTTAATTCATTTAAACTTTTTAAGACATGTTTAACCTATTATCAGACCTAACCCAGTCCGACCTGTTTATTTAATAGGTTACGTGTGTTTGGTCGGATTACCAATTCAATAAACAACTCTGGCTTGATTTTGGAGTTCTGTTGGGTTGGTTGACAAGTTTTCCTAATGTCCATGTCTCAACATGAAGCCAACTGAGGGAGACTTGCCAACATGCAAATCAATTGCTAGACTTGAAAATTTGGATGAAACCCCAATTGACATGGGAAATATTGATCTGGCACTGAACTTCTAGACTTCTGAATCTATATAGTTCCATTTTTCCTTCAGTCTTAGCTCATAGTAATAGCTTGTTCTTCCGACTAGTTGCTAGCTTTAGGGCCTAACAAAAGTATTGTCAATGGCTTATTGATTGGAGCACATTGGTTTGCTAGGGTGGTTTCAAGTGGAACCTTGGAACCAAATAGTCAATCAAGAGATCTATTACTTTAGTGTATCCATGTCAGATCATGTTCTGCATCACTTTTAATTGTTCCACACATCTGATTTGATACCAACCTTCTTGATGCATCATGTAGCAATTGTGACTTAGAGAATGCTCTCATTTTAGCAAAAGACCTGTAAGATAATGTTGTATTATAGAGGGATTTTATTGCAAAATATGTCAATGTTATGTGTGGAGTGACCTAATTCTAAAGCTTATGTACTATATTGACATCAACTCTTCCTAACCTCTCCACATATTTACCAACATTAGCTGGCACCCTAGCAAGGTACATCCTTGGTCAAAACCTAGGAGAGAGAAAGAGGAGACAGTAACTCATGGGGGATCGTATAATTATAGCCCAAAAGTTGGTTATTTTTCTAATTGAGCCCTCTCTAACACCCTTTTCAAACTTATCTTAGGTTACGTGCCCTAATACGCACATGGGTGATGCATTTTTTTATTATTTCATGGATTATTGTATTGGAAAATTGCTTACCATGACCAGCTAAACTGTTTGCTTGCAACAACATGCTGCCAAGACCAGCTAATGTGTTCTTCCATACTTGATTATAACTCACTAATGAATCAGCTTCTGTACATGTTCTATTCCATTATTCATTGAAAAAAACAATATGCTAGTTTAACATTTTTTGCCCCATTTAATGCAGTTACTCTATGGAAGATACTGGTCCTGTTACTTGTATAGCCTGGACGCCTGACAATTGCGCTTTTGCGGTAGGGTGGAAATTTAGGGGACTTACTGTCTGGTCTACATCGGGGTGTCGTTTGATGTGCACAATACGTCAAACTGGAATTAATTCTGCTTCCTCTCCTATGGCAAAACCCAATCAGGATTTAAAATTTGAGCCTCTTATGGGCGGAACCTCACATGTGCATTGGGATGAGTATGGATACAAGCTCTATGCTGTTGAAGAAAACTCATCAGAGAGAATTCTTGCATTTTCGTTTGGAAAATGCTGCCTTAACAGAGGGCTTTCAGGCACAAGTTATGTTCGTCAAATTATTTATGGTGAAGATCGAGTTCTGGTGGTGCAGCCTGATGATACAGATGAGCTAAAAATAATGCATCTTAATCTTCCAGTTAGGTTTTGCAATAGAACAGCTATTGCTTGCTTTACATCCTTTAGATATGGCATATTTCACCAGTCTTCTTAGATTATTGTATTTCTGAACCAGGTTTCTTATATTTCCCAAAATTGGCCAGTTTTGCATGTTGTGGCTAGCAAAGATGGTATGTACTTGGCAGTTGCAGGTCTCCATGGGCTCATCTTGTATGACTTACGCTACAAAAGATGGCGTGTTTTTGGAGATGTTACTCAAGAACAAAAAATTGAGTGCAAAGGCTTGTTATGGCTTGGCAAAGTTATTGTTGTATGCAACTACAATGATTCTTCCAATTTGTGAGAGCTTCAACCTATTTGCTTTGTTTCTTTCCCTGTTATTATTTCTCAAGTTTTGCACTAATTTTTTCTGCCCAAGTATCTAGTCAAAGTGGAAACGAACTATTCAATATTAGATGGTGTTGGCATACTTTGATCAAGCAATTGCTTTGATGAAGCAATGTTGTTTTCAGTTTTGAGATCTCCCAGTTGGAAATGTTGTTTTATTGGCCAACTACCTTCATGGTCGTTGTCTTTGTGACTGCATGTTCCATGCTGTGATTCTCACAGTCGAGTCTAATGCTTATAAGTCTCGTTGTACTTGAATTATTTCGGATTTGGCAGGAGTTTTGGTTTCTGCACGAGTGGGTGCTGTTATGTGTGTTATTTCCACCTTATTTCATGAGAAAAATTCCTTTTTGCCCAAATCTACTTTTTTTTTAAAAAAACTATCACCTGAAATTTAGAGTTCTAGCTTCGAAGTGAAGGATGGAATTCCTTTACTTAGGATCTGTTTTGTTGTGGAGAAAATGAATGAAACAAAAGAAACTAAAATGAAGATAAGAAGATTTCTATTTTTCTTTTTTGTTCTAAGTTCTAACTGAGAAAACTGCACTGAAAATAATACGAAACTGATAGGAATATGGATTGTTGCAATAATCCACCTGCATTTTGTTATTTTCACATAAACTCACTGCCTAAAAAGAGGAAAGGGTTACGCCATTTTGAACTGTTATGCTATTTTAAGCTTTTCTATGGATATTTCTCTTTTACTGCTAGACAATGAAAATGCAGGTTCCCTTGTATCTTCTTTTGTTTTACCTTCTAAGCAGCCAATTGGAGTCTTGAAGTTTGCTACTTTGAATTTCCAGACAAGCTCTAACCCTGCTTGATGTATTTTAGTACTCTAGTTTAGTATGGTAGCCTATCTTTTTGTTCGAAAAAAAGAGTATATCATGTTATATTTGTAATTCAGGCTATTTCTCAGAAAACATGTCTAGTTCAGCTTGATCTGGTTATTGATGAAAATCTGTTTAATTTGTCATGCCTTTGGAACTTTTCCCACAAATAACTGGGATTGACTAATGAACACATCATGAAGAAGACTCAGTAATTCCTTGTAGGTATGAGTTGCTGTTTTTTCCAAGATATCATCTTGATCAGAGCTCTTTACTTTATCGGAAGCCATTACTTGGGAAACCTATGGTCATGGATGTTTTCCAAGACTATATACTTGTTACTTATCGCCCATTTGATGTTCATATCTTCCATGTGAAGATCTCGGGAGAATTATCTCCAAATAGCTCTCCAGTTTTACAGGTAAGAGAAATCACTTTGAGCTCCTTTGATTTACTATTTTTGAAAAAAAAAGAAAGCTATCAGTTTCTTTTTTAAGTTTTGTTACACTTAGCAAAGCAGCATTATTATCTGTACATTTGTAGCTAATCAAATGGATAACAGCTTTCTACAGTAAGAGAGCTTTCAATCATGAGTGCAAAGAGCCATCCTGCATCAATGCGTTTTATTCCTGATCTGTTTTCCCAACAACCGTCTAGGTATATATGTTTTTCCAACAGCAATTTTAACTTCTAGTGCATGCTGGGCTTCTCATCAGGGCTTGCATATAATGTCAGATGTCTAATATTACGGACCAGTGGAGAGCTTTCCGTTCTCGATTTGGATGATGGGCATGAACAAGTACTCACAAATTCGGTTGAATTATTTTGGGTGACTTGGTGTCAATCAGAGGAGAAGGAAAATCTAATTGAGGAAGTTTCCTGGTTAGACTATGGCCACCGAGGCATGCAGGTAAGAAGATACAGGAGTGCGTGACTTTTATAGTTTTCCAATCTTTGTTACAGTAAACAGTATGCAGTCTGTGTTATTTTTCTATTGATTTTTGGAATGGCATATTTTGACCATTTTGCTTTCTAATACAATTTTCAAATGGAAGCTGATCATTGCAGGTTTGGTATCCATCTCCTGGTGTTGATCCTTACAAACAGGAGGATTTCTTGCAGGTACATATATATTCTGATGGATGGTTTTTAAAACGGTATTAGTAAATTTCATAGTCCAAAATGTATAAAATCTGGTGCAACCTGTGACCTATTTAGTCAAGGTAGTGACAAACTTTTAGTCACATGACCTATTTAATCACATGAATTCACGTTGTTGTGACTGTAGGTCTTGATGGTGTCATGGTACTGCCTTTAGGCCTCAAACAGTGAAACAATCCCTTCAAGCAATGATAAACAAAAGAAAGGATGAAGTAGAACATAACAGATCAAAGAAATGATCAGCAGTTAATCGAAAGAAGAAAGAAGAATATAGAAAAAAAGAGAATAAGAATAGATGGGAGAGAATGCTCCCAGCTTAAGTATGCAGTTGTGCATGATGAAGTTCATTTTGGAAAAAGAAGCAGTTTACCTTGTATCCAGATACAATCATGTCTAGATGCTGATGCACGTAATGTGGGCCAAGGAGCATATCAACTGGCATGTCTGAATGGTTTCCTTGAGGTGTGGCTGGCTGATCCATATGGAGCCATTCGATACATTCCACCGCCCATCCCAAGATGCATCAGCATCTAAGTGTGATTGTATTTGGTTGAGCTAAACTGTTTCCACTTGAGGTGGCTGGCCACTTATACATGTTATTTTTGCAAAAAAATGTTTTTTTACCTGAAGTTCAACTTTGAGTCAAATCAACCACTCTAAGAGCTCTTAAACTTTAGATTCCCTATCCTAGAATGCCTCTGTACACTCCAGTCCTAAGAACAGCTTTAAAGACCTCTTCCATTTCTCATAATGTTCAAAATATATGACTTATTTTTTGTTTACAGAATCTTTATAACGTGCTTACAAACTTGCTTTAAATTTAGGATTTCCCCTTCCATTGGCCTGACCCTTATTGGAAGCCCTGATCGCTTGGGTCATGTGTCAGAAAACCAACTAGAACCATAACCATCAAGCCTTATCCAAGTATTTGAACCGGCTTTGTGGTTCTTCATTTGATAATAATTCTTATCTAAGGCCACCTTTGATGTAATTTCAAGCTTTTCCACATCTTTTCTCCCAATCTCCATCCATGTCATCTTAGGTCCTTCCTTGTTCCGACATCCTTCAACAGTAGTTAGTTACATCTTCTTTTTGGAGCTTCCTCATGTCTTCATTGCACATGCCCAAACCATCTCAAATTCTCAATCGATTTTTCATCTTTTTGTCTTTAATTTTGCAGCCCAACAACTTCTATGTGTCGGAAACCTGTCAAAAACAATGAATGAAGAGAAATGGCAAGTTAAATTTGTCTGTTGTGTATTGCCCAACCTATATCGACTAAAGGTGGCAGATATGTTGGACAATGCATCAAGGCATTTCTCTCATGCTTGGCAATTTCCTACCACTCTTCAATAGTCAGCCAAATACTAGGCAAAGCTGTCTATTATTACCATCAAACGAATTGCACATTTAAAGTTAACTTTTTGAACCAAATTTGCCACATGGATGGTTTGCAGTGTCCATAAGCTCTAGGCTTAGAGGGCAAATCTAAATTTTGGATCAAATTCTGGTAATATTCTCCAAAAGAAATTGGATATTTGAGTTTTATGTATTCTGCTGTTTAGATCTTAAGGGTCGCTTGTTGCACAGCTTGCTTTACAAATATTTTTCGACCATTTTTCTCTTTTCCCTCTTGAATGCACATGTGTATTCTCGAGTCGTACATATGGAGACGTATTTGTGATATTGCTGAAATTTAAAATGTAAAGTTTTCCTTAATTTTGTTTACTTTATGTCAAGAATACAATATCTTTCCATATTGTAACGGTAAATATTTTGCTTCTGCCTTCAATTGCAGTTATTGAACCACCATTTATTGTATATTAGCTGTTTCAATTTATAATGATATTGAATTTTGAGCTAACGAAGAGCTTAATATTTGACTTGTAGTTGGATCCAGAGCTTGAATTTGATCGTGAGGTTTATCCTCTGGGCCTTCTTCCAAATGTTGGGGTGGTTGTTGGTGTTTCTCAGAGGATGTCATTTTCAGCATGCACTGAGTTCCCATGCTTTGAGCCTTCTCCTCAAGCTCAAACCATACTGCATTGTTTACTGAGACATCTTCTTCAGGTACTGATTGGTGTGTTGCTCTCAAGCTCTACTGAATTTAGATATAGCTTTTTATTACATTTCAAGCTGTGCTTATAATAATATTTAGAATGGTCATAAGGTGAATTAATGATGTTCAGTTTTCATCAGTGACTTATTTGTAGTCCAGCATATGGCTTTTTAGCTCTTTGTCAGTGGGATGTTCTTGAATATTCAAAAGAATACATCATGGAGGAATCATAAAACTTAATGAAGGTGGTCTGATAATCATGCTAGTACAGTTATTGGCATTGTTTTACATAAGAGGAATCATAAGAGGAAAAGGAGTAAAGGGCATTAATTAGGCCATGCTAATGACAATGCAACAAAGAATTGAGGGTTTTGATAGAATAAGGGCATGAAACCAGTATCTAGCACATCAGCTGGTATAGTTATTGACATTTGCATGGTTTGTCATCTCGGTATTGTATCTTGTACCAGCACTATGCTGGTACAGTGTCGGTATGCCCCATATGGGGTCGGTTTAGCATACCAACGATTTGGTTCACCCCGGTATTGAGTTTGGGTTCGGTGTTAGTACGGTACAGTATGCATGGTATTTGGGTGTTATGCGCCAGTACAATGAACCTTGTGTCCAAATGTTAATATTGTAAAGAAAAGTAGGTTTGATTCCTTTAACTAGCGCATTCGCTTTCCATAGATTTTTGGAGGATGGTGATCATGCTGGTGGTCCAAGCCTCACCTTCATCTTAGTTAATTCATATACTTGGACTCCTACCTTAGATTTTAGTTCATTGAGTGGGCAAAATATCACCTTATTGAGTCTGTAGCCATAAACCCTTGCACATATATACAAGATATATCAAAATACAAAATCATATTCTGTAATCATTAAAAGTAGCACAACATCTAACTGATAATTAGAAATTTGCATTTAAATAATCTAATGAAACCAAATTTCTTGTTATTAATCTTTTTTTCCAGATAGTCTAATCAGGGTTAGTTTTATAATTCATATTGAATAACAAATACATACACTTGATTGCAGTAACTGATCAACTAAATCGTTGCCAAAACATTTCGAACTCGATCTTAATTTATTTCTCTGTTATGTATTTTTTTTGTGCTTGGCTTTTTGAATCCTTATTTTCTGAAATTACTGAACAGCAATACTGGATGCTTTTGCATATCATTTATCACAGCATCCTTTATGGCTTAATGGTAACATATAGTTTTCTGCATGGTTCTGTTCTGTTTAGTATCGTATAATTAGCATAGATATATTTTATGTACATAGGAAAATCTGATTTGGAGTTTTGTAGGTTGGACAGGACCCAATAAAAATATCAAAATTTAAACCCATTTGGATGGGGTGGTTTTTCAACATTTCTAAATTATGAGTGAAGCCCAATTTCATATAAAAGTTTCTGGCTATTTATGTAGTTTTAAGAATGTACTTTCGATGCTTGTTCGCTCTTAAATTTTCATGGTTTGAATTATCAACATGATTGGAACTCTTTTTTTGGGGTGGCAAACACAGAAACTACAGGAGTAACATATCTCTTCTATCTGAGACTTGAAATGGACCTTTCGCAGCTTAAATGGAGCCAGTTAGATTAAATTCCAATAATTATTAAGGTCAATGGGGATTATTTTGGTAGGGGATGGTGCTTGCGAATGGACCGAAGTCACAATTGAGTCCTAGCTGCAGGTGACTTTAAAGTCATTATAAATAAGTTCTTGACATGTTTTAGCCTGTGCCAACCTGTATTGTCACAATCAGGTGAGCTATCAGTACTTCAATTACAATGTTAAAAGATATCAATGTCTCTGTTCTTTGAAGAGAGCCTTCATGTGACATGTTTTATTAATGATGACTGATGACCATGCCTCTCTATTTTATTTTATCATAATTTCTTCGGAATATGGATATCTACTGCTTTATTATATCTGTTATCTTAGGGCTGGATATGTATTTTCCTGCTCTCTTTTGTTTCACCCTTATATCTCTGCATTTTGCCGATGTTTCTGTTATAATATTTTCCAATGCTAATCAAAATTCCTGTATTTCTTCTGGAATGCTAGGTAGCTCTGAGGGGTGTCGCTCTTCTTAAAATTTAATGGAAATTATGACCAATTTGTGTTCAAATAAGGACTATATTTATGATTAGATGGCGGATGCCAACTAACTTTTCAATCTGCATTCTTTGGGCATGTATTAGATGTTAACCACTGGCTCCTGAAGTCTTCATTACATAGACAAAGTCTTTCATGCCAATCTCATAATACTGGGAAGAAAGTTTCCTTTTACCTAACTGTTGTTAGATGCACAAAATGGTATACTTTAGTAGGTGATATCCAGCACTTTATGGTCATAGTTTTAGACTTGAATACTTAGAATCTTAGATAATTCTTAGAATTTATGTTGCCTTATGACTGTTATCTTTCTTAGTTATGTTTTAGGACTCTCTATGTAAGTCTATAATTACATCATTTCTCTCTTTGGAATTTTTGATTGAACTTAAACTATATCTCAGGGAGCAATTTATCTTTGACTTGTTACAACTTGCAACGGATATTTGCTTTGAATTGATATGGTTCTCTGTATTGGTATTCTGTGATGTATTATATATACCATACTAGGATACTGTAATTTTAATTTTGCCTTTTGAGTTGCTTTTCTTCATTACTTGCTTCTCTTTACTAGAGGGACAAAAGTGAAGAAGCTCTGCGGTTGGCATGCTTATCAGCAGAAAAACCACACTTCTCCCACTGCTTGGAGTGGCTCCTTTTTACAGTATTTGATGCAGAGATATCAAGGTATGCTATGATAAAATTTTTTATCTAGAGTTAAAAATGTGATTTACATCACTTAATGGACATTTATTGGCTATTGGTATATTGTAATTCCATTTTTCCCATTTAGACTGCTGATGAGTGGGATTCTTTGAAATTTGGAATAACATCTCTTGTGGCTGATCATGAAGAGGAACGATGTCATTCAGTCTTTTAAAATGAAGATCAAAATGTTACACACAATTAAGGCAATTTAACAATCTGGTCTGAAAATTTGTTAATGAATACATATTTGGTTATTACACACGATTGAGGCAATTTAACAATCTGGTCTGAAAATTTGTTAATGAATTCATATTTGGTATTTGTACCAACATGACCTGCATAAGCAATGTCTTCTCTGCTATTGTTATTCCTTGTTACAAGTTATTATTTCAAATTATTCTTTTTACTTGAGTTTCTTTTCTGTTGTGAACCATTTTAATGATTTTCTTTTTGAAACCATTATCATTTATGTAGGCATAGGTTATTGATTAATTGTGTTCATGTGTCAGTTCATTAGGACTAGTGTATTTGGACCTTGTTTTAGGGCCTGTTTAGATGATAGAATTGGCCAGCCGCTTATATTCTGTCAGCGGCCTTCATTGTTTCCCTCCAACAGTTTGTAGAGAAGAAACGGAGGGTCGGGCTACTGCTTGAGCTATGGTAATCCCTGCTTTTAAGGGATAATAGAGCCAGCCTTAGAGATGAATTATGCTACCCCTTAGACAGAGATTAGTTATGATCGGTGCATTCTCCCATTCCTCTAACTTCCCCACTTGAAAATGCCACTCTCTCTTCGCTCGGAGTTATTCCCTGTATTAGAGTCCTTAGTTGCAGGAAACTACCACTTAGGGTGACACTCTCTCTCTTCACTCATCCCTGCACCTGTCTCCTAAGCATTTCCTTATTCAATTTTTTCTAAGAGATTCACCTTGGTGTACTTGCGCCTAGACTTGCTCCCACACCCTCACCCTAATTCTGGAAACCAAGGATTAGACATTCCAGCAGCCAAAGAAGCCCTTACTGATAAATATAAATAATTGTAGTATGTCAATACTTCTTACTAATGGAAACTCTTGCTGATATATGGAAGGGTGATGCATGTACATACATTATGCATGCGTGGAGCACCAACAAATCTCTTACCGTACAAAATCTGTTTTTAGGTTGACATGATTAACTGTCAATCAGAATAAATTCAAATCAAGAAGAGCAGCTTGTTAGCTATCCTGAACTGGGATCAGGTCCAGTGAACCTGTTCAAAAAAATCATAGAGTTCCAAGCGCATAATAAGTGACTAGATTCAACCTTTTGATGGTTGTATGTATGTTATGTATGTGTATATGTATGCATATATGTGTGCGAGGCAAGGTCCACGATACCGGGTACCATACTGGTACCTTATCAATTTGATATGGAATGGCTGGTACGACACAATACACATCCCATATTGAAACAATTCTCTAACCATGTTTCTCATTTTTATCTTAATACGTCTCAGTATAGGTCGGTACACCTTGGGATGCTTTGGTACGAGGCCTGTACTGACCTGAACTTGAGTTTCGTGTTGGTCTCTTCCTAGGGTACGGTACAATACACTCTATACTGGACGGTATGGGGCAGTACAGCAGACCATTTGCAAGCTCTCTAGCTATTGGAGCAGGATTCTCTATATATCATTCTTATTCATAGCTGTATCATTATGGATTCTAGTATGTATGTATGTATTTATGTAAGCTTTGTCTAGACAAATTCCATCTGACTCTTTAAATTCTCCCATTTTTCTTACCAAGCTTCTCAAGTACTCCTGGATTTCATGTTACATGACCTGGATCACTTTAACCCTATTGCACTTTTTCACTAACGCACTAAGTGCTTATTATTTTTAGAAATGCTCCTGCCCTTCCCCTTTCAGTATAGCAGAATCTTGGTCTTGAAATGCTGTATTATTGGAACAGCTTGTTGTTTGACCTCATATTAGTGATATCACATGACCTATTCCCATCTTTATACACATGTTATAGCTAACAAACATACATCCTTAAAATTTATGTCTTTTCATCTTTTCCTCCTGACTTTTTGTGATGCTGTTCACAGGCAAAGCGCAACCAAGAACCAGTTACCTGCTTCTGCAAATTCTTCAAGCAGTTCACTCTTGGAGAAGGCATGTGATCTGATCAGAAATTTTCCTGAATATGTGGATGTGGTTGTTAGTGTTGCGAGGAAAACTGATGGTCGGCATTGGGCAGATTTGTTCTCTGCTGCTGGACGATCAACTGAGTACGTTGCAGCATATTACCATAAGACTTAGGAATGATTTTCTTCAATCTTTTAGTGCTCGTAATTCTTTATTCTATTAGAGCTGCATACCAGTTCATGAACTTCTTACATTTTCTAATACATTTTTTTTTGACTTTGTACAAAAAAATATAGCCTTACTCAAGGTACATCTAGCATCATGCTTACCGTTAAATTGAGTAGTTTCTTTTGTAGTAATCAGCGTCAGTGATGCTATATGCTAGAAATGTTTTGAGTTCAGCTTTTGTGTACAATGTTTTGCTTTCAATTTCTCAGCACACATTTCCATAGCAAGCTTCCAGGAATCTTTTTTGGATGTTAGACATTTAATACTTTCTCTAGTTCATATTCAAATAGTGATGATGAATCTGTTAGTTTTTCTACCCATGCCTTTTTTGGGAACTAATGGATGAGGGCCGTGATGCTGCACTAATCATGGTGGCAAGAATGGTGATTGTAATAATCCTGTAAAGACTAAACTGGATACTTAAATTGCTATTATTATATGTTAGGATTACATGAAAATTCAATAAAAAACAAAATAGACAAGTATTTTTGAAAGTAATGGTAGCTTGATGACTACTGCTGGTATTCATCCTCCACCGCTTCGATAAGGCATTGTTCCATCGTCAAAATGAGGACATTGCAATCTCCACACGATGAAAAACTAGCCTGCCTTATCCTGCATGACTTCTCATTGGCTTCTGCATCTCTAGCACACTTAGGTAGTCACCCTTGGTTGTGGGATCATGTCTTTTTCTGCTCTTAATACATTATCTTCTTTTAGTTCATCAGTTATCTTACTAGTTGCATTATCCAATTTAGTTGTTGGTCAGGGAACTACTCGTTTCTGTCCTTATATTTGTCTTCACCATCGCACTTACCTTATTTTGATCAAGTCTACATCTTCAAATAGTATGCATAATGGGGTTTCCTATAGAACATGTTGATACTTCTAACATGGAGCCAAATTGAATAGCTATGCGCATCACATGTCTCAATTCTTACCCTCTGTTTGATACGAAGGATGGATTGGAGCAAGGATGGATAGGGAGAGGACGGATGGGTCTTCTATGCATCTTCCCATGTGTTTGGTGGAACATAAAAGAATGGACGGGACCTCATTTGTTTGGTATGGAAGGAATGAAAGAAAAGATGGATGATATTTGTATAACATTTTTTACTAAATTACCTTTTAATAAAAATATATTATTATTATTATTATTATCAATTTATAACACTGATTTATACTAAAGAAGTAGGGATATATATGAACTTATAATCTTTGTCATTTGTAATTATACAAAAATTATATAAATATTTAATTTTAATTACTTTATTAAAAATTAAAAATTCCAAAAAATATACATGAATTAATTTATTTATATATATATATATTAAATATATAAATAACTAATTAATTTATAATTTAATTTAAATAGTTAATTAATTTTATATGAATAGTTAACTAAAAAAAGTGAATATAAAGGGAAAAATAGAAGAAGTGTTAGGATTTTGTTAAAAAATTAATGATGGATAATCTTGTCAACATAGACACCCCTCACATGCTCCATCTATCCTTTTTTGCATCCTCTTAGTTTGGAAGGATGCATATTGGTAGGCCAGGATAGATGGGCAATCCCTCCGTTTTCATCTATCCTTCATAAGATTTAATCAAACGGTGGATGGAGATCATCAATCCTTCCAATCCCATCCATCCTTCCGGTCATGACCCCAACCAAACATAGGGTTAATCTTACTTTACCATCCTCTCCCATAATCTGATTAGTATGGTTTGTTTAAATTTTTTCTTTGGAACAAATTTGTACATTGCCTATAATCTTATAGTGATTGATTATCTTTCTGTAAGACTATAAATAAGGTTGTGAATTGAAGAAATCTTAGTGTACCAATAGTTTTCTACAATTCCAAAATGCCACTTAAAGCCTTAACTTATAAATGATATATAGTCAATTTGTTCAATATTCTAGCTTACAACACACTTTCATAATGATTTTGTGGCATCATTTGTGATCTCTATGTAATTAGTTTAATACCTAGTGGAAGCCAAATGATGCCATATTTTTTTTTTGTATTCCTCTATACACAATTGCAAACTTTTGGGTCTTCAACTCATTATCAATCATTGCTTTTCAATACTTTATGTGAAATAAAGTTTTAACTCAAAATGTGGATCAGTTATATTTCATGTGAATCAAATTGTAGAGATGAATCATAATTTTTGAGATCTTAATAATTACAGTTAAAATTTTTGGGTCCTTAGTTTTGTGATAACTAACATGAAAAAATTGTAATTTGTTTATAAAAGCCTGTGCTTCTGCCCCTCATTTAGTCAAAAGATTTATTGCTACAAGTAATTAAGAATAATGGATTTCAAAATCATGCTATACCTTCTTGATTGTGGGCAACATTTTTCTCTCTGTTTCAGGTTGTTTGAAGAATGTTTCCAACGAAGATGGTATAGGACGGCTGCTTGCTATATATTGGTATGATAATTAATCTCTTCTATATCTTTTGTTTTCTTTGATATATCATTTATTTTAATTGAGGTCGTCTGGATTGCTTGCTTAAAGAAAGGGTACTACTGATGGTTTTGTCTGAGTTTGTGGAATGTCAGTTTACCAATCGTTCTCAACATTCCTTTCTTATCCTCTAAATAGGACCGGAGCATAATTATTTTGATTCAATTAAGCAAGTTTTCTGCAGTCTCTTGCATTCTATTTTGAAAATTTTCTCCTTTAGATATATTCCAAATTTGGCTATCTTATGCTCACTGAACAAAATAAACTAATCTTGTGAAATGACCCAAATACAGGTTATTGCGAAGCTAGAAGGCCCTGCTGTGAGTCAGTACTGTGCCCTTCGCTTATTACAAGTGAGCAAATTTTACTCTTAGTGGTGGTCTTCAGATTTCATCCCTTGCTGGATTTTTGTATATTGTAATTTAGATTATCTTGTTGGAACATTTGAATGACATGTGTGCTCTTGCAGGCAACACTTGATGAATCTTTGTACGAGCTTGCTGGGGAGCTGGTATGATTTCCATGTGATATAGTATCTCCATGTTAACAGAGTTGATATATTTTATGTTTTGGGCAGGATGCTTACACAATTTGATGATCAGGTACGATTCCTGCTGAGATCTGGGAGAGAGTATGAAAATGCCTCTTCAGAGTCCGACAAGCTGTCTCCAAGATTTTTGAGCTATTTCCTTTTCCGCTCACCATACAGGAGGCAATTGTCTGACACTAAAAGGTGCAACAATCTAAAGTAAAGATCTTTTCTAGCACTATTTATGGAAATAGTTCCAAAAGCACTTATCTTTAATTTATTTATTGGAACAGCACATCACTCAAAGAGCTTAGTCCGCATGTTGCTTCTGTTAAGAACATTTTAGAGAGCCATGCTAGCTATTTGATGTCTGGAAAAGAACTTTCCAAACTTGTAGCATTTGTAAAAGGAACACAATTTGACCTTGTGGTGAGATTCTTGTAAATTTTCTCTTCAACTTGCATACTTATGCATTTGCAATCTTGATATCCACTGTATTCTACCTGCCACAGGATTATCTACAGCGAGAAAGACTGGGAAGTGCTCGCCTGGACAATTTTGCTTCTGGGCTTGAACTGATTGGTCAAAAGGTTTCAACTTCATTCTGTAATTCATTTTACTTTACCGTATGAATAAGCAATTAAAACTAAGCCCCTCTTGATTATCATGTAACTCAGACAAAAATCAATCTATATTTCCAACAATCACTTCTAAAGAAAAAAAAGGGCTATTACGTATGGCTTCCATGGGATGTGTATTACATAAATTAATACAGATTAGATGTGTTTTTGATGTGTTAAACTGTGGGATACTAGGGCTAATTGATAATGCACAATGTGAATATTACAAGAACTTGAAAAGCTAGACTTAAGGTTAATGTTTTAAACTTCAGTTTATTCTCAAATGCTCTCTTCCTTTCAACATCACTAGCATACAACATGCACTATGTACATTGCAGAGTAGCGATGAATGAAACATATTTTGGTTGGGAGATGTGTTGGAATAGTTTTTCTTGGAGGACCTTTGATCACCATTGTGACGTTACCAAACAGTTCCAATGTCTAAGTGGCGGTCAAGTTTATCGGGGTATTCCCTCAGTTTACTGACAAACACACATCAGAGTGTAGCTCTATCATAATGGGATATAGTTTCCAACCATGGCTAGCGGTAAAAGTCCTTCAAGTTGGATTTCTATGTGCAAATGAAATAAATAACCCTAAATTATTTTTGACTTGAGTATTTTGATCCCTATCAAATTTCTCTATATCTAGTTCCAACAAAGTCGGTTTAAATTTTGATTAGGTTTAAATTTGAAATTAGGTTTTTGACCTAGGCCCTACAAGGTGAAAAGTCCAGGTTGATTTTGGATTCAAGTTCTAAATTTCCACTATTCATAATATTTAATGTGGTAGGCGCTAAGGCCCTGTTTGGCTTTTTAATGATCTGGAATAAAACTAAAAAGATCACTTGTCGAGCTTTATTCCGCTTGACAACCTTTATAGCAGTAGAATAAAGCAGGTTAAAATAAAGTAAAAGTGGTTTGTCTGAAATAACTTTTTTGTGAAAGGCACCTTTTTGCTTACATATTCCATAACCTAGATACGACTATTCAACCAGATGGTTGTATGATTTTGTTCAGACCCATCCCTCCATTTTTTCCCTGATTTTATTCCCCTAAGTCAAATAACCCAGATAAAAACTGTGCTTGAACCAAAGAGGGCCAACATGTTGGCTTGGAAAGACACATTGAGACACAAAAGCAAAACAGTTACTTATTTAAGAATGTATTTGTCCATTTGGCACTTTGTCAAACCACTATTGGATTTTTTTTGTTATTCTGCTAATCTGTGTTTTAATCTGTCTTGGTTTATAGCTCCAAATGGATACCCTGCAGAGCCGATTAGATGCAGAATTCCTTCTAGCACATATGTGCTCTGTCAAATTTAAAGAATGGATTGTAGTTCTGGCTACTTTATTGAGGCGTGCAGAGGTATTGCTGGATTTTTTTTGGCATAATTAACTTTAGTCATGCTATGGACTTTGATTGCAAATTTCAATAACTACTGCTTTTCTGTTTTCACTTCTAACTTTGATCACTTGGTTCGTGTATGAAAATTTTTCTGTCATTTGTAAGAGTATAATAAAGATTCTGTTAATGGCTCTCTTGACTAAAACCTTCTTCTACCTGTTACACATCAAGGTAATTTATGCTCTTCTTTAATTCTAGACATGTACAGATGTAAACTATGGTGCTTAAAAGCATTATGTCTTCTAATTTATCATAGAGTTTGATGTAGTTGACTCCTTTGAGAAGTATGGTTAACCTTTAACCATTGATTGAAGAACATGATAAGTTTCCAAAGAAAAATGGTTCTACTGAATTACATGGCTTAAACTTGAGCTTCATGTGCTGGGGATGGGCTAATGCACCATGGGAGTGTGGAAGTCATTATATGCCATGTGTTCTCTTACAGACAACGAGACATCCCTAGCTATCAAGTAATGCATTTATTTAACACATGTCAGATTAGAACTAGTTTTCAGGATATTTGTTTTATCTTAAAGTTTATCATAATATATATGTTAGTGAAACAATATATAAACCTAAAAGTTGAAAATTTTAATAACAATTAGTGCTGGATGTTCTTGTGTATCCTTTGTTAAGGAATCTTTGAAGTGATAAGTTTTCAGGTACAGTCATCTATTCATATCATTGGAAATTGTTGTTACTAAGGGTGTGTTTGGATGTCTATAAAATCATAATATTTGGAGACATTATGTGTTTTTTGAAATTTGAAGTTATGATTTCATAGTCCTAAGTATTTGCTTGTGTGATGAAATTTCCTAAAATCATGAAATTGGATACTTTTTATTTTTCTCGCATTTTTCCTTTCTTCTTTCCTCCAATTTGGAACCGTTTCTTAACAAGCTAACACCTTTAAACAATCTTAACTCTCAAAAAAAAGGAAAAGAATAAATTCATGATTTTGGAATTAAATCCTCCAAATACAACCTAAGATTTAGGCGGCTATCACATGTCTCAAAGCTCTCTGTGGATTTTTTACTTAAAATGCTCTACTTAATTTTCTAAATGAAGCATAATAAATGTTTGCATCTTTCGTTCCATGCTTGCATGACAAGAAGCATAGAAGCTCTCATTTGATGTTAAGGTACAAGCCACTTGTCCTTTGTATATGTATAATCATTCTGAGAGACTAATAAAATTTAATCATTATTTTGGTAAATGATATTAGAGATTAAAGCATATTAGAGAGAGAGAGAGAGAGAGAGAGAGAGAGAGAGAGAGAGAGTATTGTTGGGAATGCCTTGTTTTTAGTATGCATCTGGTTGCAGGGTTTCATCCAGGTGCATTTATGACTTGAGTTAATGTAGGGCCAACTTACCAGCAAGTTGAGATTTACATGTCCGAGGCTGAATCCAGCTTCACAATCTGACTCTCATAGCATACTTAGACTTGCACACAGGTAGGGTGGTCTCATGTGACAGCTTATAAATGATAATGAAATCAATATCTGAAGAGAGAAAAGGTCTTCAGTTTTTGCACCAATTTAATTTTGTTATGGTTGAATCATCAGGGTTAAAGTGAAGCTCAATGAGATGGATATGGTTTGAGTTTTTTTTCTTTTTCCTTGTCTTCTTTTTTTTTTGGGGTGTGTGTGTGTGTGTGTGTGTGTGTGTTGGTGGGGGGGGGGGGGGTGTGGGGAGGGGGAGGGGGAGGGGGAGGGGGGCAGAAGGTTGGTTGTAACGTTTTATCAAGGCGATGATAGATATGGTTGAAGTTGGGGATGTTAGGGAACTGGGATCATTTGTAGGGCAAGTGGAAGAAAAGGAGGATATAGTGAGCAACTGTTAGAGATTAGGGTTCTGTTTAATTAGATCTAGGGTATGTCTTTTTGTGTTTATTGAATTCAGGCTTATGTCATGTTCCTTGTAATATCTGACCTGACATAATTTTATCAATGAGCTATAGTTCTAACCCAAATATAGAAACAGGTCTAACCCCAATGGACCCACTACCTTCACCTTAACCTAGTGGAATTCGTGTGACCCAAACCCTGCACAAACTAGATTAGGCAAGGGTAGATGGTCAGATCAGAAATTCGCCATGTAGACACATCATTGATGTACTAAAGATGTATCACAATGGATGCGCATTGAAAATGCAGGACTTACAAACACGTTGCAAGAGTATATTTATTGAAGTAGAACAAAGGAGTAATTTAGGGCTTTGGGTCACTAGAGAATAGAGATAGGAAAAAGTGGGTTAGTGGAAACTGCAACTCCTGTTTATTTGTATTAGGCTAATTATTAATTTCAAATGTAACCATAATCCAGCCTCCAGCATTTGTTTTTTATGTAGCAGCAGCATGGAATTTTTATTTTAGTGTCTTATTATATTTATTTCTTTGTACAATATAAAAACAAATTTTGGATCAATTCTAGTTAAATAATTGGAGCTAGATTATTAGGCTGGGTTGGGATGGTGAATTTGATCAAGTTTCGGATGGTACAAATGGACTGGGACTGCTCTGTTTAGAACTTCAGATAAAGTTGGGTCCATGTGGGTTGGGTTTACAGAAACTGCATTCGGTATAGTTTGGATGTTTCATGTAAGTGGCCTCACTTGCACACCATGTTTTCAGCCTTTCCCACTTCCCCAAATTTGTCTCTACCTTTTTTCTTTCAGGTTAAAGACAGAATAATGAAGTTGAGATCCAGGCTTTGCCCTTCACTTTTTCTAGAAAATGATAAGTGCCTAATCATTGCCCCTGGGCCCCTACAAAATAGAATGGACTGTTAAGTGAAAACAAAGAGAGGAAAAAGAATTTCAAAGAAAAGTGAGAAGCAATATAGTCAGCTTGTTTTATGATCTGCTCCATATTTTTTAGCTTTGGATGTGGAATTTGAAAAATTAGATAAGAAAAAAACTAGAATGTAACAACTAGAAAAAGGAGTGGAATTAGAAGAGGGGATATTGGTAACTTTTTTATATGTATTAAGTCAATTTGAATGTTTGTGGATTTAGGTTGAAATAGTAAACTTACGTTTAAAACTTTTTCTACTTTTTATGTGTTTCCTCGTTTTCTTTACTTATATATGATAATTTAGTAGTCAATTTAGTTTCATCTAAGGTGTGTTCTGCTGTGGTCCAAAATTCTGGCTGAAAACTTGTGCTTCGTGTTGACCTTAAACCTTTGAGACTTGATAACTTTTTTTCTTGAGGTCACACTAAATGGTTGGTTTTCACAATATCTCTAAGTTACTCTGATCCTTAAAATGCATTAGATATATCTTTATTTTGATGTAAAAGATAATGCCTGCATATGGATGACCTATATATTAACTGGCACTTCTTGTCAAATATCAATTTTACTCATTGTCCAGAAAGAATTTTTTGTCTTTTTCTTTTTTAAAGGATATTCACCAGTTTTTGTCTGTAACCTGTAAACGATCAATGTAACATCTAAGATAGTTCCTGAAAATGCTGCATTTCTTCTCAAGGTGTGTCTTGATGCCTACTATAGACTGAAATTACAAAGTGGCATGCACAAATTGCTCAAATTATCTGCTTATGGCTTCATGTTGAACTCTTAACATAAAAACCAAATATATTACGGTAGTTACGTGTACCATCTTTGTTGCAGTTTGTCATTAATTCTTAATTTATTCAGGTATTGGTGGATCTTTTTCGGCATGATTTGAGGTTATGGAAAGCATACAGCACCACTCTTCAGGTTCAGACTCTCTCCTTAAAGCACTATAATCACATAATATTATAATTAATTAACCTTCCGGGCATGTTTATTTTTGAACTTTCCAGTCCCATCCTGCATTCGGAGAATACCTTGATCTACTTAATGTCTTGGAAGGGGAACTTTCTTCTGTTTCAGATCTGGACATCAGGAAAGGGCCCTCCCCATCCTCTGATCACTCTTGAGGCTTACTTTGTTAATTCATTTGCCTGCACAGTGTAACTTGCCTGTAATCTTTTTTATGCCTATGAGTTAATGATGGGACTTACTAAAGATACTAAGATGTTGAATCTCCTTGATGTTGTATCGATCAAATTCAAAAGAACAAATTTGTTAAAAATGTAGTAGTGACACTAAGGAATATAAAATTTGTTTTTTTTCCTTTTGTAAAGATTTTTTGTTGACCTTGTTTGCCATACAATTACATTGTTGTAAGATATATCTTGATTTGAGAGCCATTCATCTACCTGCTCTGTCTCTACAAACTTCACATACTTTAGAATAGCCAGTTTATCTGTACTGTGTGCATCATTTCTCTTTGTTGTTTTATGGCTTAAATGCCGCTAATCTTATAGGGCTCGTTTGATTCGCAGGAAAACGAGGGGGGAAAGTGTGGTCAACGGGAAAGTAATGAAATGCCTTTTGTTTGGTTGGAGTTTTCAAAGGAGAGAGATGGGAAAGTTGTATTCCCATGGGAATATAATTCCCACATTTCATGGGAAAGTCTTTCCCATGAGAAACATGGGAAAGTTACTTTCCCATGAGGTGGGAATCACTCCTTTTTTATTTTTTCCCAAAAAGACCCTTCAGCATTAAAGAAGCATTAAAAAGGCATTAAAGACCTAATTTTTATTAAGGGCATAATAGGAATTATACATAACTTTCCTAGGAAAGTGGATGGTCAACCAAACATAAGCACTTTGGAAATTAGTCACTTTTCCATGGTTAACCAAACATGTCAAAAGTACTTTCCTAGGTATCCTCTTCCTAGGAATCTGATTCTCAGGAATCCTATTCCTAGGAGGGAAAATACTTCCCGCGAACCAAACGAGCCCATAATTGTTTTATGGACTTTGCTCATTTGGCTAGAGACACTGTTACAGCCACAGTGAAAAGCAACATTAGGGGCTTTTCTATTATGATCATGTCAAATCAGCCACACTGCGAGAGTAGCACGAGGCTCGTGCCTTGGAATTGCTCATATTTGTTTGTAATTAAATATCTATAGCTTATTTTTAGCCCCCAAAAAAATGTTTTTGAGTTTGTCTTGAATCTTCTTGGAACTTAACCTATCCTGCGTTCTTTAGCTGCACCACCTTGTCTTTATAATGGCATATGGATCATATTAGATGTAGCATCCTAGTTGTATGTTCTTAACTGAAATATTATTCATGAGAAGGTTCTTGTCGTTATCATATCTCTGATGTGTCTAATTAAATGCAAGGCTTTGGCAATTTGTTATAGGACAAACCAAGGTATGGTGAAAATAAAAAGGGAATCTTCTTATCAAGATTATATATGAACTTGTAAAATTGAAAAAGAAACTCTTATATCGCGAGTCATGACTAAATATCATGAGGATCCATGCTTGCTTTGGATATTAAACATGGCGAACGGCTAGATAGAATTTGATGCCGTTTCTCCCTTCATCATATCCAACCCGAGGATCTCTTCGATCTCTCCATCGCTACCTACTGTGCTGACCGAGACCTTGGAGAATGGGGACCACCATGTTCGCCCGGTAGGTGGATGTCGGAGAGAGGGGCTACATCCCACCACGGATTATGCAATAAAATACCACACCTTACAAGCCGTGAATTAAGACGGAAAGCACGAGCTAACGGGATTGGAAATTAATCTACATCGATGGTGATGAATTTTTGTGCAAAAGCTTCACGGTGCTGTAACCGGCATTCACCAGGCACTTCAACCATGTTTTTGTTCCTCGTCTATTCGAGCACTGCATCAAAAAAATCTCAGGATGCGTTTGGTTTGCCCAAAAAAACAAAATTGGAATGGTCATATTTTTCAGCATATTTGGTTCGTAATCGAAATTGAAATTGGATACTAGGGGAGAGTCAGCATCGCAGAACTTCTTTAGAACTTTTTCTAATTAAGTGGCTGGAATGGAAGTAAGTCACTTGTTCCTAATTCTCCAACCCAATTTTTCCTCAATTAAACATGCTCGTAAATTATTAGATCATAGCTGTATCAACTGACCTCGAGCCATCCATATCACAGGATTAAGCAGTCCCATTGACCGAGCAGCCTTACATCGCAGAATCAAAACCTTTAATGGTAAGTTGACCGTGCAATAACGTGTGGGCTGACGTGAATATCAATGGGAAATCAGCTCAAAATTCACGAGGGGCCATGATGTCAAAGCCCTTCCTCCTGGACACGCACATACGGATCGTGCAAGAAAGGACAAGCCTTCGAATTTGTCCGCCGCTTTGCAAATCAATGCGAAACGCGAGGGATAAGGGGTTGGGCGTGGATAAAGCGTGTCCGGCACCGGCCAATCAGGAGCCTAACAAGAGCCGAGACCCGATCCCTCGCACAGGATTGCCCGGCACCACGCGCCCCGGACCCCAACAACCCCAAGGCTTCTCCCTAGGAGGGCCCACGCGCGCGACCCAAACCTCCGCCGCCGCCTCCTCATCTGACCATTCCAACACAGCCGGCCATTACCCCGTCAACGTGCCGCTCCCAAGTCCAAACAGACCACCGATAGCAGCGAGTTTTGGAGAGATAAAGCCAGGGAGAGACGGAGAGAGGAGAGGCGGCGATCGGAACGACGCGGCGCCTCTTCCTCCTCCCTCGCTCGCTCGGATTCCCTCTCTCTAATCCCGCAAAGGACACAAACAAGGAAAAAAGGGGGGGAAAAAGAAAAAAAGAGCAACCCCAAGAAAAAAAAGGAAGATTTTTCAGGGCTAGGGTAAGGGTTTTGATCCGATGGCGGCCGTGAGCGGTTGCGCGGCCCCCTTCGCAGGGCCAAAGGCGGCGTCTTTCCTTCCCCGGAAGAGCCCGAATGCTCCGTCTTCTGCGGCTTACTCTGGTTTCCGGATCGGCCCGAGAGCTCCGGTCTATGTCGGGAGTCGGAGGGGGGCGCTTCGGAGGAGCCCCCGGTGCGAGGCCGGGGCGGATCTGGTGGAAGAGAGGACGGCGTCGCGGGCGTCAAGCGTCTCGGTTCTCGAGCAATTCAAGATCTCCGCGGACCGTAAGTCCTTCCTCCTTGCCCGTTTCTGCTTCTGCTGCAGCTTTAGACGCATGTTCGAAAAGTAGACATTTTTCTCAATGAAAAATGGATGTTCTGCGGATTCTTTTTCTTTCCCTTTCCCTCCTCCTCCTCATCTCCCCTCAGAAAGATGGAGACCTCTGAGAATGGGGATACCAGTGTTTGCAATCAATTAGCATTCGATCATATTTTCTTTGACAGTTTTGTTGTTGCTCGGAATTTCTGCTCTGCTGGCTATGGTAGGATTGATTCATATATTACACAAACCGAGATTCTGTTATTTGCTCTAGGTATCACGGCAAAATATGGAATTAACTCTAGGCACCTTTCCTTTTTTTATTTTTCGGTAGGCATTGGGTATATCCATGCGTAGATCATGTTTTCTTTGTCAGATTCATGTATGAAATATGAGCATGTGTTGTAATGTTCATTGCGGTCGATTTGAATTTATGGACATTGCCTTATTTTTGACTCTCTTTTGTTGAATTAGAAGGTTTGGCTTTGAAAATTATAATGGCATATGAGGCGAAGATTTTGACATTGTAGTTGCCTTGTTTGATGCCTCTGGTGTCTTCCTCACAAAATGAGGTGGGTATCAGACATCTTAATTCCTGTAGCAGTGACCCGGTAGCATATAAATTGGTTCCATCCTAGCATCAGAAAGTGTATGACTTTTTGTGTTTTCTAGCATTTATATTTGCATTCTGATCACGTTGTATGCAAATGTTGCACCTACATGTGATCTCCATTATCTTCAATGAAAAACTTGCATTAATTTCTGGAGATGCAATGCCATGCCAATAGGCGGGATCTTTATATTTTAATATTACAAGATATGGGAATGGTTGAAATATCTTACTCAAATATTTCTATGTTTACATGACTTTGGAGGCATTGGCTAGGTTTCTATTAAATTTGCATTGGTGCAAAATCTCTTCTTAAGGTCAATTCTTTTCCTCGATAAGATGTTGGTCATTTTAAGATGAGTAGTAATTACAGTTCTACTAAATGGAGCATCTGCAGTAGGGTAGAGGAGCCAGTCCTTTCATTTCTCATTTGATCATTCACTCAGAGCATGGAAGGTACCCCTTGCATCTCTGTGATATGAGATAGCTTTTTTGGTGCTCAGCAAGGATCTTAGAGATATTGATCAGTTTTAATCATTGTCTTATATGGATCAGGGGTTCCCCCTTTCTATCTTGTCAGCTTGTTAACCTTATTAAGTTCAATTCAACTTTTTATGGCCTCGATATAGATGTATGCATTAGCTACTAGTGCTGTCTCCAATCCCATGCGAAGATGAGTTTGTCTTGATGTGCATATCTCTGGGTGTTCGAAACGATTGGCATTTTAGAAAAGCTTAGCATGCTACAATGATCTTCTTCTGGAGTTTCTGTTCTTTGAAGTCATTCATCAGAGTCAGCATTAATTAGCATATTCTTTCACTTGTCTGACGCATGTTTGATATCTGTATTCTATGCAAATTAACGATGCTAGTATCCTATTCCTGTGCAACTTGTGGATTATTGATTAAAGCTGATTTTTATGATGGTTATGCAACACTTCTTCTGACAATCTTGTGCTTTACTCCTCCTAGGATATATGAAGGAGAGGAGCAGCATAGCTGTTATAGGTCTTAGTGTTCATACGGCTCCAGTAGAAATGCGTGAAAAGCTTGCAGTTCCAGAGGCTCAATGGCCTCGTGCTATTGAAGAGCTCTGCAGTTTGAATCATATAGAAGAAGCTGCTGTCCTCAGTACCTGCAACAGAATGGAAATATATGTGGTGGCTTTGTCTTGGCATCGAGGAATCAGAGAAGTGACAGAGTGGATGGCTAAGGTAATCAATATTTAAGTTTGTGGTGTCCTTCTTATGCACTAGCAATTTTATTTCCACTATTGCTTTTTGACCGTAGAAAATGGGAATGTGGTCAAGGTTTTTCTATTTCATCTATTACATTACGTCCTTCTTTATTCTGTTTTACACAGACTAGTGGAGTTCCTGTTTCAGAGCTCCGACAGCATCTGTTTATGCTTCGTGACAGTGATGCTACTCGGCATTTGTTTGAAGTATCGGCAGGGCTTGACTCTCTTGTCCTGGGAGAAGGACAGATCCTTGCACAAGTTAAACAAGTTGTTAGAGTTGGGCAAGGCAGCAGAGGATTGGGGAAGAACATTGACAGGATGTTCAAGGATGCAATCACTGCTGGAAAGCGGGTTCGCAGTGAGACGAACATATCATCTGGTGCAGTTTCTGTTAGCTCAGCTGCAGTTGAATTAGCGCTGATGAAGCTTCCAAAGTCCCACCTGCCATCTGCCAGAATGCTGGTGATTGGAGCTGGCAAGATGGGGAAACTTGTGATCAAACATCTTGCTGCAAAAGGATGCAAAAGAATCATGGTTGTAAACCGGTCGGTGGAAAAGGTAGATGCTATACGCGAGGAAATGAAAGGTGTTGAAATAATCTACAAACCTTTCACTGACATGCTATCTTCAGCTGCTGAAGCTGATGTGGTGTTCACGAGCACAGCATCTGAGGCACCATTATTTCTGAAAGAACATGTGGAAGCTCTTCCTCCTGTGAGCAATGCTATTGGGGGTGTAAGGTTTTTCATTGACATTTCTGTTCCTAGGAACATAGGGTCCTGTGTTTCAGATCTTGAATGTGCACGAGTGTACAATGTTGATGACCTCAAGGAAGTTGTGGAAGCCAATAAGGAAGATCGACTAAGGAAAGCAATGGAAGCTAAAGCAATCATCACTCAAGAATTGAAGCGGTTTGAGGCATGGAGGGACTCTCTGGAGACTGTCCCTACTATCAAGAAATTAAGGTCCTATGCTGATAGAATTAAGGCTTCAGAGCTTGAGAAATGTTTACAAAAGATTGGTGATGATGTGCTGACAAAGAAAATGAGAAAGGCTATAGAAGAGCTTAGCAGCGGCATAGTCAACAAGCTTCTTCATGGCCCATTGCAGCACTTGAGATGTGATGGCAGTGACAGTAGAACACTTGATGAGACCCTTGAAAATATGCATGCACTCAATCGGATGTTCAGTCTAGACACCGAGAAAGCAATCTTGGAGCAAAAGATTAAAGCCAAGGTGGAGAAAACTCAGAGTTAAGCTTATAGAAGTATTTAATAATCTACAGCTACATTGTCAGGTCTTTCATACGTATGTATTCATCTTCACTCTTTTGGTCTGCTTGTCTGCACATTCTAGTTCCCTGATCCTCCATTTTTCAATAGGAGAACCTCCTCAGCCTCTCATTGACTTCAGCAACTATATCGAGAAATGGTGACCCCCATATGGTATTTTCTTACAGAGAGATGGTTAAAGGCTTCCTCAGCTCTCTATAGGTTTCATTTGCAGCTGGTGCTATATGATGGTCTTCAAAATTTATAGGAACTGGTCGGTGACAGATGAATTTAATCTGCTAATGGGACGTGTCTCAAGGTCCACAGCCATATGTTGATGCATCAATTTTTGTATTCAATCTATTTAGCATTTCCTTCTGAAAATATTTTCTGATTCATGCTTCATGATGTGGGGTTGGATTTATGCAATGATTTATCCAATGTTGTTATGATTCAGACAGAAATTTGGCATGGTTTAAACATTTTTTTTTGGTGAATGCATGGTTTAAACCTTCAAAGAAAAGATCAAATTTCCTGCGACTCACACATACTCTGGGGCCATTGGTGCAGTAGGTTGGGCTGCATCTTATGTTGCCAACCACACAGGAGTTACCTTGTAGGATCTGGACACATCTCTTCCTCGGAAATCTTGTATTCTAATTTCTCTGAACATATTTAAACTTGTCATGTATAGTGTATCGTCCTACCAAAAAAAAAAAAAGAGAAGGAAGAAATCTAATTAGAACTAATTTCTAAGAAAGAAATCTAATTTGATCTATTGTGGGATCTGAAAAGCTGGGAAACGTAGCCTCTTAGTAGGTTTTACATCCTCATTATAGACATTAACCCAAGATTTCGGATGCCCTTGCTGTCGCACATTTTATTGCAATGCCCATCTTCCAGCTGGGAATGTCATCCCAGCTGCAATACTGTGGGGTGCCCTGAAGTGCTGCTCCGGCACTCTCTTTCCTTTATTTCTGTCCTTTACAAGGATTTTACGAAGCCAGAGACTGAATTTGAAATTCAAGGATTACTGGACCAGGGGATCAGAAAAATAAGTTTCACGTAAGATCATATATAATTTATCACAAGTTACAGCAACAACATTAACCACTTCACTAGGCTTGTAAAAAAACTATCGTCACACCCATCCTTTCATGTGTTTTTTTTTTTTGTTTTCGTCCATCATGATTCGCATCTCTCCTCCTGCTTCAGAAGCTGGGGCCAGCAGCAAGGATCTCCTCAGTCAGCTTGCTGTCCTTTCCAATCTTGTAGTTCGCAAACACCTCAAAGTTCTTCTTGAAGAGACCAGCCAGCTTCAGCAGAGTCCCCTTATAGGCTGCCTTGTCCTCCCACTGTCCACCAAACGAAAACCATATCAAGGCTAAGTAGTATGATCATGTTACGAAGGGCGGTTCATGCAGGAACGGTATTCGGCATGCGGTGGGTAAGTAGGGATTGGATTATGAAGGATGAATGGAATGCACGCAAAAGGAGTCGAGAAACGAGGCGGCCAACTTACAATGTTGACCGGGTCCAGGATGTCGGATGGCACGCCTGGGACTTCAGCCGGTATCTCCAGCCCGAAGACCTCCGTCTTTTTGTAAGTGGCGGTCAGGAGGCGGCCAGAGTGAATGGCATCGATGATCTTCCGCGTGTAAGCCAGCTTAATGCGATTCCCAACACCATATCTGCCAACAGCAGGGAAAGAGGCATGCAGGACGGACGCTGTCAAATGGAAACATAAAACGCAGGATCCGATCCAGCATTTCAAGGATGGATGGATTCTCATTAATTACCTTCCACCAGACCAGCCGGTGTTGACGAGCCAAGCGGTGGCACCATACTTGTGCATCTTCTCGGCAAGCATGGCCGCGTACCTGGTGGGGTGGAGCATTATGAATGCCGCCCCAAAGCAAGCAGAGAAAGTCGCCTGTGGCTCCTTGATGCCATCTTCCGTGCCGGCCACCTAATTTTTTTAG
The DNA here is from genome assembly GCF_051530095.1 of Phoenix dactylifera. NCBI lineage: Eukaryota > Viridiplantae > Streptophyta > Magnoliopsida > Arecales > Arecaceae > Phoenix > Phoenix dactylifera. Next base: position 38,503,504 of record NC_143195.1, read on the forward strand.
TGCAATATAAGTAAAAAAAAAAGATTCCAAGTTCATGGTGATTACAAGGTTTGGGGGGGGTTGGAGGATGAAATCGCGTACCAGTGCGGTGTAGCCGCTGATGAAATGGTACATGGTCTGAGCAAGGCTCAACTTGCTCACAGGTGGGAGCACGCCGAAGGCATCACACGCCAAGAGGATCACATTTCTGGGGTGCGGCCCAACGCACGGGATCTTCGCATTGGGGATGTATTCAATTGGATAAGCAGCGCGAGTGTTTTCTGCCAAAATATAGAACATATTGCCAGCAGCAACGTCATCGCACGGCCTCACCTCGCTCGACTCATGAGATAATAAGGGCGGAAAAAAAAAGGAAAAAAAGAGAAGAAAATATTTACCGGTAACAGAATTATCCGAATAGTCGACTTCCCGGGTGTGCTCATCAAATACCACATTCTCCACCACTGCGCACAGCAGGAGACCGTCAGTCATGTACCGGAAGCATTCTATCTTACGGAGATTTAAGGAGGAGGAGGAGGTGATAGATATCACAACATGCCGTTTAATTACCGGTTCCGAACTTGATGGCATTCCAGATGTCCGGCTCCTTCTCCATGGATAGATCGATGCACTTGGCATAACAGCCACCCTCGATGTTGGAAACACCCTCGTCGCTCCAACAGTGCTCGTCATCACCGATGAGCAGCCGACTATGATCCGTGGATAGAGTCGTCTTCCCAGTGCCTGCGGGCAAACGACAAGTCATGCATGGGCGCCTATTGATTGCAGCAGCAAGCCGTGGAGATGCACCATCATCAATCAGTCATAATAACATATATATATATATATATATATATATATATATATATATACAAGAAAAGAGGCATCGGGCATGCAGAGTGCGGGTGCGGGTGGGCAGAGGTGACGGCACCGGCACCAGATTCCAGCGAGTCCGAACTTACCTGATAATCCAAAGAAGAGGGCAACGTCACCATCTTTGCCCACATTGCAGCCAGAATGCAAGGAGAGGATTCGTCTCTTGGGCATGAGGTAGTGCATCACACTGAACAGCCCCTTCTTCATCTCCCCGGCATACTGCGTGCCGAGGATGACCATTTCCCTCCGAGCAAGATTTAGATCTATGCTAGTGGAGGATGTCATGTAATGCGTGTAACGATTACATGGAAACTGTCCGGCATTGTATATCGTGAAGTCCGGAGTACCGAAATCCTCCAGTTCTTCAGGCGTGGCCCGGATGCACCTGCCACCCATCCAGTTATCGTATGCACAACAACTATACGTACACTGCTATTTACCCAATTCTCAAGCTTCCCCGGAGTCCCACACCTACGTCTCATCTACTACCATCACTGCTACTAACTAACTAATAACAACAACGGGCAGCGTTCAAGAGGATTACTTATCTGGATAGATACCCGTAGCAGCCCCGCGATAGCTAGGCTACTGCCAAAAAAGGAACTGCATCCTACTATTCTGTTCAAGTGTTGGTACTTACATGTTATGCATGAATAGGGAATGGTAGGCCCTTGCCGAGACGATCCGGACTTTGATCCGATTCTCAGGGTCCCAGTTCAGGAATTGATCGTTGACAAACACCTGTAAATTCAATGAATGATGCATGATCATTTTAACTTCGAAAAAAATTCCCAGAAAGTTCTTATTCTGCATGCAATGGAATTTCCTCGCCAATCCCCAAAAGTACTCAATAACAGCCAACTTTCTCGTTTCATATCCGACTACAACCTGTCTACCTAACCCCCTCATGTAATTTCGGCAAAACAATTTTAAAATTGAATACATAAAAAAGAGTAATGTTTAAACTGAAATTGTTACAAAAGCAGATTGGCAAGTACCTTGTCGAGAGAATTCAGGTAATCAACAGCCCTCTCCCTGTTCACCAGGAACGTGTGTTCATCCATCTCAATGTTGGGAGAGCCCCTAGATGCCCAAGAAAAAGAAAAGGAATCGATCAAGGACGAAATACGCGCCGGCAAATGTTTCCACAAAGAATATGCGGCTGATACTTACTTTCCCCACCAGAGCTCCTCTGCAGTGGTCTCATCCTTGACGACACGTTTGTCCCTTGGAGAACGACCCGTTTTTGCACCAGACAAGGTGGCCAAGGCTCCCGTCGACGTTATAAATGATCCCTTCTCATACTTAATGGCTTGTTCATACAGCTCTGTTTTCAGATACAAATTAATTGTTAGACATGCGCAAACAAAAAGAAAACGATGCCTACTTTGATGTCGCGGTCATTATCTGAGAAAGGTCATAAGTAAATATGGACGATTCAAGAAGACAGGCGACCATTTATAGGGGTGAAGCAGCCCAGGTCAGATGCTAATTGCGCATCCTCATGTCTACCATCCTGCAGAAACAGATGAGGGGGAACATGGAGAAGGACGCAGTGACGAGAACAGTCTTAGTGGTCAATCATGGCATAGTCACAATTTTGGTGCCTGGGAGCAATATATATAGCTAGAGGATGCGATCCAGAATCTGGAGGGCAATAGGGAGAGCTTGTCAAAAAGTTTTGTGAAAAGGGGCAACTGAAACATGAAAAGAACAAATAAATGTGAAGGGTTTAAGATAATCGATATAAAATTGATTCATCTAAAAACGAGAACGAAAGAGACAAGAACGATTTATAGGCAATAGCAAAATATCTACCATCACTAGCAGCACAGCATATAGAACCATTAAATTGGCAGTCGTAATTGTTCGCGACCAATTAGCAAACGACTCATCAAACCAGCTATATATATATATATATATATATATATATATATATATATATATATCTTGATTACTCTTCTTCAAAATGAAAAAATAAAATAAATCATTAGTCGTTCAAGAGTTCTTCTGTAGTTTGGTGCAATATATCGTTCCTGTGAACCACGGGCATGGAATTCTCAAGTCATGGCAAGATATCGGTAACCTTAGGGTGGGTGGATCAACATCAACAAAAAAGTCAACTCGTTCCTCCTTCACAAGTAGCGGGAGGTCAACTTCAATCAGGAATGCCCCGCACTATTTTATCAAACAAATGCAAGGTCAATCCCTCCAAGGAACTGACCGACAAGAAAATGGTGGACAGAGTCCCGTGCTCGTGACAAGCGGTTGGCACAGCTGACATGAAAATTAAGTTGAGTGGGGAAAACAGGAAAGAAAAGAGAGATAATAAAAGGATGCGAGTGGAGAGAGGGAATAGGAAGAATCAATTACCGGCGGGGGAGAGGTTGTAGAGGACGTGGGTGAACTTGAGGGCGCTGTCACTGACGCTGATGGCAGGGGTGAAGAATTGGGGGTGCTCCGCCCCGACCCTCGGTGTCTCTGACTTCCTCGCCGGGTCGCCCTTCACCACCTTCGGCCCTGTCTCCCGAGTCAGCGATGCCAGCGACGCACTGCCATGAATCATCCACACCAGCACGTTAAAGCCAAACAAGATTTTCTTTAAAAAACAAAAACAGAAGAAATTTATGCTTGGCAACTATTTTTTTTAAAAAAAAGATAGAGAATATGATTACTTATCCCATCAAGTAGTGAACGAAATAACCTAAAGTAAGCTTTCCACGATTGATATTTTTCATTTCTTCTTTGTTGATGTGAATTTGCAAGCAAACAAACGATCTTAGTGGACGTAAGCAGTTCCGTTAGCATGTATCAATGGAATCTTCATGATCTAAGCTTACTTGTTCGAACATCAACAAACACTCTAGTAATGGATGCAAACGAAATAGTTCTTTTTTTTATGATGCAGATTGACGAAGGACGACCTTCCCCAATTTACTGAAAAAGAATAAAGAATATGAAGTTTATAGAAGTACGACGTAATACTTCTATTATCAACATAGAAAGAAAGTTTCAGCTGTTGAACTAAAATCAGCTAGAAAAACCATTACAACATTTTGTAGATATTTGTGGATATAAAATCATGAAGTTCAACTCTCTCTTTTTCCCCCTAGGAACACGAACCCAAACAATAGAGGAAATAAAAAAAAATCAATTAACCCTTAGCGCTGTTTTGGTCGACGGCTACAACTCATAGGCGCCGCGGAGCTCCAGCTCACGCTTGGCTCGGGTTGGAGTAAAGCAAAGAGAGAAGAGAGGACAAGTCAATTAGCCGAGGAAACTCGTCCGCGTGTACTCTGGCATCTAAAGTGGAAGTGGCCAATCTAGGTGGGCCAACTCTTGTTTTGAGAGAAAACTCTCGAGAAATTATTAGTTGAGCCACGTCCATCCGTAAATCTAATCTAACTAATATTCTTTTTTTATTTTTTAAAATATTACAATAAAGTGCGTGCAAGACACATGCCTTAGTTTTTCAACTGATGGTACTTTTTTAAAAATAATTTCTTAAAAAAAATAAAGCTGGTAAAAGGCTTTTATGATCTTTAAAAAAATAAAAACAAAATATTAAAAAGGAGTGGATCAGGAAGATGGCATCCACAACCGGACATGATAGAGGGATGCCCGTCAACTACCGCACCCCCCGGTCTCTAGCGTCCCGTGCACATGTCCACGAGTTAAAATGGTTTTACTTTTTCTTTCGGGTAAATCACGAGTTAAAGTTGTTTTCTTTATTAGCACAGCATTTCGCGTGAGTCCTACAACATATCCAGGCCCTACCAGAATCTACCAGATCTCGGGCAGAGTCTCCTCCTTAACACTATTTTGATTTTTATTTTTTTTATTGTAAAAATACAATAATAAAATTACGATAAAAAATATATTTAATATTATTATTTGTTGCAAAACTTATTCTTGTTAATTTTTTTAAAAAACAAATTATATATATATTTATCATCTCCAACATCACCGAGCCATATTCTATTTTATTGCCTCCACCATTCTCATCGTAGCTATTGTCCATAACTACTACACATCCATCTTGCCATCATTATCGCCATCTCTACCTACTTACAACCATCGCCATCATCATATGTTATATATTAAATTAATTAAATTTTATTTTTTTGAAAAATAAAAATTAAAAAAAAGTGATGCCAAATAAAACTTTAATCTTCTTGCCACAAAACATCACATGGTATCGTATACTCCCATCCATTTCTGTATTTTTTTTCACTCCTCCTGTTTTTTTTTGGATGTTATTTATTTAATTACTTTGTAAAAAATAACAATAATAATAATGATAATAGACATCTCACACATATTTCAGTAAAGTAGTAGTAAGATACAGAGATATATAATGTAGAGAGAGATTGGGAGACCTCCCTCCCTTACCTGATGGATTGGAGCTGGAGCTTCTGGCGTTCGTCCTCCGAAAGGGTGGCGAAGGCGGCGGCGCCTTGGCCGTCCTTCTCCTTAATGGGGGTGGTGGGGGCGGACTTCTTCTTCTGGAGGGAGTGGAGCTCGTCGATGGTCTGGGCCTTCACCGGCGGCACGCTGTCGTCGTGGCAGATCCCGTTCCCCGGCTTCGTCTTGCCGCTGCCATGGGTCTGGATCCGAGGCAGCCCGTTGCGCGCCACCACGTTGCCGTCCTTGGCGAAGCTGAAATCCCCGTTCTCCGCCATTGCCCTGCCATCATGTTTTCTTTAAGAATAAAATCTTCTGGCCCTCAAATGAACCACATGATGATAATAATAAAAAAAAAGGTTGCTCTGTTTCGTTATCTGAAAACAGAGGGCTAGGGAGAACTCTTCAATCTACGTGTTAGATCTCCTATTTATAGATCAGAGTGGAGAAGGTTCTCTTTCTTATCCACTCGAAGGGGGGGGGGGGGGGGGGGGGGAACCGAACGGCGGCCAAATACTCGTAATAATCGAAATTCCTTCCAAAGTGACGTGGAACAAGTCGATCAAAATTAAAATTTAAAAAGGCAAATAAAAATTATGATCCGAAAGAAATGTCCTCTTCATGTCTATCGGAGTTCACATACTGATAATTTTAAAAAATAGAAAACACTGTTCGAGCTTGAATCCCGACCACCGACCCTGTTAAAATCTGAGTTTACATGGTAATAATTTAAAAAATATCCCCTTTTGTCCATGTTTTAATGATTATTTAAGAAATTCTAGGGAGGAACAGAACCCCCGACCCAGTTAAAATGGGCGAGACAGATCTACTCCGCATCCGATCTAGTCTCTAGAGCTCCCCTTCTCTCTCCTCTTTTGCGGGTTTCTTCATCCAGAAGATGGTAATAAGAGGAGAAGAGAGGGAGGAGCGACACAAAAACACGGAGAGAAGAGGAAGCGGCCGCACCTTGAGAGGAGAAAAGTGTTGAGGGCCGGGGAAGTGAGGAACAAGAGGGAGAAGGAAAGAAGAGGGTGAAGAAGGAATCCCTAGGAGGAGGAGGAGGAGGAGGAGGATAAAACGAAGGGAACGACCATACAGAAAGTGGTGGGAGCGGTATAGCTCCAAATCTAACAAACAGAGAAGAAAGGAAGAGGGATGGGAGAGAGAGGAGAACCCAGGGGTCCCCTTTTAAAGGCCCCCGCACCCAACCCAAACCCTTACCCCTGGTTAACAACCGAGCCCAACCCAACCTGCCATCCCGCATTAAATAAGGGGGCAGGGGGGGGGTGGTAGCGGAATCGGAAGGCTGCATAACGATAAATACAGCAAAGACTCCTCGCCCCACAAGTCTCCATCGCCATCCGTATGTCATGCTCTCTCTCTCTCTCTCTCTCTCTCTCTCTCTCTCTCTCTCTCTCTGTTTTTACGTCTTCTACGGTTGCTGAGGTTGTCCTGGCTACCCTTGGGAAGGTAATATAATTTGTTTATGTCTGATCTGAAACCGACGCTGGCTGAATAAAGCCTTGTCTTTTCTTTTTTTTAGGGGTACGAATAAGGTCTTGTCTTTCACCATAAGATCGAGTCCGACGGTCGACCTGCTAATGCAACAAGGGGTTCCATTCGGATCACGGCGTTCGCTGCATCTCTCATCGCGACTCCAACCAAAAATACTGTGATTGAGAAGGATGTTTGCGGCAAAAATTGTATAAAGCGCATTAGAGCCATTTATATATCATGTGTACATGTTAGTCACGATTATCGCCGCATCTTACACAAACGTTTGCTATTGAATAGCATGCTTCCGCGGCAGTCATCGGGCATCTAGTTAGCTTTTTGTAAAGGCAAATTACATTTTAAAATGAAGCAGATCCGATTTTTCTTTGCATAAAAGGACTTGTATGGGTGCAATCCCCAATCTCTGAAAAGGTAGCACTGCTGTGTGCAGCAAGGGCATGCCGTGATAAATGGGCAATGGCCAACTGACTCTGCCGATGCTTTTCCCCCTCGCTTACAGCGGTCGTGCGATCCACCCCCTACACGTGTCAACTAAATCAAACGCGTGTCAGCAGCAGCAGCCGATGCGCGTCCCCCACCTCGTCGATTTCGTCCGCCCTTCCGGAAGCTAAGCTGATCGCCTCTCCGACCCAGGAAGAGTCTGTTTTGTTGACGGGTGGACGAACAAACATGCTCTTCAGCTAATCACCGCCGTCCGTCTCCGGCGACTTCTCCCGTTTATGCCGCAGATCAGGAAAGGGCGACGGCTAAGATCGCGCTGGACCGAGCCTCGCTGCGAGGAGCAGCGATTCTCGCATCGGGGCCACGGCGGCCGCTTATCTCGCCGCCGGGTACCAGGTCAGCGGGAAAAGGTCAGAGGTTTAAAATTAATAGAGCGTCATCACGTCGGCAGGGAGCGGTGAGGTCGCTTTTCGCCGTTGCTGCCTGTGACGGAACGGCGTCAGAAGAATAGAAACCAAGACTCTAAAGAGGGGTTCTCCGTTTCTCACCGTTTTCTTTTTGTCCTCTTCCTCCTTTTGGCTGGGGCTGGGCTGGGTTGGGCTGATCTGGTTGCTTCGGAATAATAGCAGGGGAGGATGGCGCCCCTAGAACCAGACCCGACGCTTCGGCTGCGCTCCCCTGGCTTCTGACCTTCTTCTCCGTGATATGTCCGTACGTCCGTGTTCATCCGGATTCCGTGGTGGGTCCGGCCGGAACAATCGACCATTAGGACGTGCCGGGACCGGAACGATGCTATTCGCATTCTCCACTGATCAAGTAGAAACACGAGCGGAAATTAATGGAACCCGTCGAGCCTGCAACCCGGTTGCTCTTCACAAGTTGGGGCATGTAAAGCCAGACGGAGGCTCCATGAAGCTTTAGCTTGATGACACCCCGAATTGATCACGAGTAGCAAAGCTCGGTGCTCATCCTAGATACAAGCTAGGTAGACGTAACATTAACTGTAACTAATAATCCGTTCGCGCGGCTGGCAGCATGTAATTCAGTGCAGGGACCAAGGATGGCAGTTAAGAAACCAATGTACTTTCGCCATATGGTTATGCACATATTTTGGCAAGGATTGCCGGGACGTGAATTTTTTTTCTGAATATATATACATATATGCGTATATAAAAGAGATAAAACACTGAAGAAGAATTCCATGCTAGTGTAAAGCATGAAGATATCTAGGAACATACACGAGCATTGCATTATAATTTTGGTCAGCAATTACTGTAAGAAAATTATGTGACCAATAGTTTCTAGAAATGCTAATTTGAGACTTTTGATTTAATCAATTTATGTGAGCGAAGAAACCTTGAAAAAAAAATTAGCTAACATAATTTTATAAAAATCCAAGGCAAAAACTCGAGTGCTTCTTCATTAAGTCTTTGCCACTAATTACATATTAATTGTTGTCAGTCAACTCATCAAAGCTACAAGGGAAAAATATTTTTCTCAATTAATTGTTGCTATTTAACAAAGCACTCTAGAACAAATTGTGGTTAATGAAATTGCAAATTAAGAATCGGATCAATGCGAATAGAGGCAAAATTGAGCTTATTCCCATACCTCTTTTAATGTTTGTAAAACATAATTTTTATGTTTTGCTTGATGGTGACATGATCAATTTCACGTATCTAAAACTCTAGGATTGAAACATTTTTCAGTTATATTTTGCTTTTCTACTACTAAAGTTCTAAATCCCGTGGGATAGGAATATTCCGGATTCTCCATAGAATGAAACATCCCACTGTCCCGCTCTATCTCGGCAGCTGTCTTGGCCATACATCCCGACAAATATACCCTGCTGCTCTCCTCTTCTTTCTTTTCTTTCTCTTTTCTTTTTCTTCTTGCTTTTTTTTCTTTCTATTGTTTCTTTTTCTTCTACCTTTCTTTTTTTTATTATTTTTGTCTCTTCTTATTCATTCATTATTTCTCCATTCCTCTTTCTTCTTTATTCTCTTTTGTTTCTCCGTTCCTTTCTTCCTTTCTTTTTTTTTTTCGCCCTTCCTTTCTTTCTTTTATTTTTTTCTTCTTTTCTTTTACCTTTTTTTTATTTTTTCTTCTTTTCTTTCTTCTTCTCTCGTGGATTTCAAAGTTCTGAACCATCTGGATCCTATTTTCTCAAAGAAATAGGAAAGGACGGCCGGGATGCCCCGCTACCGTCGGAATTTAAAATCTTGCCGCTGTTACTCTTCCATTATCGATTGTTGGATGGGGCAGATAGCAACTGTTATAACTAAGGTTAGGTAACATTCAACAATAATTTTCACAACAAGAAGAAGAAAATAATCTGTGATAATTTTGGTCGGGGGTGAATTGCAACGAATAACGCTGTTGTCGAAACATGGGCTGCTGGGCACGAGGGTGGAAAAATATGTATACTTTCTTTAGCAAACTTGACACCCGCTCTAACCGTAAGTGGACAAATTGCAGCTTTAGTGTGGGCCTGGAGAGGTGAGCCAACCTTCCTTCCAGTTCACCGGTTCCCACGCTCATGCTTTAGACGGTTAAATTACGTATTTTGTTCTTCCACCAAACCAACAGGATGGATCAAAACCAATAAGTACGTGTTGAGTGCATCATAGCAGTTGCTGCCACAATCCAAGCTGAAGGTGGTGAGGTCTGAAGAGATGAGCTCGAGAACAATTGCGGTGCCTGATCTTGGATAGGAAGGCTAGCGTCAACAATCCGACTTAAGAACATAAAAGAGAAATCTATTTGTCGGAGTTTGTCCGATTAAGAACCTCCGATGATTAAGTTGGGCAGGAATTTTAGAGAAAACAATAAAGATTAGAGAGAGTTGTAGAGTGGAAGAGAGCTTAGTAAGATATACCTCAAGGTCTCCTTGGGTACTGTTTATATAGATCGAGGGTCAATGTATGTTATCGATTAAAGCGGGAGTGGATCTTAACTGCTCAGTAACGGTCCTCATGTTTTGCACATCACGGATCTCAATCATATGGACCGTGCGGTAACTGCTCAATCATGTGAGACGAGCGTATTGTGCCCTGTAAATGGTAGACTCATAATCTCACCTTCAACAGGCTTTAGCTACTTTTAATATACTTTGAATTAGAGATACGTGACTTTATTGCTGTCAGTTGGCATGATGGTTCCAGTGAGCAACTTGGCCGATGTCGTGTTAGCATACCGATCGACTGTCGTGGCCGGTGGCTTGGTTGGGCTGAAGAATATATACCATATCAATGGCATGCACACTTTTAACAAGATAAGTATATAAGATGGATGGATCCAGCGCAGCAGGACAGCTTCTCAGTCAGGCAGCCAACTTGGTCCGGGAACAGATCGAAGTCGAGAAAAAGGAAATGGCACCTCAGCAAAGGAAGAAGAGGGAAGGAAAGGAAATGGCACCTCAGCAACCAGCATTCCATTCCGCGGAGGCAGAGTCGTCGGCTACCGGGGGAGGTAATTAAGAATTTATGATAAGGTAGACAGTTGGACGGATATACGGGCTGCCATGCGCTGTCTCGTGTCCAATGGGAGATGAGATCAGGTTGGGGGCCGGGGTCGCCCATCGATTGAGGCTTCACGCCACAGAGAAGCAAGGGAGGGCTCGTCCGGGGGAGGAGCGAATTTATTCTCGCTGTTCTCCACCATGTGGATTGCGGAGGGAAGCCATCCATTCCCAAGCGACCGTGTTCGTCTGGGCTGGAATCGGATTGTCCTCTCTTTCCTCAAATTCGAGTGAGGCGCGCGCGCGCGCGTGCGCAGAGCGAGAGAGAATAAGGTTCTGTATTGGTTCTCTCGGTCGAGTTTTTCTGCCTCTTTCTATATTAGCTTGGTTGAATCTGAAATTTTAAGAGTTCTTCCGGCATATCTGGGTCCCTTGATTGGGGCTTGCCGGGCCTCTTCTTTTTCCTCCCTTCTTTTCATTTATCACGTACGCTGGAGGCTGAGGACCTTGGGAATGGATGAGGTTCCATACGAATCCCTTCTTTGCACGTAAAGGCATAAAACGTACGCTGGAGGCTTACAACTTTGGGAATGGATGAGGTCCAAAAGCCAAACGAGTCCCTTCTTTTCATGGAAAACGTACGCTGGAGGCTTACAACTTTGGGAATGGGTGAGGTCCCGGCTGCTCCGAGTGGCGGACAGGTCATGGAAGTCCGCCTCGCTTTATTTCTAGACCACCCTTGGTGATCCTCGCACCCAAAATTGTACCTGAATTTACCAAAATTAACAGCACGCACAAGAAATTTCCAGTACCGCACCATCGCAGAAGCAATACAACGGATCCACGCATGGCGACTGGGTTTTCTAATTTACTCGGTATTTCAAAGAAGATTAGAGGGAGAACATCGAAATGAACTAAAGGACCAAAATTTAATAAAAATATAGGCTTTGATAACAAAAATTCGACAACCAGCTGGATCGAGTCCACCCTCGCGTAGCAGCCCCGACCACTGGGCCCCCACCCCGCCAGGAGAATGTTCGATGCGGATAGACCGAGTCGTGTGTTGGGCACTCCGACCTATTTTACTCATACCCTCCCCATCCGTGGGCTGGCTCGGTTATCCGATCCGACCCTCCGTGTGAATACGTCACACCTGGCACCACCCAGGCTACCAGTCGACCAGTAGCGCTTCCAGACCCCGTGTCCAAGCGTGGGGCATCCGGTCCCCGAATTTAATCGACGCCCGCGCGTTTCGAACCTGTAATCATTTGGTTGGAAGCAAATGTCCCGTTCCAACTGGGCTACCACCTTGGTGGCATATATATGATGTTTGAATTAGAACGCAATGTCGTATGGCTGGTTGGTTGTCATCCTTGCAAGCCGTCACCTTACCATCACCGTGGAGTTTGATCCGTGGCACTTCTGGGGTTTGGAAAGAGTGCAGCGTGAATGGATCGAGAAGTAAACAACCAATATTTGTGGCCAAGATTTTGCTATGCAGCATCTGGATCAAGCATGCCATACTATCTTGGTATTGAACCAATCAACAAGCATACCATACCATATTGCACTGGCATGATATGGGCATGACATCCAGTAATAAAATAAGATGGCAGATTTTGTTTACGGCAAGCATAAATATTATTGATGGAGGGCAAAATGGATCGTCTTGCTCACAACATGGAATTGAACCACCCAATTTCAACCAAATAGACATCCGCACCGAACAGGCCAGACCTCGATCTCGCTGAGCACCAGTCTGACTCCGAACTCTACAAAAGGCCGAGCAGACCTCAGCCGGACCTTTCGGCTCGAAGCGCCCTGCAGGATCGATCAAGAGCCGAAGAAGCCCCGTCGATCTCAGGTATCTACAATGACGTCCCTCGAGCTGGGTTCGGAGCGCCCTGCATGATCGACCTAGAGCCGAAGAGGCTTCGTCGACCGCAAGTATCCACAACGACGCCCCGGCCCGAGCTCGAGGCCTCCTACTAAGCTGACTTCAGAGTCGAGGAGGCTGGACTGACCTCGGTGTCGCAGCCCTTCAAGTCGGCCCGACCTCAGTGCTCATCAAGCTGACTTCACTAAGTAAAGGCTGCGGCCTCCAAGCGAGCCCGACCTCGCCCACGGCCACATTGTTGAGGACCCCCGCAAGCCACGCCGCAAGAGGAGCAACAACCGCACACCAACTGAGGGCTAAAGTAGCCATGCCAACCAAGGAGGGCCATCGGGCCACAAAGGAAGCCAATGGAGGGTCAAGCCAAAGCCAACTACTTTGCTTGGAAAGCCTTGGCCAAGCACTGTCATTCAGCCGAGCACGCCCAACCTCGGCCGAGCCAAACATGCGCCCATGCATGCCTAAGCCTCGGCCAAGCATGCCCAACCTTGGCCGACCCCGCCGCGCACGCAGCCCCGCCAAAGTCATGCTGCGCGGCCAACCTCACTTGCTACAGTGCGGCGAAGTTCTTGGGCAAGAACCTCGCTAGCTATAGTGCCCGCACACAGCCAGCACGCCAGGCCCGCGCGCGCCCAGGCCAGCACTCGCCCGCACGCCCGCGCCCGTGCGCGCGACCAAGTCCCAGTCCCACCCGGACTTGGACACAGCCAGCCGGGATGTGCAACCCAGCCGACCGGGACACGCGTCCCGTGCGCCCAGCCCGCGCAACCCATGCAGATCCAGCCCTTCAACCTTGTTCATCCAACGGCCAAAAATCAAGCCTATGTCCAACCGTGGGAGGGCCCTTCTTGGGTGATCTTTAGCCATCCATCTCATGCCAATCAACGGTGGAAAAGCCTTGGATCCATGGGAAGATAATTTGCCATGTTTTCCTAAGGGGAGTTACTTAGTATTGTCTAGGGCTTAGCCTATAAAAAGAGATGTAGAGGGCCATTGAGGGGCATCCAGAGTTATTCTAGAGTTATGTTGTTTTGTCGGCCGTAAGGCTTGGGTGGCGCTTGTGCCGAATTCGGTCCTTAGATCTTGTGTTCTAGGACTTGGGCTAGTGGTAGATTCACCAATCTCTACTAGATTGGGCTAGGAAGAGATCTCTTCAATCTTTGTTATAAATTTCTTTTGCTTTCTTTATTATTGTTCTTCGTTCTTCAATTTAGGAGAATATAAATCAAGTTTGCTTTCATTGTTGATCTTTTTCTTGATTTATTCCACTTGGCATTGCCTACAATCGGTCCATCATCGTCGTTTTTGAAGGCGCATGCAAGGAGCGCGGGGAAAGGGGCTTGGTGAGAGGCTTTGGATCGTGAGCCCCCATCACACATCCATGTGCGCACCTACGCGCGCCTCTATGTCCACATACGTGGCCGTACATTACAACCTCACCGCGCTATGCTTTGCTTGCTGGCCCACTCTACAACATATCAACCAGAGACCATACCCTGCCACCTCTGTCGACGCCATGCCGTTCATAAGGACGGCCTATACCGTATACCTCAAGCAAGTCCTAGTTGCACGCCACCTGGGCACCTCCGCGGGGGCTATAAATAGCCCCATTAGGTAACGCTTAAAAGTTTTGGTTGTAGTGCCTAAAATCTACTTTAACTTCATCATCGAAGGGCCCTCGTCAGAATCCCACCAGTGAGGCTTGTGCAGGTCCGCCGACACGCAGGAAACGACTCTCTTTTCCATCCCGTCCGGCAGCTTTCTCCGACTCTCCTGGCATGGACACCCTCTAGCTGAATTTGAACCACAATAATTACATCGTTGGAAATAATTGTTATTAATGATTTAAAATTTGCTACGTTGCAGTGGAACGGCCTATAATAATGATTGTTATCAAATTTTTGCTCTAAAGGTAGTTGTTATAGGAATTCCAAGAACTGTTATTTCACATTTGACATTATTCTCCTAAGCTAAGCAATAAGTTCTATTTTTTTTTGAAAAATCAGATAAAATTAAACTATTCTAAAATAAGTACATTCTTGAAAACTAAAAAATAAAATATTCAAAAATTAAGCAGAAAGATAAGTTATGGGGTCTTATAATATAGTTTTGATATAGTTAGTCATATAAGCAATCATCCAATTAGTTTATTAATTTTTTTTTTAAGATACGTGAAGCCTCAAAAGCAAAAAATCTCTGGCTAGCAAAAACCAAGAGGATAAGATCTAACATCCATATACGGTAAATCTGGAAGCTATCTAATAATCATCAATGAATCCCTTTTTTAAATAAATATGGGAAGGGAAGCTTTCAAATCATGAAATACCACGCACAAATATGTGTGCATCACGCTTTGTTTTTTTTTTTTTTTTTTTTTTTTTTCATCCGTCCTCGTCCGTGCAGTGGTCCATTGGCTGGCCACAAATGTGGGCATCACACTTTTTTTTTTCTTTCATCTGTCCTCGTCCGTGCAGTTTCGTGGTTGGACTGGTCGATCCAATGTCCGGCCGGCGGACCTGGTCCAACCGGCGGAGCAGTCTAATCAAGGAGATGCCCGACGTGGCTGCTGATGACGTGTTGTTGGCGTACGCAGAACCCTTTTTCTTCCCTCTCCCTCCTAACGTTTTTTCCTCCTCCCCCTCCCCCTCCCCCTCCCTCTCCCCCTCTCCTTTCGTTCCTTCTTTCCAAGGACAAGCTCCTCCTCCAAGACTTCCACGCTCAACCAACCACCGCCTATCGCGACGTGACGAGATCAATGAATTGAATATAAGCAAAACCGATGGCAGCGTTTAGACAACGATTTCTTCTTCCTGCTGCTCCTGCTTGCTTCCCGGGTCAGGCTAGGGTGCAGGCGAATGGCGATAAGGCTCTGAAGCAAAGTCAACCCTTCATTCTGTAAAATTTATACGTTTAAGCTGCTGCCTCCACGTGCATAATTATCCTTTCAGATTAGAGATTAGAGATTAGAGATTAGAGATTAGAGATGTTAATTTAATGTAATTTGCTTGTTAATCAGCGAAGGATCCAGCCAGGCCACCAAACTCTCCAAGTCAGTCGCTGGCTTTGGCCGTCAGACGTACGTCTACGTCCCATCATCTCTCAGTTCTCCAAACGGCTGCGCCACCGCTAATAAAAATGCATGGTGGAAAGCCGCAGGGGACGCGCGGCTGGACGCAGTCAACGACCTACCATTTTCAAAAGGCCTGAGAGATGCACGTGGCTAAGAATCACGTACCCAGTAGCCGCCCATCTCATGCGAGAACGGCAAGTCTCCACTAATGATAATGATGGTGATGATACATGAAACCTGGATTCACATCTGAAGTACCTACGAGCACTCGTTCATTGAACATTTCTTACTTGTGTTGTCCGTCTCTAGTTTCTCATTACAAGGTGTCAATATGGCACGCTATAAGCTTTATCTTTCCTTTGATAAATGAGGTGGGTTGGTGGCACGCTGTAAGTTTTGAAAATTTGGGTGGGACCCATTCTTTTTTCTGAAAAGAAAAAAAAGAAACAAATGTTTCGTATTATTTCAAAAATCTATTAAAAAAAAAGGTTCAAGTTGGCTAAACACACGCGTATAATGAAATTTTTTACTTTTTTAAATAACTTGTAAATCTTCAGTGCTATGTTTGGATAGAAAAAAATGTAGGGGAACAACCCCCTATTCCTTCTTTATCCGGCCAAACGGTCTTTCTAGCTCATGAAATAGGGTTATTTTGTCATTATGATGATGGTCGAAGGGACATCCCTCCGACTTACTCCATAAGTCAATTCTATAAAGAAGGATGAAATGAACTCCCTCCCATCCATGGTATAATTAAATCACCATATTATCCCTCCACTTTTCTATTTACTAGATTACCCAAGAAAGAGAGAAGACAATTTTATCTTTACGAGACAGGAGACGGACCTCGTCCGTTGGCAATCGTGCGCCCCCACTCGGAGCAGGACGACGTTGGAGATGGAGATACTCGCAGACGATGGACCTCGTCCGTTGGTGATCGTGCGTCCCCATTCGGAGCGAAGCGATGTTGGAGATGGAGATACACGTAGGTCGTCTTTTGCATTCTCCAACATGGAAATAGATAAAATATTGAAATTATTTAAAGCCAAAGTGGCGTCCCATACCTTTTGGAGATATTCTGATGGCTCCTGAGCTTCGAAGTCCCTCAGGACTTGACTCAGCACCGGCCTTCTGGGGGAGGCATTCTGAGGACTTACACCCATGAAGAGGGAGTACATGCTGGTCTCTTACTTGCTGCAGGCCTTGAACGGCCGCAGTGAACACTTGGATTTGTTGCACCAACATGTCTAACTGTTCAAAGTGGATCCGCGGAGCTTGATCTGCCAGAGGCATCGTGATACGCCCTCTGAACCCACCAGACCGCAACGGGTTCGAAGACCCAACCTCCGCTACCTGATGGCGTTGGACCAGGACTCTAACACACGGTCCACCACGATGGAGTCCCAGGCACGCAGAGAAGGAGTCTGTTGCAAGGGAGCTGAGTCTTCGTCGAAGATTCTGTTGCGAAGACAGGGGGAGCGGGAAAGCATGCAGAACGGGGAGGAAGAAGAAAGTAACCACGTCGAGGAAAGCATTCGATTTAGATGGAAGACGTGAGAGGGAAAGGAACTCGAGTGCCGACGTGACAGCTTTTTATTTCGCTTGTCAGTTGTCAAGGGATCCATAAATGAGAGAACGAACGAAGGGAAAGGCAGCATGAGAATAGAAGTGGTGTTTGGGTTAACTCTCGCCCGAAGAAGAGTCCTACGTACATGGATTTTCTCTCACCCAAAGAGATGTTTGAATAAAATATTTCATTCCCATCATTCTCTTCTTCTTCTTCTCCACAGCTGGGACCTACTACATCGACGATGGATTCTAGATCGAGCGGCCAGAACTTGGTGCATGATGCTGAGAGGCATCAGAGGCTCCTCTGCTCCTTAATTAGTCTCATGATCACGACTCGGTCCCTTCCTCTAGCGCCAACTGTTGCCGGAAATTAGACCCTGGGGTGACCGCAAACCAAGGAGGAGGAGCTCCGACTGGTGGTGCAGTGGCGGACAGTTGTCTCCGGTAGACCTGCAAGAAGCCAATAGTCGGGGGTTCTGGCGCAGGCCCTTTGATGCTTAAGTCAGAGGGGGGTTTGTAGGTGAGTTTATGGAGCAGTCAAGCAGTATTTTTGTAGAGGGAGAGAAGTTGAGAGAGAGGGGTAATGGAGAAAAGTAATGGCCGAGGCGGAAGAAGAGATCGAGAGAGAGATCCCCCCGCCTCGCCAGCGTTCCCCCCTCTTTATAGGAGGGGGTGTGGCGGTTACTCACCCTTGATTGCGATTGCGCATATCTCGGATTAAATAAGTTAACTTAGATCGCACGGCGTTCAAATTAGCTGGCAATCGATTGAGATGGTAGAAATTCAAATTTTGACAGTTGTGGAAGATTTGGTGCTCCCTTCTTTATGTGGGCGTTCCGTGCTCAACCTTCGGAGCTTGGTTTTCTGCGTTCGGCCTTCTGCGCTCGGTTTTCTGAGCTCGGCCTTCGGAGCTCATGCCTTCTAATGTTAGCCTTCTGAGCTCGTGCCTTCTAAGCTCGGCCTTCTGAAGTCAGGCTTGCTGTCGGATTCAGATGCTTTAATTGTATTTATGGGGTGGTCTATTTTTCCCCCCAATACACTCCATGCTCTCCCCTTGTCTCCTCTTAATCTTCCAATCAATTACTAAAAATCTTTATCCCTTGGAATAAGCCTATCCCTTCTACAGTATCCAAATAATTCTTTCTTGTTCCCTCTAAATTTGTTCCGCTATCAAATGCAGCAGTTTTTAACAGCCAATGTCTATTGCTTACAAAAAAAATGAAGATAAAAGCAAAGAGAAACATAAAAACAACAACAATACCCAGGAGTCTGTTTTGCTTTTGTTCTTCATTTGCTGTAGAGCTAGACTATGTGATTGACATTGAATTGGACACAAAATAGTGGGACTGCATTTTAGGGTTTGGCATCCATTATAATAAAAGTGGTACCATATTTTAGAGTCAAGAAAATTCTGAAATTTCAGCTTTCAATTTGCATGTGCCCTTCTGCATCTCCATCTTCTCTCGTCCACACATATTTGAACTAGCAGGTTTTTGTACCAAAAACTAGCAGCTTCAGCATCTCCCCCATCAAGCAGTTGCCCAAACTTGTGAGCAACACAAAAGTCCAATGCAGCTTTTTATTTGTCTACATTTAACAACATAGTAGACTTTTCCAACTTATTTTGGCTATCATGTTGCTTCCACGATGACAAGTTTTGGTTTCTGATAGCAAAAAGCTAGAGATCCAATCACTGTGCGAGCATGAGTTATAACAAAGTTAGAAAATTTTCTTTTAAAGTATTTATAACTGATATGAATTTAATAACAAATAGGCATGCCTAAGTCACAAGACTTGGCATAAAATCCCGGCTCCACCACTTCATTCACCATCTTGACCTTAAAGGGTCTGATTGGCTGCATAGAAGTGCATCAACGGGAAAAAGCAACTTATTTTCCATAAAATGATAAAATATGGAGGCCTAAAAGCAAGAAGCACGAAGATACGGGAGGCCACAAGAAACCATGACAGCGATGTTCGAGCCATTTGCCTGCTGATTTACTTGAAATTACCATACAGTACATGTTCTTGAGATGATTTTTCCGAGGTCACTTGTTAGAGCTAACATGGCTCATATGCCACAAACGAAAAGCATGAGATACCAATGCAGTCGTCATGGTGAAGGTACCCCCTCTCCACGAAGGGATCGATGGCTGTTCTTGTAATTTGTGCCTTCTTGGTCGTCCTCTGTTATCTGTCGTCTATCATCTATCATCAGGATGCATCTCTGAAAATTCCAAAATCTTAACCAAAATTATAACATCTAGAATCTATCATGAATCCGACAGCAGCATGATGCTTTGCTTATACAAGA
The DNA here is from genome assembly GCF_051530095.1 of Phoenix dactylifera. Lineage (NCBI taxonomy): Eukaryota > Viridiplantae > Streptophyta > Magnoliopsida > Arecales > Arecaceae > Phoenix > Phoenix dactylifera. The sequence continues at coordinate 38,523,026 of NC_143195.1, forward strand.
TCAGTACATCTCAACTGCTAACTCATTGTTCTTCATGCTTCTGCGGCCTCGCAGTTTCAATCCTAGCACTCTAGTGCCACTGCTACGCTCTGAGCACTTACAAGCTTTATCGCTCGTTTCACCCTTGAATGGCTCGGTGCATCTCCATCTAAATGTTTCAGGGGGTGCAGATCCAGGTGTCCTGCAGATCTTGGGAGTAACATCTGCACGAGTCTGAGCTTTTATAAACTGTCACATACTAGAGGACATAAGATAATCTAAAAGGCATTATAATACAAGATCCTTAAATGTACCAGACATATAAATTATAGTGGAGAGCATGAGCATACTTCTTCCAATTTTAACCGCAGCAAAATAGGGGATAAACATTTGTTTTACACGAGACGCCAAGGGATTAGGGTTGCAAATTTTGTGCGAAACAAAGATTCACCTTTGCACAAGTCCACCATTGCTCACCCACCACACAGATCTCAAAGTGCTCCAAACTCCATAATTCATCCACCTACACAAATCCAACCTTGATGCTTTGAGATGGGCCCCGCTAAGTATATTGAAAATATCAAGCCAACCAATATGAAGCCACATTATGTTGATTTACTATTACTCGAGAGCATACAACTTACACAAAGTCTACATGATTTATATTTAACAAGTATGGTAAGACTAGTTCGATTAGTCATACAAGATGGTAGGTTTGTCAATAAGATTGGTTCTATTAGATGTAGAACCTAATTCTTGTAAACTACTGGCACCAAAAAGAAATGCAAAATTTTAGGTGCTACAAACCATAAAAAATGAGTTTAGATGCACTTGCTTCCAGACTCCATTTTAACATTGCATAAATGAAATTGGAGATGGTGGAAATTCAGGGCAATAAAATAAGAACGATAAGAAAATCTAAAAGAGGGATTTTTCCATTAAATGGTTGCAACTACCCACAAGCTATAGGTTTTTAAGTGCTTGGACCTAAATATATGAAGTTGTAAACAGAGAACTTCCGTGGTTCATTGGAAAACTATAACGCACTTAGCACGGTGATCATCTAAAAATGAGCAAAAAATATTAAAAACAACTAAAAAACACAGCATGCTGTTACTTTTCTTCTGTTAGCAGCTGTTAAATAAACAAAAGAAAATAACTTACCCAACTGACTGCATAACCCACGATAAGGTTGTCATATCCTCAGTTCAAGATTGCCAAATCCTTTCTGGAAATCGGTATTCTCGACCGCGGAATATCAAACCATTATTCCAAGCATACCCTCGAACTAATAGAACAAGAAATCTACAAGGAGACCATCATACCAACAAAACAAATAACAGCAAAATTTGTACTTCCACACTACCTACCATGCACTGTTCTAAACTTGTAGATCTACTACTACTAAGATTATGGAAAAAAAACATGTAATTCTAAAAGAGATGACATAGTTCCACTTATATATATTCATCTTTACCTCCTCATCTCCACACATTCCAGAAACAAAAAAAGAACCAACTTGACACTCATGTGAGAAAGTGGAATAGGATCAATTGATCAAAGACCTTGGTGGCATTACCTTCATCTGGGACTAAGCAGTATTGGAGATGCCTAGATCAAGAAAAGCAACAAAAGAGCAGAATCTAAGTTGAAACTTACATGGCCGCATCATTTTATTTACAAATCTGGTCTAGGATAAACAATCAGAATTGCAAGTTTCATATCTAACCCAGATTAAGCCAAGACAAAATTACCATTCTCCTCCAATTATACTCCACAAAAATTATAGGGTTCTTTCTATCTAAAATAACTTTTCAAACCGTATTAAACAAAAACAGAAATATCAAAACCTCCATCCAAGTAATATTAGGGTTGTCCTTCCTGGCTTTTTTTTAAGCTTTTCAATCTCCCTCAAAATTTTCCTTTCTTCAATGTTATATATTGTTAGAGCATCTCTGGTTCAAAACATTCACCTCTACAAGTGGAACCTTTTGGCTCCTCTACATTCCACACATTGTCTTTCCTAACCTTCACCTCCATCCACTTGGCATGAGGAATACATTATTAACATCCAACCTTGCAATTTACTTTAGCTAGTATAAGGTTTTAATTTCCATAGTTAGATTGCGTTAAATCTGCTGTACCAAAAATCAACATATTATTTATTTTTTTATAGATTGGTAATTGGTTTCCATTTACCCTATCCAAGACTATATCCGATAAAAAAAATCCCTAAGCACATTTTGGCTAAGAAGAATGGGATTTAATATACACATACAATCAAGGAAGGTGCCAGGCTGCAACCACATGGGATCTACTCGTAAATTCCTAATTTAGGTGTTTTCTTATTATCCAATTGATCATCCAATTCCTTAGTGTTCTTTATCCCCTTATATTTAATCATTACCATAGTTATTCACAATATGGAAGTTCCCCAGTGATTTGTATTATGGGACTCAGAAATCTAGTCTGATAGTGGGAAAGGTTTGGGCTGCCCATGGTCATCCTAAACTTCACTTGAAACCACAATGTATTCATAAATTAAATGATAAACTATGAGATATTATAACATCATATACTTTATGTGCTGAAAAGATATGACAGTCACGGCTCTATCTCTAAGAAAAAGAAAGGAATAGAAAGACAGTTATTTTGTGATTCAGATTTACTGTAAGCTTCTATAGTCTACAAGGAAATGAATCCTCTCCCTCTATCTCTATCTACCCAACCCCCCCTTCAAACAAAAACAAAAACAAAAAAAAAACCCACCTCAATACACATGCTTTTGCCCCCAATGATGTGTATATCTCTGATTCAAGTTTAAACATTCTGTATATTGACATTGGATAAACAAATATTTGACTATTCAAATTAAATTTCGGCAGGACATAAGACAGAAAGGATGGCTACATCAGTTAAACATTTATAGAACAATTCTGTTTGAAAAGGGAGGGCACAGAATAATCAATATAACAATCTCAACTCATGATATATATTATGCAGTACTTGTCAATTAACTCATAATATATATATCAGCTAATGCGTCGAGTTACTATTTTTCCCTGGTAGAAGTTTATTATCACCAAAACCAAGAAGCATACTTAATATTCGGTAGATGATGCCTCGTCGTCTTTGTGCCTCACCATGCCAGAGTCCACCAGAATGGGCACCTCAGCTGCAAGCCATGGTGCGAGGCCCAAGCAAAGGGCATGTGCAATTCCAAACCTGGGACTGCCACACAGATGAAAGCAATCAGGAGATAAACAAATAAGTAATGGCATCCAATCATCTAGTTAAAAAGAAGGGACTTTCTTTAAGGGGGAAAAAAGGAGCAACTTTCAAGCATTCCCACTTCAAGATCCTTCCAGGTCCCAATCGCAATAATATCGCAAGTACTGAAGGTAGCACTATTTTTTCCGAAGAAAAAGGAGATAAAACGAAATTCCAAATATTCCTAATTCACTGTCGTCCTTTAAAAGAGAAAAAAGAAATCCAATCATGCATGCCCGATGCTGCTTGAACAACTTCACCAATGCACCAAAAAAAAAAAAAAACAACTTCACCGATAGTGAACAAATACAGAATGAACTGAGGGGGGAAAGAGAGAGTGGGGTCAAGAATCCAGATTGTTCTTTCTTCCTTTCTTTCTTTTTGAGGAAAGAAAAAGAAGAAACAAAAAATGAAAATGAAAATAAAAATAAAAATGTTTATTACCAGTTCTTGGCCCAGAGGGGTTTGAAGTGGACGGTGAGGCAGATCTTCCCTCCCCTGTACATCTGAGAGTCAAGAGCAATGGGATAAGGTTAGAAAGGGATAAGATGTCAATCGATGAATCAATGAGTCTGACACCATGCGTGCTGCGTCTAGCATAGAATCAAATAGATGTGGTGCCATACCTTGTGGGTCTTGCCGTCGATCTGGGGAAGCTCGATCTCCGGGGCGGTGGCGGGATAGGTGACGGGGATGTCGAACTGGAGGGTGAACTCGTAGCGGCGGAGGTTGTGAACGTACCAGCAGGAGCCCTCCCAGCGGGTGCCCTCCGGGTTGGCGGCGGCGATGCGGAACCAGTCGTTGTCTCCGGCCTTGTTCATGCTCGTGTACGCGATCAGCGCCCGGTACTCCTCCTTCAGCCGCTGCGTCCACGCCGCCCCATCCCGCGGCCCCGCCCGCGTCGACAGCAGCGGGATCTGCGTCAAAGCCGACTGCGTGCTCGGGTCCCAACCTTCCATTCCGTGATCTTGATCTCGGTCGATCAATTGATTTCCTTCTCCGATGATTCCACTCTCCTCTCTTCCTGCCTCTCTCTCTCTCTCTCTCTCTCTCTCTCTCTGTCTCTCAGCGGCTGGACGGGTGCCGGACTGCCTGCCGCCTTATTACGAAGCGAAGCGGCGACACGGAGGGAGGCACGAATCCCGAATCCGTGGTGCCCTTTTTTATGTTTTAGACACCGTCCTTTCCCTTGGAGCATAAAACTCCCTGCGAGCCCCGGATAACGATAATTTACAAAAGCGTCCCTCCAGTTCTGGCAGGTTCTCATATGAGAATGCTTTCCAGGATGATTTGCGCTTTGCTTTCACCCTAAGACCGGACCAGACCAGACTGCAGAGAGTGCTTTCCTAGAAGATCTGCCCTTCGCTCTCACCATGATACTAGGCTGCAGCGATTTGTTGATGTCCACTTGAGCACAAGCCCAAGAATAGCCTTCCTTCACCATGATACTAGGCTGCAGCGATTTGTTGATGTCCACTTGAGCACAAGCCCAAGAATAGCCTTCCTTCACCATGATACTAGGCTGCAGCGATTTGTTGATGTCCACTTGAGCACAAGCCCAAAAATAGCCTTCCTTCACCATGATACTAGGCTGCAGCGATTTGTTGATGTCCACTTGAACACAAGCCCAAGAATAGCCTTCCTTCACCATGATACTAGGCTGCAGCGATTTGTAGATGTCCACTTGAACACAAGCCCAAGAATAGCCTTCCTTCACCATGATACTAGGCTGCAGCGATTTGTTGATGTCCACTTGAACACAAGCCCAAGAATAGCCTTCCTTCACCATGATACTAGGCTGCAGCGATTTGTTGATGTCCACTTGAACACAAGCCCAACCATATCCTTCCTTCACCATGATACTAGGCTGCAGCGATTTGTTGATGTCCACTTGAACACAAGCCCAACCATATCCTTCCTTCACCATGATACTAGGCTGCAGGAGTCCCCTGCCGACAAAGCAATGCGATGAATCTTTTATTTCCATCGCAATACTCGACCACCAGGTTCGGCAACCTCAACCACAAAGCAGAGTGCGTAGCGGCATTGTGTCCCCAACTTTAGCGGCAACCTCCATCGTCCAAAAGGCCTCATTTATTTCCTCACCCGAGAGCGCCGCCACTTTGGTGAAGAACTTCTCTTGGAGCAGAGAAATCTCGCTCTCCGTCACCTTTTGAATTTCCCATCGATGCCCCCTCCTGCCTTCGCACCATGCTCGCCCAAGTTGTCCCCTGTTCTAGGGCATCGGCCCCAGGTCCATCATGGCGCTCCCGGATTCTCCTAAGCAACCTCCCTATCCAGATTACAGAACCTCCATGTCCTCCCCCTGGATTCCAAGCCCGGAAGGCCATCGCCGACCACAATCTTGGACTTGGAGGCACACACCGCTCTCCGCCATCCAGGATGCTCTGCCATAATTGTTTTAAAACGGTAATGAGAAACCGACACTGGGAATGCAGCGTACTGCCTTAGTTGCCGGGAATCACGCGAGCAGCAAAGGTCTGTTCGCATTTGCAGTCACCAAGTACACGAGCGGCCGGTGAGAAACGAAATGCATTGTAATTTTTTTTTTTTTTTTTAAAAAAAAACTCTGGTTTCCGTTCCCACGATCCGGAAATACTACTCCAAAAAAGGAGTTCTGCATGCAAGTCTTCCGCAGAACCCTCCTTTGTCTGTGTTGTCAGCAAAATTCTGATCAAACCTTCTAGTCTGTTAGACATGACCTCCCGTAAGCCATCAGCAGAGATGTCTCTCGTTGTGGTAGGTGTCACAACTTGGTCACCCTTCCCATCCGGTACCAACCCCATTTGATAAAATCAACACTACATTCGTATACACATAAAAGGGCTAGTAAGTTGCCTCACCCCAACTCAACATTCAGATCCATTACAAAACATATTCTCTACAATAAAATTTTAAAAAATATGCAAACTAAAAATATATGTCCACCACATTCATTAGTCCGTTATGCAAATATTAGTTATACTTATATATGCATCCATCGTACTATCAATTAGAAGCATATATTATCAAAATATAGTTTAATACAAAAATCATCCTAAAAGAATTCTTGCATCTTACTTATCTTAATCATTACGATATTTTGTGCATAACCCTTGTACACCCGCCTTCATGTTTATAGATATTTTGTGTGCGTGCATATATATATATATAGAATATTGTAATGAGTGCAAAACCAATAGATCCCTGCTCGACGTCGACCTAATCTGCCTATTTTTTCTTCTTCACTGGGACAATATTGGCGATCCATTCCACGTATTTTTCTTCGCGGATTCAGTCTCCCGCATTGAATTTCAACTTACAGAACCAAATTAATATAAAAACATTATCCGAGATAATTGACAACCCAAAATCTTCTACTGGTCCACTAAAGGGTTCACCATCACGTAGTAACTTAGAATTACCCATCGCTCCCTTCCACCGAAACTTTTTTGAATCAACTACAAAAAGAAGACACCAAGATAGAGAGAAAAAAAGAAGAAGAGAGAGAAATAAGGAGAGATAGAAACTAGAGAGAGGAGAGAGAGAACAAGGGAAGAAGAAGAGAGAACCGTAAGTCTCTCTCTCTCCCCCCTCCTTGAAGCAGAGGAAGGCCACCTCAAGCGGCAACGTCGCTGGTGAATGGCAACCCCCAAGTGGCCCTCTCTCTCCCCTCCTTCTGAAAGTAGAGGACGGCCGCCTCAAGCGGCAGCGTCGCTGGTGAATGGCAACCCCCCAGTGGCCGGCGACCCCCAATGGCGGCGGCGATGATCAACCGGATGGAAAGAAGAAGAGAAAGGAAAAAGAGACAGAGGAGACCATGTCCAAAGAGATCCAGCCATTAACTGGCTCAAAACCGGCTGGCAATGGCAGCCATAGAACCATGGAGGAGAGGGAAAAGAGTTTAGGGGCCATACCTCATCTTCGATATCGGATCGATGGTTTCTCGCCGAGAATGCTCGACGGAATCCAAGCGAGGACTCAAGGGATTTTACCGCAATTGATCATGGATTTAGTGCAATGCCCATAAGAAAGAGGAGAGGCTTTTTTATAGATCGAATCCTAGGGCTTTGTCGGAGGTCGGCGTGCCCTTAGACTCCTCTTCCTCGCTGGAATGGGGAAAGAAAGATGACCCCATCAGGAGTCTTTCTCCCTCGGTCCCCCGTGCCATGCACGTGGTCAGCCTAAAGGGCGGCCCAGCTCAATCCAGGCCGGTCCAGACCCAAATAAAATAATAATAATAAAAAAGTCTCACACAAGCTATCAAAAAGGAAGAACGGCCACATTGCCGATTCTACAGCCGAGTGCTATCAAAATTGACGCTGTGAACAACTTCTTACATTGAGAACACTTTGGCACACTTTTAGTAGTAAAAGAGCTTCTAAACAAACCTAAAAAAAAAAAAAGGCTCCTCTCTAGTGAATGGATACAAGGAATGTGTACGTCTTCCACAGAATATGGACCGGTATCACGGTAAGATGGTTCTCTTCCCCTGAAAGAATATTGAATATTTGCATTAAGGCATGTCTGACGGCGGTGAGCATGACCAAGCACTCAAGTAGGTGCTTTGTCTTGATAAGCCAACCAGCATTGGAGGGCCCGCTACCGCGATGGTTGTATGGCTGGACTTTTGCTGAACACAATAAACAGAAAAAGTTCAGTAGATGGGTTACATATAGGCAAGTAAGAAGAGAATGAATCAAATTAAAGCAGTAAGCAACCAGACAAGCAAAAACAATTTTAAAAAATGACCAACCTCATATCAATAACGATGCTGTTTCTGGTAACAGCATATGCAAAAGAACATAAAAAAATTCAAGGAGGAAAAGAAACTCCTGAGAAGAGAAAAAATTAGGGAGCATTTTGCTCTAAGAAAAATTAGTTTTTCTGATAATCAAGGAATTCAAGTGAGTTTATGTACGCAATCATATAATTTAGGGAGCATTCTCTCTAAGAGAAGTGTTCTTTCAGATAATAAATGAACTTGAATGAGTTTAAGCATGCAATAATATCCTTCCATCAGCAGGTCCCGGTAAATGCCAAGAAAAGATCATAGAGATGGCATCATCAAATGTCACAAACTAAACCTGCCTAAGCGCAGTTACCTCGCCAAACCTAAAATTTCTATTTCAAAGGAATGACGACATCAAGATCCCTTGAGACTTGCCACCCTTCAGGATAAACAAGATTTCTAGCTGCCAAGCGAAGATGCCAATTCATGATCCTTGCGCAATTATATGGTAAGCCTTCCATTTGACTTTCATCTTCGACTATTTGTTCTATAAATGTTGTTTCCTGCAAATATTCAAATAACAAAATTAAATGTTAAATTGTTGAGAACATGGCAGGGCATGAAAGATATCAGCTGTGAACACTGAAGTCATAGGTCTGGACCATGCTAAGTCTTGGTTTAGTATCAGTACAACATGGTATATCCGGTACGGGACAGTACACACCATTATAGTGAACCATGTTTGTGACATTAATGAACATTTGGATGGTGCATGAGGCTAGCCCCAGAATAAATTCCGGCTGTTAGTGAGTTGAGGCTAATTTTCTATTGTTAAGAAGAGGCAACTGTAGTCTAATCTTGGCATATAGTTTATGCATCTAACCAGTAAGGAAGAAGTAGTAAACATTAAGGCAGACCAGGGCTGCACTCAAAAGTTTTGATTTGCTGTGCCCAAAATCTACCTACTAAGAGCCCTGCAACCAGCAGGTATTTAAATGCATTTACTTATTGAAACTATTTTTAACATACTATGTTGCTATTTTTCTTTTAATTGTAAAATGAACCTCAAAAAATTATGTGGAGCTCTTCCATGACTATTCATCCCATATTATTCACATATCTGAGTAATTGTGCTTCACTACACACGCATATAATGACACTAGGCATTGAGGATCTGATCATTAAAGGGTTTGGAATGAGAATAGGGCTTTGGAAAACTTGATGTGAATCAAGGTTCACAAATCCAATTTTTAAATTGGCAGGTTCTGGTTATGGCTTTAGGTGGTTTCGATCCAAAAAGAAAAAAGAAGAAGAAATTATGTAAAGAACACAAAAAAGGCCATATGGATCAAAAGAATGATTGACAGACATAATTTTAGAGCATGATATGTTGTTGCCCACACAGTTCTAAGCTTTTAATTATTTTTGTCCAAAACTATTTATAAAAATATAGAGTGGTTAAAAATTGATAAAGCAAACGAAAATGACAAAATCTTAACAAAGTAATACAAGTTGAATTTATATTAATATCATTTCATAGTATAGTGCATCGTGTGGTTATAATCTAACTATAATAGTGTGGTTGGATGAGGTCTCTTAGTAACATTTATATTGGCAGATCTATACCCACTAAGTCTACCGCCTAAGGTATTAGTTCAAAACATAATTATAGCATAAGATCAACCTCAAATGCTGATCACTGATATAACTACAAAGACACAAATCATGAGGATATCAAGTGTCGCATATCACGTCTTACAAACATATGAACACTGGAGTATCATTTACTACAAGTGACTATAAAAACTATCCTGTCATCAATTGGAGATCCCACTAGTTGATACACCAATATATGTTTTTTACCATTGTAGAAAAAAAACATAAAAGAGCAACTTTTCTAAATTTTTGCAATATTTAGCCTCTAAATTTGTGGATTAAAAAGACAAAGAATCTTGCTTGTGTACTATTGAATTTAGGTAAATTACATTTACTGAATTTCTAAGGATGGGTCTTGATGCAACGGTAAGGTTGCTTTATTTTGACCTGAGTGTCATGGGTTTAAAGCACAGAAATAGGCTCTTCGCATGCAAGGGTAAAGTTGCATACATCTATGCCGCAGTGGCAGGAGCCTCATGCATTGGGGTGCCCCTTTTACATTTATTGAATTTCTAAAAGAGAAATATGATATCTATTTTTTCATTGTTTTCCATAGAATTTGTTCCCTCTATTTATGGTTCTCATGAAATGTAAGATACTTCACTACTAATAATCTAATTATTTGAAAAAAATTTATCTTTCCTTTATATTTCTTCATACTTTACAGCGAAATGCTTCCAGAATCTTCCGAATATACAAAATTTCAATTTAACCATGCAAAACTGCTATTTGGAGATGGACCTATCATACTGCCAACAAGTTGACCTTCTACAAGCTCATAATTAATGAACAGAACCCAAATTTGAGGCTAGTAGTCCATATATAGTAGTCTTTAATCAATACTAGTTTGGTTCAACTGAAAATGCTGAATACAATCTAAAACTAGGTTTGAGTTCACCAAAAGTATAGGTTTTACTGAAATCCCAAAGAAGAGACTCTGTGGAACTTGTTAAAACAGAGGACAAAATTATGTTGGGATGAATAGCACCAAAAGTATACGTTTTCAGCTACCATCAATTTTTTTGACACCTCAACTAATAACTTTGTCAGCTTCCACTAGAGTATTTTTAATGCTCAACTGAACGCTGGTATATAGCAGCCCTAGCATTGAGCATCTTTGAGCTCAAAATCACATAAATTAGGTATTCTAACACAAAAGAATTTTCAGTCATTCTTGTTAGACTAATAGATTGAATAAAAGGTCACCATGAAGTTTTCACTACCAACATTCTTGAATTGTATGAAAAATGACTACAACTGAGACAGAATGCTCAGGTCGTCATCAACAGAAACAGACTCATCAACCTTACAATCTCCGCAGGTAATTAACTACTCAAAGTAAATTATGGTTTGCAGTTGAATCACATTTTGAAGGTGTATGCATAAAAACTTGTTATGATGATGGTGTCAATGTGACTACAGGACTAATGAGTAGCCAACTCATCGGAATCCAGCCTTGTCGATGAATAGAGAAAAAATAAAAGCTCTTTCAGTTGAGAATACATGTCAACAATGTCGAGGGTTATTTCTGTTTCTTGATCTAATGGACACAAATGCACCTACCTAAAATTTGTATAAGCATATATAAACGTTATGTTCCTTTTGTTTTCCATTCTTAAAGTATCTCTTCTGATTTATCATCATGAAGTCTGCAATACATAAAATTTTTATCAGCAAAAACTATGAGATTTTTTTTTTAAGAAAAAAAGGCATCGGTCATACCTGAAAACCCTCCTTTACTGTGTCTAGTTGCCTGATGGCATTTGAGGTTAGACGGTGCCACCTCTTGGGATCCCACAGTATCGTGCTGTTGAATGCAAATCCTGACATAACAACATGAAATCTTTGAAGTTTCTTGCTTTTTTCATTTGTTTGCCAACCAATCACTTGACTTCCATTGCATACTGGGCCTTCCAGAATTGCCTTGTTTTTGCTTTGAGCAAGCATTGCAACGGGCCAGGTGCCAAATCTCCTTGAAACCACATATAAATCAGTTCTATAGTTGAAGGACAAGTCAATGGAAGCAGACATAGCTGCCCTTCTCATAATCGAAGCTCTCCAAATTGATACATAAAAAATACAAAGAATGAATTGTTTTTTTTTTTTTTTGTTTGACTATGGACAAATCAGAATAGCCTAAAATGGATGAACAGAATAGCACATCTGAACATATAAACACTTGATTCTTATAGACTTTAAGTACACTACAAATCCTCTTAATTATGCATCGGTGTCTTCAAACCCAAATAATAGGTCATACCACATCTCTATTCTAATAATTACACATAATGTATTCCAATTTTTTCAGCAGAATTGTAGCAAGTGTACCAATACATACAGCGTTGTGTACCTCGAGATTGCATCCTAATACATTGTTATGTGGCTTTCAAGAAATAGAGGAAATGCATTACACTAATGAGGCCCTGACATGGTCTGGCACTATACCAAATTTTGTATGTCTAGAAGAAATTCCCTTCTCAAGTTTAAGCTTGGTAAAGGTAAGTCAAGCTATTAATGGGAGCCTCCTTTGTTTTATGTCCCTTGAGAAAGAAGAGTTTTAAAGTCTTAATACCCTGCATGCATACACATGCGTTGGTTTATCATCTGCAATGGCGTTAAAGTGTCTGGCTATGAATGAGAACAAGCTATAGAAATTCGAGTCTTCCAAAGCAATCTCAATCAAACTAAAAGCACATGATCTTACCGAAACACATAACCTGAATATATTGATGGATCAACCTAAACATCAGCGGACATGTACAGACTAACATCATGCTGGAATTGAGAATCAATGGCACATGGTGACAAGCTTCAATTCATAAAGTGGGTTGTGCGACAAGGTACAAAGAGGATAATATAGGCAAGAAGCTTTGGATCAACAAACAAACATCACAGAGCACGATGAGCAAGAGAAGCTTTGGATTGAGCTCCATGTATATATATTAAATTGTGCATAATCTCATTTCTCATCAACATACATGGTAATTGTAGAGCACCCATCGAAGCGTAAAAAGCCCACTTTGACCCAACCCCTAGAGGAGTAAGTATCGCAGGATGGTATGAATAGCCATCCCTTTCATGGCGTCTGGTTTCAGCGTCAGCACGCCTTTTAAGTTCTACAGTGTTCTAGTCATCTCGAAATGAACCGGCAAAGATGTGGAACAGAAGCATCAAAATAAGGAACGCATAAATCGGTAATTCAAATCCACTAAGCTGCAGGAGAGCGACATTTAGATATAGATCTCATGACGTAGAATCACCTGATCTCCCTCATGCGCTCGAACAGCTCGAGCGAGTAGATGTTGTCGTCGTCGGCAAAGTACACGATACCGTCGAGACGGTGCCGCTCGATGTGCTCGAGCGCTGTGTTCCGCTGGTGGACGCCTCTGTCCTTGATGTGGGTGGAGTTCTTCTTGCAGACCAGATGCCGGTACATGACCCCCGTCCTCCTGAGGAGCCGGGCGGTCTCCATGGAGGGGGCGTTCATCTCCACCACGATCCAGAGGAGGGGCGGCGGCACGAGCCTCAGCGTCTGGCCCAGCCGGCTGAGGTAGCAGGCCTGGAGGGCGCGGTCGTAGGTCGGGGTCACCACGATGAGCAGCTTCCTAAGGGGTCCTGGATCGGGCTCGAGGGGGCCTTCCTCCTCCTTCCGGGCCTCGAGCTCTTCGGCGACGAGGCCCTCGGGCTGCACGATCTCGATCTCCCGGGGCCTCGACCGGACGAGGGCGGCGAGATCCCGGCGGGGGGGGCCGACGTCGTCGTGGAAGGAGAAGTCGTGGGGGCGGAGGCCGGAGTCGTCGAGCTCGGCGAAGGGGGAGAGGCCCAGCAAGAAGCCGAGGAGGAAGAAGAGGAGGAAGCGGAGGAGGGGCCGCCGCCAGGAGGAGCGGCGGCTGGTATTGCGGGGATGCCGCGGGAGGAAGGCGCCCATCATGAGGAGGCAGCGGGGAGGGGATGGCGGCAGTGGAGGGGCGGAGAGGAGGCCCGGGCGGTGGGAGGGGGGGAAGGAGCGGCGTATCGAGGCCATGGCTGGTCCAGTGGAAGCATCAAGGAAACGAACGATAGCTGGAGCTGATGGCGGAGGGCGGATACTATAAATGTTAAACAACAAGAGAGTTCGGTGAGGAGATTCCCCACCTCCTCTTTCTTTTTTGCCTTTTTATTCTTTCTTTCTTTTTGGCCTTTCAAAATTCTTATTCTTGCACACCTGGGATTAGGATGACGACTATGAGTATAACTTAGATAGGAATAGGAAAGAAATCGGTTTGAAATCCTCCTCTTCTTCTACAGATCGTCTGCTGCTTGGTCTCCTCCCTCTGAAAGATGGGAGGGTGGGTTTGGCTGCTGCTAGTGGGGTTTGGGGTGGGACTTGGGAGGGCGGATCTTGGAAGGAAGGAGGGCCTGGGCGGCCCGATCTTGATGCCGGTGCGCGGTCCCGCGGATAGACGGAGGACTTCCATGTTCTGCGTTCGCCAGTCAAAATCCGCCGGCACGACTCTTGGAGTCCGGGCGGAGCTAAAGCCTCCGCTGTCCCGCGCACGTAAACGGAGTCACGACCGGTTTTGGTCTGCGAAAGTGAACTGTCGGACTCCGGACATCCGGAGAGCAGCGCGGGAGAAGAAACGGGATTACGGAGGACGAAATTACGCCGAAATTTTCTACGATCTTTTTTCTCCGAAAAAACGTGCAGTGCACGTGATAAAGGAAGCAGGCGATCTGGATGGGAGAATACAGGTTTGACTTGGAGGGAGGGAAGGAAGCAGGTCAAAATTTCTATTATTATTTTTACCAGAAAGAAAAAAAAGAAGAGACTTCTATTATTACCTCTTTTCCTTGGCAAGGGAATAACTAATATTATAACTTTTCGCATATATTATATAAGACTCCTTTTTCATGTTTCTATGCATCTTTTTTTTTTTTATCTGGAGAATTGTTAATAGAACCACTCCACCAGCTATAATGGATTTATCTATCATATTTCTTCCCATGCCTTTCTCTTACGATCTTATGAGCTATTGGTACTCCTCCATGCTGTCATCTTCAAATTTTACGTGGAACCAAGATTTCAATTCTAGAGAGGATGGTAGCGAGCATACGGAACCTGATGACGGCATCATCTGAAAGCAAGAGAGGATGTAGATTAGGAAAGGAAAGGCATGAGAAGAAATTCAATAGATATTCCATTATAATTGATGGACTCTGTAAAATTTTCTGCTTTCAATTCTTTGGGGTTTAGCTGCAAATATCCTTTCCAGTTTCGTAGTTTAGCCGTAGTCTACTACTACCGTCACACAGTGAGAAAATGTGATAAAATATTCTAGCATATTTGTGTCTGGTATTTTTTTTCTCCAGCTGGATTTCTTAGAACTTGTATTATCATGTGATGCCCAGACTAATGAAGCATCTCGTGCTCGAAAAAAACAGAACTGTAGAATACTTTATGCCCAAAAGGAAAAAGATTTTCAGAAAAGCCTCTCTGACATCACTTTCAGCTTCTGTTTTTTACTTTTT
The DNA here is from genome assembly GCF_051530095.1 of Phoenix dactylifera. Taxonomy (NCBI): domain Eukaryota; kingdom Viridiplantae; phylum Streptophyta; class Magnoliopsida; order Arecales; family Arecaceae; genus Phoenix; species Phoenix dactylifera. The sequence continues at coordinate 38,538,171 of NC_143195.1, forward strand.
AAAAACAAAATAGAAAAATCAACATAAAAAGCATGTTTCATATTATTTTGTTAAAATTATTTTGTTGTTTCAAGGAATTTCTTGCTTCTATCATTTTCAAAAATAAAAAATTCAATTTTTTTACCACCACTACTGACATCACCTGCAATGCCATCGCCATCACTGCCGCCACCATTGCTATCGCTTCCACTATTAGCATCATCACCACCACAGTAGTCTTAATCTCCACCATCACCATATCACCGATTCCCCCATCATCAATGTTGTCTATCCCAACATGAGCCATAGTCACCAACGATGCTGCGGTTTCTATTGTTTGCTCTTTTGATGGAAAATAAGGAAAATGGGTAATTTTTATTCTCTTTTACCATCACCTGCACTCTTCCACCATTTAGTTCACTATCATCATATTTATACTTTCAAAAATAATTGACTATAACAAATATATTTATATTTTTTAAAAGTAAAAAAAATGAAGTATAATTTTGATATTGTTTTATTTCTGAAAATAAGAAAATTGGAAACGAAGCCACATTGCAGCTTAGGTTGTCATATGCACTGATTTTCCTACAACCTAAGAGAAATGGCAGACGAAGGGGCTTCCCATCGAGGTGGCCATATTGCAATTATTCTTCAATTTACATGGAACGGTGTCACACAAGGGGAACGTCGATCACATGGCACCCCCTACCCCACTCTTGTTACTCATTCTTCCCTGGGATGCAACCACCTTTCTATCGCTCTTCTCTGGACTGCTATCACCACATACAATGACCTAAACACGTTGCATTCACACAGTCCACGATGTTTATCCCACAGATCGTAATTGCTGGGTGTTGAAATCGGGAGAACACTTCCGGGTAAAAGAAAAGGCTACAAAATTTACATTGGATTGCACTTAAACTGCAAGCGATTCCCATGCACTGAAGCTTGTTAAGAGAGACTCTTAAGACTGCATCCGACCAATGATACAACAAAGCTTCTATCGGTTTTACAAAGCGTTTGCAATCGATAGAGAAGTTCGTGCAGCACCAACTGCTACGCGCATGAGTTTGGAAGGCTGTTCGCGGCGCAATAACTGGCACCCAGAACGCTAATAGGATCAAAAAGGCTTCACATTCACTCAACGGAAAAAAGGATCCCTCTTTTAAACGAAGGCTGACGTCAATAAAACCAACGAGTACTCCAGCGACGTGCTGTCCATTGCCCAGTCACACCCCTTGAAGCAAGGTTCAGGGCTGCGAGCCTCGACGACCTCCTGCTACCTGCCCCTCAAGCAGTGCTCTAAATGCAACCACTTGAGTCCCAACCGAGATGCTGGAGCAATTCTTCGCACAATGTCATGCACCACACTTTCAAGGACACAGAAGCTTTTACTTCGCCCTCCAAAGAAGCAATTGTAGTTGATACAATGTTTCATGGATACAGAGATATCCATGAACAGGTAATACGATGATTTATGGATCCATCATTCGTGAATTGACTACTTGTATCACATATATATGAAAATAGGAATAGTTATTCAACTCCGATCCTCCCAATTAAACATTTGGGACATCACTTCATTTTTTACATCATATTGATCAATGCAGCTTCCCTATTCAACTTGGGCATAACTTTTTCTGCAAACTCCGCATAACAATAATCGCAAGAAACCGCTCTCACGGAATCATTCATGTTAAAAAATGAACTGTGTCTTCGTTTTGTTTTGTTCAATTCATTTCGCAGTATATTGTTGTCAAATGATGTAAGCACAAGACTCAGTACCTCATTACCTGGCTATTGAGGCACAAAAATGAAATACCTAATTCATGCCACCTTTCTCAGGGTGCTTCTCATGAGCAACATCACTTGGAAGATCGAGCCCCTGCGGAATCCTTCCAGGAAAATTGCTACTTGAGGAATCTTGCCCAAGCATACTGCAAACAGCAAGTTGGCTAATCAGCCTGATGTGATTAATGACAAAGCTTAAACTCTGGCATAAAACCCTCACCTTCTGTCAAACAACACCATTGACCGGAGCTCGCAATTGGCAAAGCTGCATAACCATAAAGATGTGAATAAACCAAACCAACAACCGAAAGACGGATACTTTTTGTTTTTTATTTTTATTTTTTGGCTTGTTGCAGGCAGATAGAATCTTATAAGAATATTTTTTTTAAAAAAAAAATCAATAACTGCTGCTGAGCATGGTCAGCAGAAACTTGGTTCACGTGAAGTCAAACAACTTTCCTTTTCCACTAGAGATAATTTTGTGAAATAACCACTTCTGGACTATTGACCACTTAATCAATATATTTGACCTCATAAGAATATGCATAAGTAGTCAGATAATCATAAGTTAGACTATCAAATAAACTGGGTACTAATTCCTTCACTCCTTGCAAAGCATCAGTAAAATATTCATTGATTAGAGATATGCTACGTTCTTCCAATTGGGTATCTCGGTAGTCAAAGATGGTAAAAATGGTTGCTGAACAATTAATCACCAGAAACACACAGACACACAGACACACAGACACACACACAGACACACACACACACACACACACACACACACACACACACACAGACACAGAGAGATGCTATTGTGTGCTCGGATGTACTAGAAAATCAGTACACCCCCTTCAAAATCAATGATGGGCCATCCAACTTCAAGATCCAAATCGTTGAACATCATCCACACCACAAAATAGGCCTGGAAACTAAAACTCATATGTTTTGGTGGTCTGTAACCTAATCATCAAGTAGATGTCAGAAAGAAGGGTTTTAGTAGCATACTACTATTTTTTTCTCATGATCTAATCATCGAGACCTGGTGAAATTAAATCTATCCATGTTTTAAGATACATAGATCATGAGTCATCAAGTGGATTTCAATTTATGTGCCCTATTATGTATGTTACTACATTAATATAATTGATAACATCAATTCTGACACCTACTTGCTGATTAGATTAAAGACCACCAAAATGTATGAATTTTGGTAAATATTGTAGATCATGTTGAATGGTTTAAATCTTGAACTTGGATAGCCCATCATTGATTTTCAAGGAAGTGTGTATTAATTTCCCGGTATACCTAAGTAGACAATACATATCCCATATATATATATATATATATATATATATATATATATATATATATATATATGCATGCTATGCTTTTAATCACACAATAATAAATAAAAATAATGTATTGAAACAACATCTAATTAGGATCTTTTTTAATCAATAAGGGCAATAGGTGGTTGCATCGGCTACCTAGGCTTAGCCAGCCACCTGCATTGCCTATGGTTGACTGCCCAGTGGAAAACCAAGTAGCCTGGGCCATTTTGGACTGTTATGGGACAAGCAAGGATATTAGGTTGAACCAAGAAAAGTTGAACCGAGCCGAACTGGCCGGTTCAGCCCGAACTAAGCCGACCCAATCTCTGACCAGGTCGGTTCGACAATAGAAAACAGTTCCGGCCCCTAGAAGGTTGAACCTAATTGGCTCTAGCCGGAACCGGCCGGAATCGGCCAGCATCAGATGGAACCGGACAGTTCCGTTTGGTTCGACTCAATTCGAACCAGTACGGGTCTCAGTACCGGTTCGACAAACATTGGGTTGAACAAGTCAGAGTATTGATCATGTTAGGATAGTCACATAAGATGCAACTTCTTGTTTTAGTAATTCTTAGATTATTTATCATTTAATAAATTGCTTATTGCATTTCTTTGTGTCATTTAGTGTGGTTTTTTAAAACAATCAATTTCTATAGTTGTATAATTTGTAGGCAAAATAAATCTTTACTGGTTTGCATTACAAGTATCCTAAAATAATTGCAAAACTCCTTTGCTTCCTTTAATTTCTTGTCATTTAGTTTTAATTTTCTAATTCGTTATATGAATTTAAATTATTTTTAATTTTTGATACAATCTATTACTATGTCCACCCAACGAGTAATCATTGTGGTCCCTGGCTGCGAGCATACTGCAACCAACCTTTAAATCACATGTGTAGAGATAAAGATGTAGTAAAACTCTTGTGATGTGATGAACAATAAAAGGAAGAACATGATTTATATGTAATATCTTAGAGGGAAGCAAATTAAAAGTAAACTGGAAATACAACCTGCTGGTCCTAATCATATACATCTATAAGAGATCTTAAAATAGCACTCACATAAAGCTTTACATATAAGCAGATTGTGAATTAACAGGCCACTTAAATTGTTACAGAGATGTTTAAATATCTAGGCAGACTAAAGCCAGCTAAGGTGATTGACCCCAAGACAATAATCCATAGAAACCATGCTCCGGCTCAGTTTAGGGGCTTGCAGGATGGGTCCAGGCCTAACCAGAAAATCCGGGGAACAAGTTTGGGCTAAGCTTGAGCTTAGTTTTTGACTACTTTCTGCCATAAATTCAGGCCAAAATACCCAAATATATGGGAAATGACCTGGCCATTTGCTTAAAACCACAAGCTGAGATTGCTTTATAGAATAGATTCCCTGTTGAGTATTAACCCACCCTATTCTGCTTTGCCCTAGAAGGAAAAAAAAACTCATGCCAAACCTTTACCCTGCTTTCTTTTCAGATTTCTTTATCTTTGCTTCGGCTCTTGGGACTAGGTTTGCCGATTGGCAACGCTCCTCTCTATATACATTTAATCACAGAAACAGTGGAAAATGTTGCCTGGGCACTTTCAATTTTTTGAATTCTATAGTGCTGGAATTTCCAGCAGCTGGACACTCAGAGAAAAGCACTACATGCTTATTGATGCTCCACACATAATATTCTGCCCATGCAGCCAGAAGAGTTGGCATTTGACAGGGTTTTCTGTCAAGTCATATCAGAGAACACTCCAATGCAAGTGATAGCATTTAGTGCTTTACAATTGCAAGTGCCTAATAATATTAGAATAAAGTGTTTAGACGCTTCCAGTTGATTATTGCCTTTTCCAGTCAAGTATCAACTTTTCTTTCTTTGATATTATGTGACAAAAGACCAATTTTATTTATGAACAGTATCAATAAAGTATAATTGTCCTTGTGCATTGATTATTTATATGTTATTTTTTAACATTCTAATACTGTAGAAGTTTCCTTAGGCCTGCATAATTTGACTTTTGAGGTCAAAGCATCAGATACACCCATAATAATTGGACACTAGCATCTGTGCCAAGTATCTAGATAATGCTAAGTTACCTTATCATCACCTTTGTATTTATGAAATTACTTCCAGAAGAAACAAATATGTCCTATTTTTTCCTTGTTTCATGTACTTTAAAATTTCAAAATCTAGGTTTCAAGGTTTACAAAAAAATTGCAGTTTGTTGGTTAGATATAATTTAGGATCTGACATTGCGTTGTTTATTCATAGTTTCAGACTCCTTCCCTTCCTCTGAGATTCCTCTATGTTTTTGATGCTTAGTTCTTGTAAGCCAAACCATCTCCAAGCCCTCTCCAAGCCCAAGCTTCGACAATGTTTGAACAAGTCATTACTAGTTTAATGCTTGCAGGCTCATTTGAATTGGGACTGAGCTGAGGCTTGATGCCTTTGTTATTGGTTCAAGCCCAGGCAGAACTTGATTTGAGCTCACCCTGATCCCGTGATAACCCCTAAATCGAGGTAAAGCTTAATAAGTTAAAATGAAGGAAATTATACAAGTTAACACAGGATATTGTCAATCTAAGAGTAAGATAAGCATATTCGGAATACTCTGCAGTGCCAATGCTCAACTTGGGTAAGCGATTTCTCCAACCTATATCAATAAAATGCAGTGGTGAATAAATACTTTGCTCTCATTTTATGATGCATGCCATTTATTTTCTCTCTTCGACACTGTATGGAGGGACAATTAATTATGCACTTTTTACAAAAGTTGTTAGATAGCCCAGCCAAACCTATGCAATGGACCTAGCTTATCACCCAGGCAATAGTTCAGGTGATAGATTTAATACAAATTTTATTTACCTTCTTAAACAGATTTACATACAACCTTAATAAATTAACATTTTAAGATGCCTTAAGGCATACACTATGAATGTAAACAATCAAAACCACTCAAAAGATGTATTGTAGTTCGCAAAACTTATAAAACGAGTACTCATGGCTAAGAAAAAAAATTAGAAGTGATACCATATATCATTGTTGTCTTAGATTTAATGATAGAGATTATCAAGCTTCCTTAACCACCCATCTTGTTGGAGGTTAGAGCATGGTCGAGGATTTTGAGTGTGAAACCTTTCGGACTCGTTTGGTTGGCAGAAAGAATTTCTCCTCGTTGAAATACTTTTAATGGAAAGCTGATGCCTAGGTATATGATGCTTGGAAAAGTGGTTGTCACATGTTTGGTAAACCATGGAAAAGCGGGACATTCCAAATTGGTTTATGTTTGGTTGAGCATCTACTTTTCTAGAAAAGTTATGTAAAATACCTATCATGCCCTTAATAAAGGAAAAGACTTTATACCATTTTATACAATTTTATCTAAAAGCTTAAAAGCACTTTTGGCCAAAAAAAAAAAAATATCCCAATTCCCATCCAGTGGGAAAGTGCCTTTCCCATATCCCACGTGAGTTTTTCTTTCCCATGAAATATAAAAATCTTATTCCCATAAAAAAGTTACTTTCTCATCTATCTCCTTTGAAAACTCCAACCAAACATATAGGCATTTCTCCATTTTTCCGTTGACCATACCTTACCCCTCCTCTTTCTGTGAACCAAACGAATCCTATATAGTTTCATTTGACATCTAAAGTAAAAGGTCTTTTTTCTGCCCCCCCCCCCCCCAATATAATATTATATATATATATATATATATATATATATATATATATATATATATATATATACACACACACACAAAATCTTAATTTCAATTTGGACCAATTTGTTTCACTGCCTAGCAAGTTAGCATCCATGAGTTGTTTATTTAAAAAAAAAAAAGAAAATACTTGCAATATATATAGGATGGAGCATGGTCAAGGATTTTGAATGTAGGGCCTTTCATGTTTTTATTTGACATCTAAACTTACATTTTTTTTTGGCAAAAAAATATGCAATCTTAATTTTAATTTGGTCCAATTTCAAGTATTTGACTTCCTTCCTATGAAGTAAGCATCCATGAGTCACTTATGACAACAAAATTGCAAGAAAATACTTGAAATATATGGTTCGTTGATATATGACGTTTGTAAGTTGTATCTAAAAGCAATCCATTTTGACCAAGGGTGATCTCAAACCACTCCTTTTCTGAGTGTCAGGTGGTTCCAGCTCAATATCAGTTAGTTCAGGCCAAAATCCTTTTAAAAAACTATATTCTTTGTTAAATAACATTATAAGTATTTGGGTTCTATCTCTTCTATATTAAAAATAATAATCTTTGGAGGCCCCTATTACATATTTTCAACAAATAAATGCAAGACACCATTGTTCACAATGGTAACACTTTAATTTATAGAATATAAATACAATTTGTATTTATATCCATTTAGCTAATAGCCACTGAACCTTAAAAATATGACAAAGAAATGGCCAAACTTAATAATTGTTTGCAAGTTGTACTGAAAAATGATGAGGAAGAAGCCTCATACATTGGTCACTAAAAAGCTTTATAATTGTTCAGCATAATGAATTTTCAATCAGTTGAAGGTTAGTAAATAAAATAATACCAATATACTTTATAAATTTCACTTATGTACGATATCAGCTTCAAAGATTCAACTTAAAACTACCCAAACTACTAGCCGATGATGGGAGAGGCGGAGGTGTAGACTTCGTCATCAGAGATCATGAGTAGCGGGGGGTCAGCGGATCTTCGACTCCTCGGTGGTATGTGCTGAGCTCATGAGCCGCCTAGAAGGGCATTTTCTATGCTGACGGATACTAGATACAGACAGGCTCATCCTCGAGAGCGACTCGGTTACAGTGATTAATTGGATCCGGGGTTGGGATCGTGCAGGCAAGGGCAGGCCGCTACGACTTGACATTCGCGAATTATTGCAGGAGTGTGGTGCCCACCAGGCCACACATGTCTATAGGGAGACAAATGGTGCAGCTGATTAGGTTGCTTCCTATGCGGCTCACCATTCGGATGGTTTTATTTGGAGAGAGCGTGACATAGTGCCGAGTGCTTTATCTGCTTTGTTGTTTTCGGATTTTGTTGGCTGCATCCACACCCATAGGGTGTGAGCCGCCGTTGTACCACCCAAAAAAAATAAAAATAAAAATAAATAAAAAAGAACTACCCAAACTACAAATAAATAAGTCATATAACAAAATATTCTAAATCTTGTGTAATAATTTTTCTTAGCTTCTTTTATTTACATTCCACATTTTTATGCCTTTTGATATTTTCTGATTTTCTTGATCAAAACACCAAAACTTGAAGGGAAACTGATAAAACCAGAACTCCACATGCCCAAACAAAACTAAGATCAAGTTTGATGCATACATATACATATATATATATATATACACACACACATACATGTATATACGTTTGTGTATGAACGACCATGCGCGTGTGCATTTGTTATCTTTTTGGCAGGATGAACGATATAAATATTTGTTATTTGTACATATATATCTATATGCATAATGAGAAATAAATATATTTACATAATCATACACATGATGGTCCAAGTTAGTGTCGCCTGGGCATCTTTGAAGCATGTCATTGCCATAGTATACATGCATTATAAAGAACGTTAAGAATGGTGATTCTACCTAATTTTCCCTTCCTAATTAATTTCTTTCTACTATGTTTTTTGTTTTTCCATACTCCTAGTTTAGGATCACATCATTTAGCATGTGTTCTTGAAAACCATGTAGAAAACCAAAAACTTGAAGTTTGAAATAAAAAGCTTGTGCTACTGAAAGAAAGATAAACTTAATATTGTTACACAAATGTAAAGATAAAAATGTCTCGATGGTCACTTACTGCTTGCTGATTTCCTTTTTAATGACAGGATGACAATCATTCCCAAACATATTCAAGGTATGGAACAAAAATCCACTATGCGTAACAATAGCTATCTCCTTCTCTTTTCGTGTCCACAACCTGGAAAAGAGTGAAAGCATGATCAACTTTATATAGTATATATTGCAATACTTCTTTTTTTTCAAAAGGATTGTATTTTCCTGAAAGATCATGGGACAAAATATTTAATTAAGCTATAAACAATAATAGACATAACCAAGACGTTGCCGTACCAACCAGTACTGCCCTATACCGATCGTATCATACCGTACTACTAAGGCACCAATATGGTACTGATATTCAATTTAACATACAAGCCAAACCAATCTGTACTAGTTCGAACCGAGCGGAACCAACTTGTACCAACCCATACCGTCCATTTTTTTGTAGTACCATGTCTGGGAGTGAGAAAAAGGTATTGAGAGCCTATCCCAGTACGGGATGCATATTATACCATACCAACCATATCATACCAAACCAGTGATGTACTGGTACAGATCTCGGCATTAGTTTTGCGACCTTGGACATAACTTTATCTAGAGGAAGACTTCATCCCGAATGTTAGACTACAAGGAACAATGTTGCAATTCCTCATACATTGTAGATTTTGTGAGTACAAGGCAGTCTTTCCAAATTTTGCTTTCCATAGTGTTTTAGAGAGAGAAAAGCCAAGAATGCAGTGATATAAAAGGAGAGTTTGTTTATTAGTTCACTTATTCTCTAGTCAGAATCTTATGTTCCATTGCATGTGCCCAGAAAAGTCAAGAGACCATCAACTTTAGATTGGAATCTCTCACGTACTTCCCAAGCTTATTAGATACATTTTGCTAGAATCTTGGCTCACTAGAATTCATGGTTGACAAAAGTTAAAAGATGTTAAAATAATTATTAACTGAAACCTCCAATAGCACAAATAAGGTACTAAAGAATGTTTTGTCAGTAAAATATAAACAAAAAACACAATTGCAAAAAAGGTCTGGATAAGCTACATCTAATTAAAGATGGATTCTGGAGGAAATATAAAACACGAGAAAAGTCACATATAAACCATACCCCCTTCATATATGGATAATCAGGCAAGTTTTGATTGGTCTTCGGAAGCTTAAATATAACCTGTGACTGGCACATTTAAATAGTGTTCCAGATCATCATCATATTCTCCTCAATTAAATAACATTTTCAATTAGTAACCATTCATCCTGAGCGAGCTCTAACCCCCATTCCATAATTCCCAACCAGAAATCATTAGCACCATCCAGAGCAATGTACTGATGAAAAGTGAAAATACTAGACAAGATGCATTTCTGGAAAAATTGATGTTTAAAGCAAAGGGAACCAGGAAATGATAGTGATGCCTTGTGGAATAAATGGTTCTCAGATAAGAACCAATCACAATTGCATTGGGTGCTGAAATTGGCATAAGTCTCAAATTTATATTGTTAGTATTCTCCATCATAGCTAAAGGTGAAACATTGAGCAACCCGCGTTCTGATAAAAAATGAACAGATATAAGCAAAGCATCTAGCTTTAATATTTATGATTTAATGAACTACAAATAGAAGTGCTAAAACCATAAGATAGCTACATCTCGGAACAATGATATATTTCTACCTGAATTGCCAGAAAATAACAAACTGATAATCAGCATAAAGATTTTACTGTTAAATGCATTGCTCTAAAAGCAGGAAAGAAACTACTTTATAAGCAGTATATATATAAATCTGATGTGATTATTAACAGTTAGTTGTGCTTTTAATATTTTCCTTAAAAAATTAGCTTAACCTAAAAAACAGTACCAGTTAATAAATTTCATTCCCCTAGCAGCAACCTCTTCATTTGCCTCTCTTATATCAGCTTTCCAAAGAATGTCTTCATTATTTTCTATCTGGAAAAGAAAGTCCAAATTTATCCATAATGCTTTAATGAAGAATTATCTTCACAAAATATCATAGGTAGACCAATGTAATCTAATATAATACTAAAAATGAAACATGAGTTCACAATATGAGGTACTAACCAAAGAAAAATCAATTGCAGGAAAAAGATGGCGATACTCGCTTATACTTCTTCTCTTATCACATGGGTGTACTCCCTGCAGTCAACATAATTGAGAAAACCAGGGTATCAACTCTTTGTAATAAATCAGAAAACTTATAAATAGAACATCATATTCTTCATCCACATAAAAAGTCATATAAATGACTAACTAATCAACATTCTCTTACATCCCCAGGAAAACCATCTGCTCTTTTGTGCAGTTTATAGCTAAGAACTTAAGTAAAATAAATTACTGGTAGAATAATTACAAATAAAAGAAAAAGATATCAAATTTGGCCCTCCTGTACGTGAGTCATGCATTACACCTTTTACAAAGATCAATTTATGACCAAAAGGACAGGTTGTAAATGCAACAACAACTTCAGACAAAATGTCAATAGAAATCAAGGCATACCAAGTGTTCTCGACAATATTCCACTGCCATCAAAGGTGGACAATTCAAACTTGAAATTGCAGGACGGCGACTATTCCCAGCATTTGCAACCATTAGTGGTGGCGCACTTACACCATCAGCATAGCTCTCCCCTCCGAACACCCCTGCAGCAGTTTGCATTGTCCTGTAAATTACTAGTTTAGATACATTACCTTGATACATTCTTGAAAATAGTAAACGCAAATGACTAAGTGAAAACCAAAAGGGAAACTACTAAGGCCTACATGCACCAAGATTTCTTAATCCTTTATTTTCAATTTGATCTAGGCAGTGTTATGATGACCAGAAAACTACAACAAGTGAATTATGCCTCCAGGAAAAGATGGAAAAACAAAAAAGGCATCTTGAAGATGGCAACATGTCCAAAATGTCCAACCACACAGTGACTAAAAGTGCAAGATCGAAGAGAAAATACATCTCTTCCAATTGTCTACAACATACAAAATCATCTTAGAGGCACCCTTCCTACTCTGCCTTGACACTAAAGCCTAATACAAGGCAATTTATAGACCAAGCTAACATCGATTGGAAACTCTTGACATTAAGGCATTTAACATACTGATCTCAATAACAAGCTATCTCAAAGTGAATGTAGCATCCTTTTAAATCTCCAGTAAATTAGTTGGTTGAGTATGGGTTATATTCAAGGCCACGTATCAGACCTTTCACAATTTTTAAATCATTATTTTAGATTAAACCATTGCATCATGGCTTTATAAGACCCACTGCTAGCCTGGACAGTTTATGCCTATTCCATGTGGTTTAGCTGAGTGGTTGCCCATCGTGAAATTATTTTCAACTTCTTTAGAAACCTACACACTTCAGACATGTAGCATTTTTAGCCAATGATTAAAATATAATTTCACTCTTTACTATACCTTATGGTTAAGTAGGACCAAGATGGAATACATGGAATGTAGTTTTGGTAAAATTAGATAAAGAGACGAAGCTGGTGTGAAAATTGAGGATCATCAAGTTTCTAAGAGTGATCATTTTAGGTATCTAGGATTGATTATTTATATGAAAGGAAAGATTGAAGAGGATGTTATCCATAAGATTAAAGCAGGTCGGATAAAACGAAGTACAACTAGAATATTATGTGATCATAAAATACCTACCAAGTTGAAGAAAAATTTTATAGGACAACCATATGACCAGCTATGCTTTATAGTATAGAATGTTGGGCAATTAAAAAAATAACATATGCACAAGATGAGTGTCGTTGCAATGAGAATATTGAGATGGATGTGTGGTAATACAAAAAAAAAGATAGAATAAGAAATAAAGTGATTCGTAGAATGGTAGAGGTAGTATCAATTGAGGACAAACTGAGAGAAGGATGACATAGGTGGTCGGGGTGTGTTCACCATAGGCCAAGGGATGCAACGATATGAAGAAATGATTTGATACATGTAAAATGAAAGAGAGGTAGAGTTAGACTAATAATCACATGGGATGAAGTAGAAGGGCATGATATTGCTATATCTTTCAAAAAGTGTGGCCCTAAACGGAGGAAAATGGAGGGAAAAAATTCATATAGTTGACCCCAACTAGTTTGGGGTTAAGGCTTAGTTTATTTGAGTTGACACTGTACCTTATAATACAAAGTTACAAACCATCCTATTGACAAGTGGGAGCTGAACTGGTGTGCATGGTGTATTGATATATAGTGTAGCAGCCAATCTGGTAACACAACATACAAATGAAAAAAGCTACACTATAACTTGTATCAGCTTGGGTTCCTTTGACTGAACCTAACCATCCCAAACAGCATCTCTTTCATTTAGGATGAAATGGATCAGCATGCCCTCTCCTTCAATCAATTTCTTTTTGGTCTTGTGAAAACCTACATCAGTAAGATTTTCATTCAATGACATGTGGCACATATTGGAATTGCGGCTGGAAGCGGGTTGGGTCAGGCCGCTCGACATCCATGCCTAAGTTCAACCTGAAATTTTTTAGGATTAGGGCTAAGCCAAAGCCTGAAAAATTTCTAAATCGGGTCCAAGCCTGACCTAAGCCCAGGACCAAAACCCGAACAAACCACACTTAATAGGAGCCCAAGAGGGCCTGACTTGAGCCTAGACTCGAGCTCAGCAACCTCCACCTAACAGCCATGTACAAGACAAATCGGGATGGAGCCATTAACAAGGTCCACGAAAAGGTGTAGAAAGCCCATGAGGGTGGCAGCGGAGATGGTGCCAGGGAGGTGCTTATGAGGGGTTTGGGAGAAGTGAAGGGAAGAGACTAAGGAGCGGAGGTGGAGGGGATTGGTCCTAAGGTTTGGGGCATCCAGGGTTGGGCAACAGAGGTGAGGGAGTCAATCTTGAGAGCAAAGGAAGTGATGTCAGAATTGTGGACAACAATGACAAGGTGGGTGAAAGCAAAGATGGGGGAGAGCTGCCGAACAGCAAACACAAGCCAGGGAGAGGGCTTGGCATAGGATGTTGAGGTGGTTGGGGAGCGAGCAGGGAGCGGAGGGTGAGGTGGGGAGGTAGAACATGGGTATGGAGAGACAGAGGCAACGAAGAGTATGGGAGGGATAACAAAGAAAAGTGGAAGAAAGGTGGAGAGAAGTGGGAGTGGGTACTGAGTCAGGCGTGGGGGTATGGGTTAGGGTTAGGGTTAGGGTTGGGGTGGGTGGGCAAGCATAGTCAGGTCGGGCACTAATTTAGGCCTCCAGCCATGCTTAGGTCGGCCGATTTTTTTATTCAGGCTCTACAACCTGAGCCAAGCTTGAGCCCAATTCGAATCATTTCAGTCTTTCAAATCAGACCCAAAGCCCGACATGAAGCCATCCTGAGCCCTTTTCTAGCCCTAGGTGAAATATAGTTGGTCATATGTAACTATTTAACGAAGTCAAATCATGTAGAATGCATATTCCTATAATAGACATATCATGGCAAACCCCATTGTTGCTAGATGTCATCCTTGTGTGTAGCCTTGCAAAGGCTACCCATTCTAGCATCATACACTATCATTATCTTTTTCTTCCTCATTCCCTCTACCTTTGCATAATGACCCATTTGGTACATGGACAATAAATTGAGCCATACTCGAAATTCTTTATGGATCTATCATTGGACCTATACCCAGCCCAATAGTCTAAGGTGCAGCTCAGATCCGGGTCACTTCTAGATGTCTGGGTGCATGTGACAGCCCTAATAAACACAAACACAAATACAATACACAATATTCTTATCTTTACATTAAGATAATTACCTTTTAAATTTACTGCTCAAATTTAGATGGCAGTGGGAGGGGCTTTAGATAAAGCGATTTTGACACCAACAATGTGCTTGTAATGTTGTACCAACTAGTCTTTCCCAGGTAATATTACAAAAATTGAAAATCATAAATCTAAAGAAAGAAAGAATTCTGAATTTTACGAAGGGCAAAATGAAGAAAGAAGAAAAGGAAGGACATGAGAATTTATGTACAAATTTCAGTAGGGATGAAGGAAAAAAGAAGAATAGAAAGAGGAACAAAACCGACAATCATCCCAATGCCCAGGTATGCATATCATCACTCTCTTTTTGCTTTTTTTCACTTGTCCGCCACTTCAGTGAGAAATTTTTTTTCCCATTACATAAGTATTCTTGCTTAAGTCTTGAGATATTATATGCTATATAGCTTTCTTCTTCTGGTTGTTTTAATAACTATCATCTCAACTACTAAGAGATTAATTCTTGCTAAAATTTACTAAGAGACTAATGAGGGAAGCAAAGACATGTGCATCTCAAACTTATTAAAGTTGTAATAGCGTTCTTTAATGCCACATAATAACTATGTATTACACATAAATGACAAAAAGCAAATAAAAAAAATTCTATTCATGAATTTCATGTGGAAGATTTATCATTGCCTCCCTCAAGCAGGAACCTGACTCACCACTGTAATTAAATGAGTTCAGAAAATTTTAAGCACCAAATACAATAGAGTTCATTATATCACTATCATCCCATGCCAAACTATGTGGTAAAAGATTAGTAAGCTAACGGTGGAGGCCAGTAGCAGTCATATATATGCCAATACAAGATAGTTGATGCACAAAAAAGAAATATCTAGTGATTTAGAATCCAACATAACCATATATAATTCTTTTCATTAAAGATGCTATAAGCATTTTGAATTTAAAAAAAAAATCCAGAAAGTTTAACATAATTAATATAGTAACAGTTTTAAAATACAGCACATACATGTCTATATATTTGATGTTGAGCAATTATCTTAAAAAGCGCATAAAAGACTGCTAAAATCAGAGCCAGAACTTTATATATTTTATAATACTAAAAGAATGTAGACAAAGATCATACCTTAGCAATGGGGAAGTGATAACCAAATCGATCTTCCTAGCAAGCCCACATGCATGGACATGCTTGCGCAAATTATCAACCTATTACAGTGGCATGTAATCATGCGCAAGCATTTAGCAAAGAATAAGCAAGAATTACATAACAAGTCAATCAAGCACATTTTACATTTTTAAGCAAGTTGTTTGAATAAATTAAGCTAACATGTTAAACCATAAGCATAACCATTAAGCCGAAACCCAACTATTTGGTGGGGGCTTTATGAATCCTACTGAAGCACTCGTTACTAAGACTGAATGATCCAATATGAGAGACAATCTATCATGTTTGGCCTGCAAATGGCCCACGCTACCCATGTGGGGGTCATGCCAAGACACCGTCCATCAGACCAAAGATGACTTGCACACCACCAAGCTAAAGGGATGGGCATCAGATCAACAATAGCACGATACTTCGCATAGTAAGAATCCTATATTAAGTATTCAATATGTCAAATCATAAGAAATCGATTCAGATTTTAGTCAGAAATGGAATTAAATCTAGTTGGTCGGGAACAAACAGCAGCCAAAATATTGTATCACCAAACATATTCAGTGATTAGTCAGGAATTGAGCAAAACCACCGGTTAGCTTATTAAACAAGCTTACAACTTATTAAGGATCTCAAGAATCACAATCTGGACAAGAAAGCCATGTTCCAAGTTCTAAGAAGCCCACATTCCCAGAAATTATGATTTTGTCAATCCATCCATAAAAGTCCCAATTTTTTGGCGAATTTTGCTATCAACTTAGAGTTACTTTTCTATATTTGAAAAGTCAATTAAGTCCTTGCAGTATAAAGGCCTTTAAATCTTGATCTTTTCATCATTTAACACAGCAAAATTCTTTGGGTGCAAGCAACATTATCTCATGTGGCCTGAGGGCAAATAGTTTCACGGTGCAAAGCTGCAGATTTCCACTAAAAAAGCCTTCATGCAATGTCTTGAGCAACTCACAAAGAGCAACCTAAAGCAAAGCATACATAAACCAGCAATATCGAGCATGGCCAAGAGTATGTCTCAAGATTTAAAGTATCGGTATTGATACCCATACCAGTAGGTTACGAGAATGGTATAGTACCGACACATGGCATGTCTCTTGGTGTTCGGACAGCAAGATAAAAAAAGAGAAAACCATGTCATGGTAAATGGAGGGTATGCTAGTACCGGTGTTTTATCAATATGATTAGGTACAGACAGCAAGAACCACTTGTATGTAAATCCCTGGTACATCTTGTATCAATCTAAATAAGTTTACACTTGTCTTAAGGGCCTAAATTTTCATGCATAGTGTAGGACAAACTAGAATATCATAAAGGCTCATGTGATGGCAATTGGCAAATGAATAGATTGAAAAAAAAAATGTCTATTTACTAGAGATGCCATAGATTGTCTTGCAATGGTGGAAATTAGACTTCTTGTGCTTATATTTGTTCCCGGGGGGGGGGGGGGGGGGGGGGGGGGGGGGTCTTGAATTCTCATGTGATAGCAAATGAATAGATTGAAAAAAAAAATGTCTATTTACTAGAGATGCCATAGATTGTCTTGCAATGGTGGAAATTAGACTTCTTGTGCTTATATTTGTTCCGGGGGGGGGTCTTGAATTTAGTCCCACATCGGCTAGTAGCGGAAAGGTTCTGTGCCTTAAATGAGGGATGGAAATCCTTTCCTCTCGAGGCGCCTTTTGAAGGGCAAAACCGTGAAGGCAGTGGTCTCCCCCCGTCTGCGCTGGACGCGCGGGCCGGAGCGCCCAAAGGGCAATGGTCTCCCCCCGTCTGCGCTGGACGCGCAGGCCGAAGTGCCCAAAGCGGACAATACCTCGGGAGGAACGCAGTCCTCTTTCTCTGCTAGCTTAATGTGGGCTATGCTGTTGTGTGAGGCTCCGGCCAAAGGCCGTCCCTGCAACAGATGGCGCGCCAGGTAGGGGGCGCCTCCTCCCACTATTGACTACCCCTCAGGACTGCGGAGGCTCAAGAACCTTCCCACTAGGGGGGCTATGTTGGGGGGGGGAGGGGGCCTTGAATTTAGTCCCACATCGGCTAGCAGCGGAAAGGTTCTGTGCCTTAAATGGGGGATGGAAATCCTTTCCTCTCGAGGCGCCTTTTGAAGGGCAAAACCGTGAGGGCATTGGTCTCCCCCCGTCTGCGCTGGACGCGCGGGCCGGAGCGCCCAAAGGGCAGTAGTCTTCCTCCGTCTGCGCTGGACGCGCGGGCCGGAGCGCCCAAAGCGGACAATACCTCGGGAGGAACGCAGTCCTCTTTCTCTGCTAGCTTAATGTGGGCTATGCTGTTGTGTGAGGCTCCGGCCAAAGGCCGTCCCTGCAACAATATTTAATAATCTTTTTGTTCTTATTCATCTGATTTATTCTGTAGGAATTTGAAAAGAATCTCGCAATCCATGGTTCTAACCACAACGGTATCCAAGCTGACCCTCTCCGTGGCTTGAAAACATCTCTTGAGTTTGTTTCATTCTAGAACTAATTAAGAAATAAACATGAATTGCTTTCTTGATATCAACACAATAGTGATAGATTGCATTCAGAACAATTATATAAATTACCATAAGAAAGTCCATTTATTTGACTCCACCTTGTCCTTGCTAATGAGACTTCCAAATCCCAAAATCATTATTATCATGTTAAAGAAGAAATTAAGACACCTCTAGTTATCCTCCTTTTCATAGATTAACTATAGATTCCTATGCTATATATACATATTCATTAAAGCCAAGTTCTTTGAGTCTTACAGATAACCGTTCATGAAACAGATTTTACAGTTGAATTATGGGCAAGTTTACTAGTAAGTCTAATTTCATGGTAGGAAAATGGATTAGCATGAACTTGAATTTGAACATAAACATGGTACTAGACTACTAGTCAATTAAAGTTTTAGCGAGGAGAACTTGACAACCCAAAGCCCTTAAAAAAATTTCAGATACATCCAGAAACATAAATCCATTGTCTATCATACCATCCTAACCGCTTGGTTTGGGGTGTATCAAACTATTCCAATGCAAAACCAGGACGGTACAGCAATACGGGGCAGAACAAGCCTCGAACTGACCTGAACTGAGCAAAATCGCCCGATTCTGCTCTCCCAATAATAAGGGGGGAGATGCAGAGAAGGCCTCCCACGTCTTCTCAACTCTCCGAACTTTTTTTGTCATTTTCATCAAAAAATGCCTAAGGGCAATTTCAACTCGAATTTCATTTAAAATCCCTCCAAGATCATGTAAATCTTCCTCCATCTTTTTTTTTCAATTTTGAAGCGAAAAATAGGCCAAAATGGAGGAAATAAGGAGAGATCATGACAATTTTTGTATTTTGTCATGATTTCATGATATATTATAGATATAAGGATGATCTACACAAATTTGAAAAAATCATGAGGAATTTGTCCATTTGTAATCAAATCCTCGTGCACTCCGTCTCCTCTCTGTATTTGCTTGATTGCATTTGCAACTGAATAGTGATTTCATTTCGAGCAATTATCCAAAACCCTAAGGAGGTTGACGATCCAGGTCCTCTCGCAGATGATCTCCTTTAGTGGTTGTGGGCACAACTAATCTACCGTTGCCCTGATCCACGAGACCAATGAGCCCTCACATGACCATTTGCCTAGATCATCTCACACTACCAATGATGATGATAATGATCGTTCAAGTAGTGATATACCTGTGGCTGGAAAGACGGCAGTGGCTATAGCACGGGCGCATATAATTCACAACTCCATGGTATCGATTCACCGATAAGTCATAGTTCACTTATGCCACATAGAATAGGGATCACGATGCACAACCTAGGAGAGCATGCAAGGATACGATTACATACTAAAAATGAATCCTTGCTGTTGCCGCTGCAGATGACCTTGCACGTAGAGTATGGCCTTTAGGCATATCTGGATCCAAATCATATACTAGATCTTACTCCACACGGCTAGACTATAACCTACATGGATATCCTTCATCTGAGATATTATATTCGAGTGGTTACCACCCTCCATAGCCTTAAGCAACTTACGAGTCGGATTTCGCCGCCTTGATCTTTTGATGGCCAATCTAGAATCAAACACGGGATCAGTATTTGGGTGGCTAGTCAAGAGATGGAGGTTATGGACCACAGAGATGGATGAGATTATTTGGAAAGTTGAAGTAATATCGCAGGCCCGGACCATGACTAGGATCCCAACATCTAGGAGAAACATAGGCACTCCACAAAATTTTTGATGTGGGTACTTTGCACTTCAAATTCATTTGATATATTATATGTAAACTTAATTATACGTGCTCATGCATTCAATTATGTTACAATTGCACTAATTTATTGATTATAGCATGTTTCCTGAGACTCAAGTCCAAACTAACATAAAGACATCAAAACAACATCAAAATCCTAAATTAAATAACCACAATCTTTAAAATAATCACTAAAAATAAAAAATTGAAAAAACAAGAAACAAAAAGAATATAGTAAAATTGCATACTTTGTGTCAGTATGATACCAAACTAGTATTGACTGTACTGGTTGGACATACATTGCATAAATCAAACTAAACGAAGAAAATTGATGAATAACCATCATTCCCAGAATTAAAGGTAAATTGATTTGTTTAATTTCCTTTTTTGTATATTTAAGTTGGTGCAATGTTAGCTGCATTCCACAAATTTGGGTAAGATTGGTACAGTGCTACTTAAGACTAAGAAATCAACAGGGTAGTTTGCTTATATTCAATTGCTAAGTTGTAGTTGTACTTGTGATGTAAGTATTTTATAAGGTAGCAAGATTCATAGCTTCCAAAACATTTGATGATTAATGATGTGTCATTTAGTGTCTTAGAGAATCCACTCCATAGATGTCACCTTGATGCATGCCTGGTGGCAATACTTTACGACAAGGTCAGAGATCTATTATTTTAGCAAGTGCCATGTGTCAACTATGGCATTGGCTTTTCCTAATTAAGTATTCTTTGTTATGACCAAAGAATTTTACACTAGCTAGTGATTTTTGCAACACAACTAGTTAGATGGTAAATCTGATTGCCATCAGTATCCTTTCAACGCTCACTTACCTCTCTCTAGTCAATTAACTATTAGCAAAAATGCTTCATGGAGTCATTCTCCTTCACCCAGTTCCAACCCCTATAATCCAAACTCTAGCTCTACAATCAATGCAAGTGCTTAGATGATGACTTGTAATTTCATATATCACGAAGCCTTGAGGCTGGGAAAACAAAATTTTGGTATGACGTAAGGAAAAAAATAATGAATAGCAGAGGAGATGAACAAGCAAAGGAGTGGTGTAAGAGTGACCATAATTTTTTCATTCAGGAATCAATCACATCACATTTTTTGGATTTCATTAACCCATAATGCAACACACCTATCTGACACCAAAAAACAATAAGAAGTTCCTCATACTATGGTTGCATGAACTCCTCACAAAATATTGCTGGACACAGTTTCACATAATAAACAGCACATGACAGCTTAAAGAAACATTTGTGTCTTCCATGGTATTCTTAATTTTTTGTTAGTGATGGTGTTGCTTGGCATCAGGAAAGCCAGCACATGACTATCAAGGTTAGTGCATCAATGATTATAAATGAACTGAGCTTTGTAAATCATATTAAATGACATGACATAAATCAAACTTAATCTCTTCAATTTTAGATGTAAACATGTGTTAAACTTCTTTAAAAAAAAACAAATCAAAGGCATCATTATATGACAAATATCCAACACTTCACATGTAATTACCACACAATTTCCTCACAACAAAGTGCAATAAATTGTAAATAAAGTGCAATAAAGAACTCTGGTATATTAATCTTTTTTATGACCATGAAAAATCCGTTAATACCTGATCCCATCCTAAAGGAGTAAGGTGAGCATCAAAAAGTTCTGTTGATAAGTATGCCTTATAGTCTTTCTCACCTTCCACATTATGAATTCCCTGTGCGTGCCTAACCTACAAATGTAATTGGATTGAGAGAAATAGGTAAGAAACAAGGCTCTTTATATAAAAGCAATTGAGAAATATATTTAGATTAACACAAACCAGGTGTAGAGTTTTGCAGCGGTGCAAAGGGAACAGACTTGAACTAGCATTGTTGTCCATATCTGCAGGATTGAGTTGGGAAGCATGATTAGAGAATTAAATAAGGCAACATCCAATGTCAATTATAATACCAGTAAGAGTTTCAAGAATTGCAGGGAAAAAAAAAACATACGCTATGTCTCACCCTTAATCTAATAGATGCTCTTCACTAAAGAATGGACGAGTAATTCTCACAGAATTGAGAACTAAATTAAGAGTCCTTTAAAATATTATCCTAGATGCAATGATTAATCAGCCATGCAACTAACAAGAGCCCATGGAGAAGTGATAAAAATTTACACAAATGAATGATGGAAACTAATTTGAAGAAAAGAAGGATTCAGTTTTCAAAAATAAATCAACACTCATAAGTGTCCTAATACATTCAGAGCAACAGGATCAGCGAGCTATAGCAAATAACACTACCATACTGTTTTATGACTACACTCAATTCTTGTTGGTGTTTTGATCAAGAACTGAATGATCAAAGCAATCTGACATTTTTAATCTTTAAGAAATTTGTCTATATAAAAGAAGACACGAATTCCCCCTATTCTCCCTGCCTAAGTTGATGATAAAATACATTTCTTGGTAGGTCATCAGATAGATTAACTCATGATATCCTACAATATATATTTCTTTCCAATTCCTTTAGTTCATGTCATCCTTTTTCGTAATCTGAATCCAAGGAAAATTCTCCTGTGTTGAATGACGGTTCTATGAGAGGACACATCCTGAAGTTCGACATTGCCCTTACCCTTATACCTAGCTGAACTACATCACCGCTGTGGAGTGGTCAAAGGATAAGGGTGGAAATTCTCGCTGCTGGGAGCTGAAGCACTATGGCTTCCTCAAAATCTGACTAAAGCACCCGATTGTAGTGATCAGTTTTCTACTCCGATTGTAGCAATCATCTCTGTGTAATTAAAACACCCAAAGCACCCTAATGAGTTGGAAAAGGGGCCTTTAAATAATAATATCAACGTATTCACACCATATTACCAGCAGATGCATTGGTGCAATGAACTCTGAGATGGGGATGAATAATCAAGGCTCCTGACAAATCACAAATGTAGCTGCGGTAAATCAACACAATCAATACAACCATAAAGACTCATCATCAAGAATCAAATACAGATGGCTTGGTCCCAAATCATCCGAACAGTCCTGCAGGACTTTAGATTCCTGATAAGTTCCCACGGATCAAGAAACATCTCATCGATCGTCGAGCAC
The DNA here is from genome assembly GCF_051530095.1 of Phoenix dactylifera. NCBI lineage: Eukaryota > Viridiplantae > Streptophyta > Magnoliopsida > Arecales > Arecaceae > Phoenix > Phoenix dactylifera. The sequence goes on from NC_143195.1 coordinate 38,561,309, forward strand.
ATTGTTAAACCCAAGATGCATGCAGTTATTACGGGAGATGATGATTCCCTCGATATGAACACTGAATCCCAATAATCTAATACGTTTGACTGAGCATGGAAGGAGGGGTATTGCAGCCAGAGAAGTTTGAGCGGCTGTTCTACCTCTTTCGATGTTTACGTCTTCCAATTCGTTAAAGGCGCGTCAAAGCATACATTCAAAGATCCAAGTGCTAGAGGCGCAGCCGAGTACAAAGACGTTCTACGTTGGAGAAAACAGCCCCAAGCACGCGGATCTCAGCTCAGCCGACTCGACCAATCTGATTTGACGCCCAAGTCGGCGTATAATCAAACCCACCGAACCACAACATCCAAGAAAAACGCATTCGCTAAAATCGAGAAGATACAAGCGGAAAAAGAACCATTGATCGACCAGAATCGAGGAAAAATCAGGAAAGAATTACAGGCACGTCTGGGGGAAAGAAAAGAACAAAAGAAACGAGCGAGCAAGGTAAAACGTCAAAAAGAGGAAAATAACCTTTTCTGAGCCCAGCCTTCTTACCTGAGAAGCCACAGGTGAAGCGCACGATAGTCAAGCGCCGCGACCAAGAAACAGAAGACGGAGGAGATGGACGGGACGGCAAGGGAAGAGGAACAGGTGGGAGATGGATGCGGTGGTAGTTGTCGTGGAGAGCAACAGAGGCGGCGAGGGAAAAAGAAATGGTCATGGCAATCGCCGGATCTTGGACCCCCTATTTTTATGGCTCACAATTCGAGAGTTTTCTTCCGTTTTTTACCCTCCACTCTCTCTCGCTTACGCGTCGGTGGTACGAAAGAATATCTGATACGAGACCCAAGCGGAATGCTATGCTCTCGAACCGGATATGTTCCGTCCGTTCGGAACCCAGCCTCATCCATCCAACGAAATTGGAATCTTATCTCGCGTCCGTCCCCAACCCCCAAAGCTGCGGCCTCACCCCACCACGAAGATCGACGGCCGTCAACCGGATTTGATGGCTATCAATCTCCATGATGGGACGACACAGTGGCTTGCCCGAGAATGTACGGGCGTACAGCCCTCTGAAATGCAAAACGAGCCCGCAGCGAGTCTGGATGACTCGTCTAACCTTTTTGCTCATTTAATCAGATTTGCTCCTCCAACGTACCTCTTCGAGTACAGTTCTAAAATTTTCTGTAGCGGTCGTGTGCTGATCCAATACTTGGTAGTGGATCAATTTGCTGAACCAAGCCAATCCCATATCTAGCATCCAACACTATATCAACATGTGTACCCTACTTAGATTGCGAGTCTTGAACACTTCCTCTATCATGTTAAGATCCTCTCAAAACCCTAACACTAATTTAGAATGTTTGGACTTTCTCAGGTTTTAATTATTTGGTTATTTGGATTTTATTTATTTATTTGTTGGATGGATAATGGATTAGATTTTGGTATGTAAGTGATGAAATTATTCCACATGAAAGGATTGTAACCGGCTAGAGTTAACTTCCAAAAAATTGCTATTCATTTTTTGATTTTATTATATCTATTAAAACTAATTAAACTTTAAGGATTTCATAGCTTATTCGAAATCAATAATTGATAATTATATTCGTTGTTGTGATGTCTTTATTGCCTTTAACTAACATTTGGTCCTTTTTAAATATTCTTATGGAATGAACATCCTATCTAAGGCAACTTGTGCAATATTAAAAAAATAATTAAATTCCAAATCAATCAAAATCCATCAGGCTTATTAAAAAAATTAGTTGCATTGTACAGGTTTTTTTTTCGAAATTTCAAAAAATAGTCTCTTATTTTTGAACAAGATGGGACCTTTTAAGGTAAAGAATAGAAAAATTATCAAAGTATAGATTATCCCATGTTCTAACATTTTTGAAATATACTTTCTAGAATTGAAATCATAACCTCCTCTTCCTCGGATGATAGGTGTATCATAAGGATGGCAATCAATTTGTTTTGAGTTAGCTGCGGATCGGAATGAACGCATATCAAAGCAAAATTTTATCAACTTGAACTCAACTTATTTATTAAATCGGTTAAAAATTTAGATTTGAGCTTGACCTATTTATTAAACAAATAATTTGATCCCTCTCTTTCCCCTGCATAACCTATTTGATAAATAGGTCGAGTCAGGTTAAATGGGTTAAACGGACTAGGTGGATTTTTAATAGATTAAATAGATATTAATATGTTAAACAGATTAAGCGCGTTAGGTTAAACTGAACAGAAACAGATTATGTATATTTTGAATATGTTAAATAGATCTTGGACGATTTAGATGGGTTAGATCATGGTCTAACCAAATTATCAAATGGGTCAAATTGGATCAATCAAGTCAAATATGTAAACTCCAACTCGATTCGTTTAATAAATAGAACTAGATGAATTAATTTGTTCATGGCCCAAACTGACTTATGTCAAACCAAAATTTGCTTAAAAGGTCCGGTTGACAGGCCGACCATAAATTCCCATCCTTGTGTATCATTTTGTTGTGCTTAGTTCCTAGTATAGGTTAGGGCACTCTGCCCCACAAAAGATGGATGGTTGTTGATTAGGACTGTCATATTAAAAATTGTTATCCCATTATCTGGATCTGACTTTGGTAGGGTACATCCCTCACTTATTGAAGCATGCAATACAGCAGTTTTTTTTTGATAATACGTCAAATGTCGAGGTTTTTGTTTATGATAGTGAAATGTTAAGATCTAAAATTTAATAATTCCAGTCCCACTAATAGACAAAAATACACTGAATTACAGATAGTAAGTTTAGCTTCATCGATCCCAAATTTTACAAGCTGTTTCTTAGCGTTAGATACAATATTATTTATCTATTTGTTGATTTTGTATAGGGTGAGCAATGTGGCTTCTTTATATGGTACGATGAGTTGTGGAAATTGATGGACCATGACGTTTTTTGGTGGCGGGCAACAGAAGATTAAATTGGAAAAGTATTGGATGTGGCTCAATTTTAAGGGATAACTACCTCATCATCACAGGATAATAGTGTGTGGGTTCTCGTACTACAACTAGAGGGATTCAAGGTGGAAAGGTTTAGTGCCATGTTTGGGATCTCCAATGTTGAGGCGTATTGATACATGGTCCCACGTTGATTTTTGTAATGCATGTACAAAGAATATAGGATTGTCTGATCCCCGTTCGAAGATTTGAGGAAGCGTTCGGTGTTCCATGTCCCCGGTAGGTTGACCAAGTGAAGTGCTAGCCTTGTATTGTTGAATCAAGCAAGTTCGAATCCCTAATAACATCAGAGAATGACTGACATTTGGTGGCTGCACAAGGGGCCGCCTCATTTTTCTTATGTGGCCAATGAAACCTCATTACACCATAAGTAAGGTGGATCTACAGGACCAATTTTGACCAATCAAGCCCGTACTCTTAATCAATTGGATTTAGTATCAATTCAAGTTTTTCATTCTTCCAGAAACAAAGATGAATTTCAATTATGCCAGAGGATTGCTAGAAATTTTTTCATTTATTTTTGAGCTAAACAAGGCAGAGGAATGCTTTACATACATGGACATGCGCAAAAGATGGTGCACCTAACCAAGCGCGTCTCCCCATATGCAAAAGCTAATGGGTTTTATAACACCAACTCTGTCTCCTTAACTAATTTGCTTTAGTAACAGACGAGGAAGTCTGGGTTACACGAGATGCAGTTTAGACCCTCGAGTTCCCCTTTGAACTCGTTAGAATATGGTTTTGAGATTTTTAAAAGAATATATTATACCATATATCATGGAGTGCATAATGGCTCTTCTGAATGTTGAAGCTCACCTTATACGGTAAGCAAGTTCGAAGTGGAAACGTAATTTTATATTTCCACTTCATAAAGGATCCAATTTGTTTCCAAATTGTACGTGCATATCACATAATAGTACCAAGAATATAAAAAGTGCCAATATTCATCAAATATAATGCATGAATAATAGACAGCAACGTAGGACGAGTCCTTATCAGCCAATTCAAGATTTCATATAGTATACATTCATATGCTATTATGAGGTACCATCGACGCCATCCCGGCGAAAGTGCCCTGAAAGTTCACCTTAACTAGATATGGAAGGGTCCGATTGCCTCAAAAGCATTAGAACCCAACTGATGGCTCCCTTCATTCCCTACAGTGTCATTTTATAGATGTATTCTAGAACATTATGCTAAATGATCTCGATTTATCATATCTAACCATTTCATCATTTAATATGACACTTCTCTATTAATCAGAGGTCTATGAGGCCCAAATTTGTTATTAATATGTAGTTTTAACAAGCATTTTCAATATCAAGTGATTTTAAATAATTGAACCCAAATCATAATTCTAAATGTTAGAACTTAAAAAAATCCATGCTCGTGGAGCTTTCGCTCATCAAGCTTTGGTTGATAGAGAGTTGGACACGTGGATTTATGTGTGATCACGAATCTCAATAACCATTTAGAATAGAATGAGTACCGTATAGAATCCCCGTATAGAATCCTCGTATAGAAGGAGCAGCGTCGAAAAGTGTGGCCGATTATCTTTTTTCCTCCAAATCCTGGAACAGAATGAGCAGCATCGGAAAAAACTGTCACAAATCAATGTTAAACTAACGGCTCTTGCAAGCAATATTATGAAATAAGTCAGTGTCCCCAAAATATATAGCCTTCTAGGGAGTCGCACAACCTCTCAGCATTTCTTGTTCTTTTTAGCATAACTGGCTACTTTAGCAACAAACGAGCGTATAACAAGCTAATATATTATTCAATAAAAATCCCAAATTTAAGAAAAATGCAATTCATCCCACTATGCTTGTCACGTTCTCTGACAAGTCGGCTGCCTGATTGGCAAGTTGTTCTCCTTCATAATGTACATGAGATGCTTTGAAAGCTCCGCAAGATCACAATATTTCAAGCTCTTCTTTTTAATTAAAAAGATAATATTGACCCTTTTTTCGGAAAACAAAATCGCCGAGCTTTCAACAATTCGATGAATGTAGGTATTATCCGGTCCCGCGGTGGTAGTATCGCTTTTTTTTTTTTTTTTTTGCGCAATTTAGAGCAATTAGGAGTTAGTCTACCAGAGCGGACGACACCGACCTGGATCCAAATAAAATCCCCGCCGCCCACCCGAGAGTTCCCCCAACCCAATTCTCCAACGCTCCCCTTCCCTCCCCGCCATAACCGGGGCGGCAGCCGGAGCGATCACCCGTTATTGATCCACCACCACCACCGCAACGATGGCGGAGGACCTGGCCGGGGGCGTCGCAGGAGCGGCGGCGTCGGTGGACCCCGATGGCCCCGACGGCGTCCGCATGACGTGGAACGCGTGGCCCCGATCGAAGGTGGAGGCGAGCAAGTGCGTTATCCCCGTGGCGGCGTCCATCGCCCCGATCCGGGCATCTCCCTCCCTCCTCGTCCTCCCCTATGCTCCACTTCGGTGCAAGCCCCCCTGCGCCGCGGTCCTCAACCCCTTCGCCCGCGTCGACTTCGCCGCCAAGATCTGGATCTGCCCCCTCTGCTTCTCTCGCAACCACTTTCCTCCGCACTACGCCGCCATCAGCGAGACCAACGTCCCCGGCGAGCTCTATCCCCAGTGCACCACCGTCGAGTACGCCCCCCCGCCTATCGACGCCGCCGCAGCCGCCATCCCGCCACCCGTCTTCCTCTTCGTTCTCGACACCTGCCTCATCGAGGAGGAGCTGGGATTCGTCAAGTCCGCCATGCGCCGCGCCATCGGCCTCCTCCCCGACCACGCCCTCGTCGGCCTCGTTACTTTCGGCACCCAGGTCTACCTGTACGAGCTCGGCTTCTCCGATCTGTCCAAGATTTACGTCTTCCGAGGCACCAAAGAGATCTCCAAGGAGCAGATCCTGGATCAGCTTGGCCTCTCCGCTGCCGGTCTTCGCCCCGGTACTGCAGGGGCCTCTGGGTACCCCAAAGCGAGGCTCCAAGCCAACGGATTGCTTCCTTCCGGGTCCGTCAATAGGTTCCTGCTCCCGGCCTCCGATTGTGAATACGCTCTTAATGCGGTACGATTCTTCTTTCATCTCCCTCCCCTCCAAAATTGACTGCTGTCTGGCTGTTGATCTCTCTATGTTGGGTCTGCATGCCCGAGGAAATGACTCGCGGGCAATCTTTTTAACTATTTTCGGTAAAAAAAAATCTTTTTCTTAGAACAAGATTGGTTTGTGCCTTTTATTACAGCTGTTAGATGAGCTGCAGACGGATCAGTGGCCTGTGGAAGCTGGAAACCGGGCTCTGCGGTGCACTGGGGTTGCTCTCAGTGTTGCGGCTGGCTTATTGGGAGCATGCATTCCCGGTACTGGGGCTCGCATCATAGCTTTGGTCGGCGGGCCATGTACGGAGGGCCCTGGAATGGTAATTGTTCCTAGTTTGTTGATGCAATTTATTCTTGATTTTCGACGTCCAAATTTATTTTTGACTTGCCCTAGTCTCAATTGGAGCTCGGGATAAGTGCAACATGCTTTAGCTACTTCTTGTCCAATACTTTCCACCTCCAATGCTAGAAGTCATGGAATTGGAACAAAATTTTCAAGACCTTGCATCAGTTATGCTGTCTCGTGTCTTTTAGGCCTTTTATTTTAGGATTTTAGCTGATGAAAATATTTACAGTCAATATCTTTACTCGAGAATGTTCACTCTCATGAATGAGGCAAGTTCTGGAGGTGGGCTGCAAATATGCCTATACATTTTGGGATTATGGTATAATTTTGTAGCCGAGTGCAATGGAATATCATGCTCTGATGAAGTGGCAAACTGCTCAGCACATTGGGCATTCATAATGCTTCAATGGAGGCTTTTTTTTGGTTTTTAAATCCACCTTTCATGATATTGTGAATAAAATTGTTAGCAAGATAGGTTAAAGTTGACTACTCAGCTTTGATGTCAATTTCCTAGGTTAGTGTAGTATGCTTGCTAATATTTGATGGTAGGAATTTTATGTTAGGTTTATAAAAATGTTCTGCTGTAATTGAGCCTTTATAGTACTTGCATGTTGCAATACAGAAGAGGTACATGGCCCAACCTTTAATGAGACAATTGTCTGTGGTGCAAAACTCTAATGATTTATTATTGTGAATTATAAAAATATGCCTCTGGATGTGAGGTGGATATCCATGATTTACTTAATGGTCATCAATGAAAATTAGTTTTTGTTTCATGGATCAAGAGAACCTTTTCTTCTTCTTAGGATTTTAATGCTTCGTAAGTTGGCCGCTTTGGGCCAACAAGTAGTGTTGTGGTTCAAATCTGGCTCGAGGGTGACCACGCTGATGAAGCCGAGGGAGCCGCCGGTACTGGAAAGGGGAAGACGGGAGCCGCCTCCTGCGCGACAGCTGTGGATCTGCACAAAATCTTACCAGTATTTCCGGTGAGGGCCCTCTGACGATCAAGTTAGAGTGGGGTATATTTGGTCTAGCCAAGAAAAGGTCCCCTAAAAACTACCTGACCGAGCTAGTAGCCCGGGTGACGAAGGTACTGTCAATCCCCATCATGAGGAGGCATGGCTCTGAGCCGGATGACGCGCAGTTCAGGTTGGCTGGTGACGTGCGTTACAATCCGTTTTTGAGAACGGTAGGGTGTTGGTATGGCTGGAGTAGGCAGGGTGTCGTCTGACTGCTGTTAGCTGGTTATGGAGACATGACATGGGTGCGATCGCTGACGAGGTTATGCTCGTTAAGTAGTCGCGTCATGTGTTTGACGAGGTCGACCTGGCGAATACTGGGAGCAGCTAGGTTTCGTGGGTTCCGGGGTGTGCTCGGAGGTGCGTTTCGAGCTCGAGGATCGGAGCGTATTGCTGGGGGTTTAGCGTCCCGAACTTTGGTCGGGATGGGTCGGCGTTTGTCTGGAGGCACCCTGAACTTGGTCGGCGAACGTCCGGAGTTGGTGCAGCTTTTGGCGAAGTTCTGAGCACGAGCTGGCCCTGGGCCGAGGTGAAGATTCATCCGATTGTCGTTGGTGTTAAATGGGCCGAAACTGGGCGGCCTTTTAGTTGTGGGCTGGATGACCCATTTTTTCCTCTATCAAGTAGCACCACGGATGAAATGCTATACAACATGTACATCAGAATCAGATATTATTATTTTAACACAATTCTCAGGTGGTTAGGCTATAAAGGAGTATGTGTGGATTACAAGGTTTTGGGGTTATTCTACATGTTATTTTCTTTAAACTATTTTTTCTTTCTTTTTGGTTATACTCAAAGTAGTATTTTTAATTCAAACATATGAAATCATGACCTTTATATATGAGAGGGTTAGGTCATCCTGATTAATTAAAGTGATAGTTTAGGTAGTCTTAGTTTATAATTCAGTTTGTTTATTTTAAATCTAGTTATAGTAATAACTTTCAGGGTTCATATATTAAGACTTGAGAATTGAGATCAATTTTTGGCTTTCTAATATACAATTTGACATCCATTATGGATATGCTAGAAGCATGAAGGGTGATTGTTTGTACTAAGTTTACCATGGCGCATGTGTTATGATGGGAGATGAAAGATAGTCCAAGGTTCGCCGAACCAGTACCAGAGGGGGTATCGGCCAGTGACTATTCGACACGGTATAGGTCTGTGCCATGCCGTTCAGGAATGTACTGGCACAAGAAGAGCTGGAGAGAAGAAAAAGGGAGAAGGAGAGAGAGAGAGAGAGTGAGGGCTTGAAAGTCCTCATCGATAGGGGGTTGTCCTTATTTTGCTTTAAAATAGGGATGCCTTTTTCTTTTTATAAGTTTCGAGTTGACGTCGGCAAATGGTTTGCCAACTTTTTTCTGAGTGAAGTCGGCAAACCACTTGCTAACTTCAATTCGAATTTACGAAAAAAAGTTATATATTTTGAACCGATGGGATGAACCATGCTGGTAACCGATCGGTCTGATTTGGGACGCCTCGAACCAATCAGTTCGGCATGGTTTAGTGGATCTTGAAAGATACATTCCTTCTATTATTTCTTTACTCATAAATTTAGTTTACAAATTCAGATTGTTATGGTTGACCAATGCTAGTATAAGTGAGATTTTTTAGGGTTATGGTGGTTCATAAAAATAGGGATGAGGCCATCCTAATGAGACTGAAGATGACCTATGAAAAGCTAATTAATAACCCTCTCCTTTTCCCCCTCCTACTTGATGGATTTCATGCTTCGATATAGGTATATGTGGGCTTAAGTATTGCCCCTATGATTGATTGTCCAATCCAATCCATCATTTGTCTCATTTTTTCTAGATCTATTTTTTTTTAAAATCAATACCATGTGTTGATACATTTAATAAGTGCCAATCTAAAGTATGTTACCTGGCATTAAATATGTAGGATTCCTAGTTTGGACCGTGAGTTTGAGTGACTTCTCTTCGGAAATTTCTGGTCTTTAGTCAGAAGACATGCTTTTGATATCATAAGAAGAGGATGACTGGACTTGTGCGTCAGTTGTGCTGAGCTTGGCCAAAACATGGTACCAACAAAGTTTTGTCTGGCTCAGGCTTGGCCTAGCTGGCTTCGGGGCCTAATTTCTCAAGCTTGAGGTGGACCTCGACCCAGATATAAAGTCCGACATCGAAGTATTACCTCACCAGCTCGAGAAATCTTAATCCATTGCAGTAGCAAAATAGAGGGCAAAGGTTTAAGAGGAGAGATTGGGTGAAGTGTCCGAGATGGAGCATTGAAGAGAAGCGAGAAACAAAGGGTTAAGGAATAGGGAGGAATTAAGGGGGATTGGAAGGAGAGAGAAAGAATGATATGATTGGGATTTGTTTCCAACAATGGTGGATGTGATTGGAGGGAGGGAGAGAGGGGTAGAAGGGGTGGATGACGAGGACTTAAATCAAGGTTTGCTGTCTCAGTACCGGACCCCATACTGGTGCCATACTAACATAGTGTCGATACGGTATGGTACGATTTTTTTTAGCAGACCGAATATTGGTGCATCATCCGTATTGGGTACCAGTACCGAACCGGTACGGTATGGTATGTTCCATCCGTCCGATTCCGGCTGATATGGCGTACCTTGACTTGAATCCTTGTGGGATGCCCCGTCATCCCACCACCCTCAGTGTCGAGACGAGGCACCATCCTTAGTGTTGAGACAAAACCAGGATAGGATGCAAACTAGGATGGGATAGGAAAATCACTGCCATGGGTGTTGGGATGCAATGCCTGGGTGGTGTCGTCCTACAAAATTTGGTGGCAGCAATCCTGAGCATTGGGTGGTGAGGGAGGAAAAAAGGAAAGTAGGAGGCCATGGGGATTTAAGATTAGAGTTAAGGTTGGGAGGGGATATTTTGTATAAATATAAATATATAAACATGTTAATATTTTATATTATATGAATGGTTAGGGCTAAGCCTTTGGTTATTTGGCTTAGCCCGAGTCTGACCCGAATCCTAATTAGGGCTTGATTTTTTTTTGAGCCAGTGGCTCGTTGGGCTTGACTTGAATTCCCAAGATCGGATTGGGTGGGTTGGGTTGGATTTGCATAGGCGACCTGTAGTCAAAACTACGAAAGTAGGTTTACTAGCCATTTTATTGTGCTATGACTTAGTACCGACCTTTAGGACTATTTGTATTAAGCCCCATTTGATGGCCTACTCATGACATACATGGTGAATAAATGCTAAAATTAGATTGTTAAAGAACAACATGAAGGTTTACATGTCTTGAGTTTAGTGGCAAGATGCATCAAACAACAATCAAACAAATAATAATGGAAGGCTTGCATGCAGAATGACACATATTGTGGAGGTTCTAATATTGTCGAGGATCTAGGCATAGATAGTCCGAATGAGTTGCATCTTTTGCAAGACCAATTGTCAAACAAGACCCATGTTTTTGATTAACAGGTGGCTACCATATATGATATATACATGTTACCATGTTTTAAGGATCCAAGATCTTGTCCAATGATGGATTTGTGATGAACCAGCTGTCTTTTAACCCAAATTTGGTCTTGCCCATTTGGTTGTGGCAAGTCAATGGTATGTGATGAAAGTTGAGTTCACAAAGAGGATTTTCGCATGCGATGTACATAGCGGAAGCAAAATGGTGTGATTTAGATTTGGAAGAGTCTTTAAGTTTAGTCCTTCTTTGAATCAAATTTTTAGATATAATAATAGCTAGAAATTGCATAAGCTATAACTTGAGAATCAGGTACTTGTTTCAACTTTATAATCCATGATTTTAAGATGATCTGTGATGTGTAAATTAGAAGCATCAAATCAGTTATTCCAAACTAAGTTCTCATGGCTTGCTTTCATTAGTTAAAATTTTGTTTCTTGGTCATGATTAGTTTGCTTTATTCAATGTCTTAGACCAATCAGAGATTCTTGTTATTCTAATTATCACGACCTGTATATGTTGGGAATACAAATTCCTTAAGAGATTGTAGAAGCATTAAAATTTAAGTTTAATCATTTTTATTCCCATTTTTCTCGATGTTTCAAAAAGCAGGTGTGGTATCTGGGCAATTGAGGTACCACATAGTGCATATGCGGTATATGGATGCATATTTGGGCACCTATGAAGTTGGTATTCTAATATTTTAAAATAAATAGATCTCATAAAGTTAGATTAAAATTAGTCAAAATTCATAATAAATAAGTAAATTATCAGAAAGAAAAGAAGATTAAAGTGTACACATCTGAACCTATTTGTGAGCTTGTTTTAGTATAATATGATATTTTAACTTCGAGAATAACAATGTTTCCCTGCAAACTATACTCAAATTTCAGATACACCAATGCAGCAAATTGTGAATTATCAAATGAAAAACAAGCAACAAGGATGCACATCTTATAACTAAGTTCGAAGCACCTGGCTATTAGACAAGATGTGTATTTAAGCTACTAATTCTCAAGAAAACACTCGAAAGTCAATCTTCTACCTCATGAAGTGACTTATCATCCATAACCATCACAATCCGTTTTTGGTTGTGCCACATAAGCCTGCTGGGAAGGGCCTGATGGCTCAATTTGTGGTCCAGCCCCAGTGTGGTGCCTCACCAGGCTGTCTTCATATGCAGCCACATGAACTGCATTTTGAAACACTGTTTTTTCCCTCTTGTGCAGTAAATTCCATGTTTCGATCTAGATTTGCCTGGTCTAAAAATATGACGCTATTGTTACATTTTATCTCTTTTCTCTTAGTATACTTAGAAAAAATATAGATAAAATTGTTTGTTATTTTCAATCATTAAGGACTGATCTATGGTAACTAGCCAAAATGTCATGTGAAGCATATTAAAGTCTAGATAATGCAAAAATATCTGCAAAAACTAGATCTCAGATTTCGAGACGTTCTTTACCCCTTTTTAGTGTCTAAATTTAGTTATATAGGGGGTTAGGAATAAAATCAAGGATGTGCCTCTTGCAAAAACACATTTGACGGAATACATATGTGCTCATTTCACCCAATACATGCCTGATTTACATAAGTTAGTTGGCCCATGCACTTGAGCAACCATCACAAGTTTTTAGCAGCAGTAGGTGTTAAGCAGACTATGGTGTCCATGTTGAAGAATCCATGTTAATATTTATCGGCTTGTTGGATATGCATTAGATACTTTGAACTTGTCAAATTTTTTACTGTAGATTTTGAATATTGGGATTGGACTAAGGTATATCTTGTGGCCATTTTTTAACATTTATGGAAGAACCACTGCATTATTCGCACACACATCTCAGTACACATATGGAAAGTCAGTCATTGGAATATTTAAACTCAGGCATGTCATTTAAAGAACACTTTGTTGTTTTCATGTAAAATCTTCAAATATACAAAGCCGAACACTTTGTATTCATGTATCTTGTTCTTTTCCTCTTGCTAAATCGGATATTTGGCTGCACGTTTGAATCCAAGTCTCTTGTTGGACCATGGTATGCTGAATCGGCCCGTATTGGCCAGTTCAGCCTGTACCGGATCGGTCCGGTTCCAACGTGAAAAACGGTTCCGGTCCCTGCGGTACAAGCCCAGTACCGGTGCGAACCAGCTATGCGCAGGGCAGCGCGCCTACGCGGGCGCAAGTGGGGATCTGCGTCCGAGCACTGTCGGTTTGGTACCGGTTCAAACCGGTCCGAACCGGAACCGTATCGGTTTGGTAGGCGACCGGTACACCTATTGGTACCGGTACGCCTATCGGTACCGGTACAATATCCGTTTTCAAGTTCTTCTGGTTCTTTATGCTTTATTTCATTCATTTTACAGTTTTAGTTCATGCTAGGGTTAAAACTGGTCAGGTTTTTGGTTCTGTTTAACTGTTTGAGAGTTGTATTAATTATCTATTGAAAAATTAAAACTACAATGCTGTTCTCTTAGAGTTTAAGAAATGATGCCTTCATATTACAAGCATACCTACTCAGTTTCAGATTGATTGATGAACAAATTTCAATTAGTTCAATATCATGATGGACTTGGTTTTTCACCTTCCTACTTGAGGTGGATCCCTCAAGTACGTTAGAGATTAGCAGATATTTCAATGGATGAGCTGTGCTATAACGTATTCACACAATTTCTTTACCAAGTGTATACTTCTATGTCCAAAGATGCTAGACAAGAAGGCCTGTTGTATATGTCCGATGCTAACATGCATGCTGTTTTTAAGATATTTTTGTTAAAAGAACATTTTTTCTGTACCTCAGATATATATTTTTTATGTTGCTGTTGTCTAATCCGCTATAATATTTGGGGCTTAATTTGTTTTTATTTTGCAGATTGTGTCAAAAGATTTGTCAGAGCCAGTACGTTCACATAAAGATCTTGACAAAGATGCAGCTTCACATTTCCACAAAGCTGTTAAATTTTATGATAATCTTGCCAAACAGCTGGTTAACCAGGGCCATGTCTTGGACCTTTTTGCTTCTGCACTTGATCAGGTTTGTGTAACCTTTGGTTCTTTTAGCAGTTATTTTCCAAATTTTCTATATTTACGATAACATGCTCCCTTACATTTTTTTGATGAATTTGGTTCTGTGACAAATATGACTGTTGGTTATATGTTATAGGAATATAGTGATATGTCATATTAGCTTAAAACAGTTTGTACTGCTAGAAAATGGAAGGGTTGAATCAGAGTCCTAACCTAAACTTATGTGATTGTACTTACTGATGGTGAACAAAATAGCTAAAAAAAAGCTGCTAAACTGTGATGACAATGAGCACTTAGGCATTTATTTTTTGGCTGAACCGCCGAAGGTGGCATTGTAATGCAATTTCATTAAATAGGTGAAAATATTAAAAATAACCTGTGAAATTTCAAGGATTAGGCTGCAAGTGGGCGGTTGGATCGGGTAAACAAATTGAACCCAATCCTAACTTGTTCCTGTTTAGGCTGAAGCAGATTGGGTTTATGTTTCAAGTTTCAAGGATATATTTTTTTTAAATATTGATCCATTTAGTTTAAGATCAGAACAGGTCAAGGATATTACAATGCAAACCATAGTACAATTTGATTATCTAATTATATCATAAACATATAATAAAATATCAATTAACAACATTTGGACATTATTAACAATTTATTCCATATAATATTTGATTGGCAACCATATATAAATTATAACCAACTACACAAAATAACTACCTACATTAGATTTAAAAATAATTTCTTAAATTCAAGAGGATTGTGAATTCATAATGTATTAATTTAGGGTTGGTTTGAGATACTTAGCGATCTAAGTCTAATCCATGTTGAAAGCAGGTCATATTTTTCAAAGCAAGCCTTCTCTGAATAACTCTGGTTCAAATTGGGCCAGATTATTTTTGAGTTGGTTCCAAATCGGAAGTGGGTCAATCCAATCCATATGCGGCCCTATCTAGGTTTGTGGAAGAGGAAAAAGGGAATTATGGCATGGACGTGAAGGTTCAAACTGATTTAGTTAGAGGAGGATATATGTATCAGCTTTCCATAAAATGATCAGTTATTTAGATGTAATAGTCATAGAGGAATTGACATTAGTAATCGGTGGATTTAATGATGAGCAACATAATGGGTAAGTTGAAATTTCTTCTAGTTTGTTGGAGTCAAAAGAATGTGAAGGCCAGATACTGGAAATTAGATCCTTTTTGGTTGAAATAGAGTAGAAATTGAGACTTGGAAGAAGAATTCGATGATTAACTAAGGGTGGTGGTAGCGGTACTTGCTGTGAAGAAGGAGAGCAAGTAGGCCATGGGTTTCTTTGTAGATTTAGTTGGAGGTTTTGGCATATGATGAAGAATTCTTTGGGGTTGAAGAATGAATGCCATGCTCTACTATATGGTGGGGGCATAGATTTAATATTTATCTTTCTCATTTCTTGAAGGGGCGATGTCATAGTTACGGAAAGTTAGAAATGCCTGCTAGCTAGTTGGCTAAACTATACAAGATTGTATCCAAGTCTTTGCTGAAGAAATGTAGTTAGAGTTTAGATTTTCGAATGGACCATCATGCTATACAAGATTGTATCCAAGTCTTTGCACGATTTGGTAGAGCCCGCGAGGATACAATTGCATAGGAGATGGATTCCTCAAGGTCCAGAAGGACACGATGTAGCTGCAGATGACCTCGCATATGGAATAGGATTTATAGACGTATCAGATTTCGAGTTGTATACTAGATCTTATTGTCCGCAGCCACAGACAGCCTATGACCTATACGGATATAGATATAGATATGGTGCGTCTGAAGCATCTTTCGGTGGCTATTACTTTACGCAATCCAGAGCATCTTACTAGTCGGATTTTGCTGCCGGTTTATTCAGATGAGTTCCTTCACAGTCGTTTTATTAGCCAGAGGATACCTCTTAGAGCCAGAGCTTCAACGAGAGATCTGAGAGTACTTATAACCCAGAGCGCGTTCCTTATGGGATGAACATATAAGATTACATCGCTTAATCAGAGGGGTGGGTTGATGTGCCTCCTGACTATGCTAATGATGCAGATATCTACGTGAGACATCGTCACTTGATGATATTTTTAGATATCGATATGTATATTGTACTTTAAATATATGTAATTGATTGTATTATTTTATATTTTTTATCTTACTAGTTGATTTAGGATATTTAATGTTGCTTTTTATAGCATGTAGTATCTCACTAATCATTTTATGTTTTATATCACTTTAAAATAAAAAGATGCATCATTTAGGTTATATCGGGATCATAAAAATATCAAAAAAAAAAATTGAAAGACATCAAATTATACTTAAAATCATTGAAAAAGTTGAAAAAAATTGATTATAAATTAATCAAACTTGAAAAGCTAAAAAAAATTGGGCGTGCCCAAGCATACCGTATGTCGGTACGACACCGAACCTGTACTGTACTGGCCCGCCCGACATTTCTTATATTTATATGTCATTAACTTACCTTGAGTTCCAGTAAATATGGCAGGGAAATTATAAGTAGGATAGATGATTTTCACCAGATTAAAGAATTTATTCTTGGGGCACATACGATTGCAAAACACTACGGAACTTTGAATAGATATCTCTAGTGAAAAATTTAGCTTTGGAGAAACTAAAGAATATTCCATGCAGTGCCAACCGGAAAATATGCAACTTTGCATTCTTCGCCTGTTATTTTTGTTTGAGATTGGTATTGTAACATGGATTGAAGATTACATTGGTGCAAGCATGTAAGTGCTTAATTGCCATGGGTGTCTAAATGTTTGAAACTTCTAAATTAATTAGCTGACACACATAGTGAGCCCCTCTTATCTTACAATTATCAGACATGCATGGCCGCGCACACACTTATAGAGAGATGCACTTGGTAATCTTCTCCTTTTACTAAAATTTGTTCATGTGAAAGTAATTGCTGCTCTTGATTTATTTCAATGCTATTCTAAATAAATAAAGATAACACTTATCTCATGTGCTCTGGCACCATCATATTTATGTCCAGGTTGGGGTTGCAGAAATGAAAGTTGTTGTTGAAAGAACAGGTGGTCTTGTTGTTTTGGCTGAAAGTTTTGGACACTCAGTCTTTAAAGACTCTTTCAAGCGAATTTTTGAGGATGGTGAACAATCTCTTGGTCTTTCTTTTAAGTGAGTTGTGCTGCATTGCCTGCCAGTGGTTTGTTAGTTAGATAGCAGTCTTTCCTAGCTCTATGCATTGGAAATTAATTTGATATGATTATATATACTTGGGCATGATGATTGTAAAATTCACTCCACATGCATAAGCATAAAATGTCATCCTTTTAGTGTCGGTGACCCAAGCCTCTGTCGTGCCTTATACACCCTGTATCTTTTAAATTTTTTAGCTCATTTGTATCGAAGCATATCACCTCTATATCGAGGATCATTCCATACTTGCTGGTGATCGATACATTATGGATCCTTGAGATTTGAATCTTTGGTGTATCTTGCTGAGTCATTTGTCCTCAAAAAATTGTGATGCAGACAAAAATTGCTTTATAAATTCTCGTTTGCCACCTCTTTCTGAGTTGTCTTTAGTCCATCCCCATTATCTATATGTATATGACCTAATCAATGCAATCTCCTGCCTGCACATATCAACATTGGTTATCCTCTTTTTGTGACCCTCAAACCTTTTTGTAATGTATTCATTCTTTATTCTCTCTCTCAGGGTTTTAACAATTATGTGCCTGAAAGGTGTTCAATATGTTATATCATTGTTCTTGTCTATGCTCATTGACTATCATGCCAATGCTCTTTTATTCACCTGTACTTTGACTTTCTATGTTACTGGGATACTACATTTTTAAGCCGTACGGAAGTGTTGATACTTTTGGATACTTGGACGTGGTAGGATATGGCATGACATGGGTGGAGACTCCACTTTGAAGTGTCCTGATGATGTTAACAAAAAGTGTCCGATGCTTGGCACTCTTTTGGAGTGTCATGCAGGGAACTCTTAGTTTTTAGTGCCAAACACTTTCAGTGAAGTATCCTTAAGTTTTTCTAGACACTTTAAGCAAAATGTTCTACGAATGCTTAAGCAAAATGTCATTATATTTTAAATATAAATATATTACAATTAATTAGCATTTTGAGTATTCAACACATCTTAAATGAACCTAGAAAATAAATTAAACAACTTGTAAATTCGTGGCTACACCATTTTTTTTTTTTTTAAATAGCATATATAGTTTGAAGTTTCGCATTTTTATATATCATTCATAGTTTCTCCCTTTTTTGAATAAGGATCAAAAATAGACACACTACATACGTGTGTACATGGTATACAAATAGCTACACACAGAGACACATACACTATATACACATGTATGTGTCTGTATATGCTGTGTCCCCGTGCCTTGTTTTTTGGAGGTTGCCTTGCCCAATACTTGAGGACACTTGGACGCTTTGCACCTATGCAAAGTGTTTAGGTAACACTGATGAGTTTCTAGCAGGGCAAATTGATTGTGCAGTGAAGTCTTTTTGTACTTTCTGTGGAAATCCTCTATCTTTCTTCAATAAGATCTAATTTTTCAGTACTGTTTTTTGACACTTCCAGTAATTGAGTAAGCTATGGTGCTCTCAAGGTGATAAGCACTAAATTGATGAGTCTTTTATTTGGTTTTTGTTTTCCTTTTTTTCCCTCTTGATAAAATAAATATTGTTTTCTTATAATTCAACAGTGCACAATCATACACTTGTCCTGTTGAGATAATAGTAAGCCTTGCTGGACATCCTGATATGGATTATAGAAAGGATTTAGCTCACATCTTTGTACATATCAGGGCTGAATGACCATGGTGATACCTACACATGTTCTCTTATAAATAGATATCTAAGAACCAGCAAAAGGCTAAGCGAAGCACATAGTTTACATTTTGTTCAATATTCATGCAAAATCTTACCAGTAATCAGTATTCTCAGAAATTTGTTTTGCCAGCATTATCATTGTACCTAACTATATTCTGCATGGAAAGCATCTCTCATTTTCAGGGCTATGGCTTCTGTTTCTGTACCATTTTTCTTAATCATTAACTTGGTGACTCTGTTGCTCATGTACACATCCTATGATGGTTGCATATATGTATTAATGCTGAATGTTATTTTTTTATTCCAGTGGTACACTTGAGATCAACTGTTCCAAAGACATCAAAATTCAGGGAGTTATTGGACCGTGTACGTCTTTGGAAAAGGTTGTCCAATTTAAGTCTCAGTGCTACTGGATGATTTTATTATATACTCTATGTTTTCTGTTGTCTAATCAATATTGCTGAATGTTGTGACACTTGCAGAAAGGAGCTCTTTGTGCTGATACAATCATAGGCCAGGGAAATACGACTTCATGGAGGATGTGTGGTCTCGATAGGAGTACTTGTTTGACCGCCTTCTTTGATATATCACCAAGTGAACGGTCAAGCCAGCCAGGAAGTACAAATCCACAATTATACATACAGTTTTTGACAAAGTATGGTGCAACTTCCTTTGGGACATATTTTTCCTTTTGGTAGTCTTCAATTGTCACGGTGAATGTTATCAGTTGAAGATATAATGATCATTTTCCTGCAGCTATCAGAATCCTGAAGGTCAAATGAGGCTACGAGTTACAACTGTCACTAGGAGATGGGTGGATGGTTCTGCCAATACAGAGGTTAGTTATGAATTTTTTATTATATTTTCATTATATTTCTCTGACTGTACATCAGAAAATCCATGATAATTGAGTTTTGTTTCAAAGTTTATGCAACCCTGACTTGATATATACTGTAGAGCTTGTTCCTGTCTTTGCTTTTTCATCATCATACGATCTGCTTGATTTCCATATTGATGAATACTTCTATCTTGTATGTATAGACTAATGGATATATAATCATACCTAATTAAATTAGCGCTAGGTGGATGAATTATGGAGGTGGTGGCCTTATGAGGTCTAAGACAGTGGGCAACATGTTGGTGGGGGCTGGCCTTGGAGACATGGCTGCTGGAGCTTGGCATGTGAATGAGGACGGGGTTGGGTTTTTTGTGTGGAAGGGCCCCAGTAGTGGACCATGAGGACATTGCAATGGCAAGACAAAGATAAGGGTCAAGAGGAGAGGAGTCGAGGAAGAGGGGTTATTATTGATTGTGTAATGAGAGAGTATTGATTAATGTGCTCGCTTTTATTTTTAGATTTACTGCTGTATTTATTTGCATTAGAGAGAAGGGAAGAGAGAGGAGGGTAGTTATCATAAATAATAAGCGTTCTGTCAGTATATATGTGGCATATGCATATATTCAGTTTTGGATTTGTGGGTAGGGTCACATCTGCGCCAAGGGTGGCCCAATCCTTTCTCTGGAATCATTTGGGTCTTTCTATGTAGGTGCGGTTTAACCCTGAGCCTGATTTTCCTTTGCTTAAGCCTGGTCTGAAAGTAGACTTACATTATATCTCAGGTCAGCCTGGGCCCACTTAGTCTTACATAAGTTGCTCACAGTGAAAGTTGAAGAAACAAAATTAACGCTTGTCATGTTTAACAGTGCAAACCACCATAGGAAAAGGTTGCCTTAGTTTTTATTTGCATCATTTTTTACGCTTATTTCCCAACCTTTCTTGGAGGTGTTGCTGAATTACAATCCTCCGCCTTGCAAATTTAATCTAGTAACAGTCTTAAGCGATGGAGAGTTTGGTTTACTTGCCTTTAGGATATGGATTTTGGGCCATATTTTTCTTAATTTGTTAATGTGCCGCATCTTTAACATGTTGATCAAACTTGTACATGGATCAGCATGCATATAATAGAAGCAAATTTGTTGCCTGGGTGAGTGTGTAATGTTGGAGAGAGGTTTTTAGGAAGTTTTGCAAGACTGGAACAAGTAAATGATACCAAGTTTTCAAGGTTACATGATTGTTGATTTACTTTTCAGCTAATATGTTAAAGAATCTTTCCACGTCTATCAAAAATAGGCTTCTCTGTTACCCAACTATATCTTTCTGCATATTGAAATACATTACATTCGTGATTACATGACTGCTGTGAAAAATTACCACATGTGCAGGAATTGGTTGAAGGGTTTGACCAGGAAACTGCAGCTGTTGTTTTAGCAAGATATATATCCTTGAAGATGGAGATGGAGGTGAACTACCGATCTCACATAGCTATGTTTGCATGGTTTAATACAAGACACTTCCCAAGAAATCGACTTCAGTTTTTGGGCTTATAAAATTTATTTTTTATATTTGAATTTGAGATCTTTATTATCAGCAACAATTTCGGTGCATCCACAAATGTTCTATATTTACGCAATATCTGCAACATTTTGTTCATGAAGTTATGCTCTATTTTTCTAGATTTGTTCACTTAGTGTTGTGTATGTCTACATTTATCATCTTAGAACTTTATTACCTTATGTCCGTGTATAGCTTGTGAAACTAGAATAGGTTCGTCCTGCTTGTATGGTGAACAAAATGTTTACCCAATATCTGCAACATTTCGTTCACAAAGTTATGCTCTATTTTTCTAGATTTGTCCACTTAGTGTTTCACTGTTTTGTATGTCTACATTTATCAGCTTAGAACTTTATTACCTTATGTCTGTGTATAGGTTGTGAAACTAGAATAGGTTGGTCCTAGTTTGTATGGTGAACAAAATATTAAAATGTATATTCTATATATGATCCTTGCATTTTCCATTAAAGATCACTTGTGCTTGGCCCTCTTCAAATCATAAAGGTCTTACCTAGTAATTGTGGTTTGTCTGCCTTTCCAGGAAGAGTTTGATGCAACACGATGGTTGGACAGATCCCTCATCCGCCTTTGCTCGCGATTTGGTGACTATCGAAAAGATGATCCTGCTTCCTTCACATTGCATCCAAATTTCTCAATATTTCCACAATTTATGTTTAATCTTCGGCGCTCGCAATTCGTACAGGTGAAATATTGTAAAAAATACTATGAACTTTTTTGTTAGATAAAAATTACTATAAACTTTGATAACTGCTTAATGCAATTTTCCTGAAGTTTGGGACTTTCCTGCTGCAGGTTTTTAACAATAGTCCAGATGAGACTGCTTATTTCCGTATGTTGTTGAATCGGGAGAGTGTTACCAATTCCGTTGTCATGATTCAGCCTTCACTGCTTTCATATTCCTTTAATTCACCTCCTGCTCCTGCATTGTTGGATGTAGCATCTATATCGGCAGACCGTATCCTATTGCTTGATACATATTTTAGTGTTGTTATTTTTCATGGTATGACGATTGCTCAATGGCGCAACATGGGCTATCAGAATCAGCCAGAGCATCAGGTAACTTGGTGGTGGTTATGATTTTGGCATACTCCAGTATACTTGAATTCTGGTGTATAATGTATTTCATTTTAGTTACAATTGGATTAGTTGGAAGATGCATGGTGTTAAATTTTGCTTTATGGTCACCATTTGTAAATTCTTATCTGCCTTTTGTCATGTTAGAGATGTTGATCTTCAGCAGTCGTCGTAGAGTCTTACAGCTTAATTTTGTTGTTTTAATGATTTCTTTGAGAATTACTGGCTGTACCACCGTCAATCTAATCACAAAAATCAGGTATTAGAACCCTGCATATCAACAAATCTCAAAACCCACTCCACCTATACTCCAATCAAATGGTCGTAAAATCTAACAGGTAAAGAAACCAAAACAAGGAAACAGAATAGACTTCTCATAGTCTTCTAGTCAGACCCTAACTCTAACTACACCATATAGACAGCCCATAACCTAATATTTCCCTGGAAAACCATCCACTAATGTTCTCCAAAGACTACATTTTCGTTCACAAAATTCAAGCATTCATTTTTGGACCATAATCATCAGCAGGTAGCTTGAGCTGCCATCTTCTTATCACCTTTTGCTTTCCTGTCTCCCTGGACATTATCAGTGAGCAGCTTCTACATCTTTGCATAGTTCTTTTCCACCAACATTTGGTAAAAGGGCCTCTCAACATTAGTATGCATTGTTGATTCCTTAATGTCCTAACATCACATAATACAACCTGTGTCACACACTTAATTTTTGCCTTTGAATTTACCCAAGCCATGATTCTGGCAGAGTTCCCCAATAAAATCCCAGATCTTGAAAGTTGTCTTTGTTAACAGAGCCTTCATTGGCAACTCGTCAGTTTCGTCTTTGTCAACAGGTTGGAGAGTCAAAGATGTACTTGTTTTAGTGAGTGGAAACTTTGGTGCATCTTTGGTTCCAAAGGTCTCACATAAGCCATTATGGGTTTCCAAATAATTATTGCAAGTTAGTAGAAAGAAGGATTGCATTAGGGAACAAGATGATCCTGCCTACTACTGAGTTGACTACAAACATGTTTATGTTTTAGCCTTCTGTCATTTTGGTGTATTTTTAGTCTCTCCATACTTTTGTTCATCTTGCTATCAGTGTTATCTACTACAATATATCTCACTTGGTGATTTAAAAATATGATGCATTTCATCATGTTTGAACTCAAAATGGTTGTTAATTCTATCTGGAGGGAATACTGAAATAGGTTATTAATAGCTGGTGTTCTGCTTTTCTATAATTTTAACTCCTTTATATCCCTATAGCAAAATGTACTTAATCGTAATTAAACTCTTCATGGTGGTTGATCACTTGATCCTGTTCAGAAGGAATAGTGGAAAATGAAGCCGGTAGCTAACAAAAAGTGTAAATTGGCTGGTTATTGTTTATGCTGTCTGTTGGTGCTTTTTCACTAGTTATATCTTAGATCCATTAATCACATTATTGATTTAGTTGTTATATGTGCTTTTATCTTTGAAATTGGTCTGCACTACTGCACTGCAGACAACTCCTCACCCGTTATATAAATATATTCTGCCAAGTTTCTGCACATGCTTATCAGTGGAGTGGTCACATTACTTTTCCTAAATCTTAACTATATATGTTTTGATATCTGGATCCTCACTTTCTTCTTTCTTTTCCGGTGAATCATTTTAAATATCTAGTTTACATGTTGACCTATAAAAGTGGATATCTGGTTAATAGATAAATTATGAAGCATCAGCTTTCCTTTGAGAACTATATATAATGTGCTCTTGTTTCAGACAATTCTATACACAATTTTTACAATTGCTAGAGTTTGAGGAGCAAGTTCTCTTTTAAAGACAGTAAACTTGCTGTCATTAAATGAGTTTTTAGGGATAATTTTCTTGTATATTGTTGTGTGATTAACAGGCCTTTGCTCAGCTATTACAAGCTCCTCAAGATGATGCACAAATGATCATTAGAGATCGTTTTCCTGTTCCCAGATTAGTTATTTGTGATCAACATGGCTCCCAGGTCTGCATTTTTCTTAAAAAAAATTGGTCTTCTCTTTTAACTCGACCATTGATATTGACTTGTTATGCAATACTTAATGATTCCTTTCATGCTATCTCCAAGATGTGTCATTACTTAAATTGATGGACTTGTCTTATAACAGTCGTTCTTTGACTTAAGTAATCCTTAACTTTGGGGTTGAAGCAGTATTTCAGAAATAAAAACATAAATAACTTGTTTCTTGGTGTTACATAAACTGATATTTCTCAAATGGTAATGGATCTCTAGTGTTAAGGAGGTCTGATGAATTGTCACCCAGAAATTGTTTTTACGTCCTTATTCTGTTCTGTAAAAGAGCTACTGGGCTTGGCCTTACTGCTAATTGTCCTACTTGTAATTGTATGTTCCGCAGGCAAGATTTTTGTTGGCAAAGTTGAACCCATCAGCTACATATAACTCTGCGCATGAGGTGGCTCCAGGCTCTGATATCATCTTCACAGACGATGTCAGCCTTCAAGTATTCTATGAACATCTTCAGAGGCTGGCTGTTCAGTCATGAGGACATGTATGCAAATTCTTTTTCTATTTGTTACTTGGTTATCTTATTTGGGTTGAGGTTGATTCTAGGTGTGAGCTATTCTCTGTTTTCCCAGCATTCTTCAACATTGGTCCTCATATATAGTCAATGTCAAGCCAGTCTTCTCACTGAAATAATTGCGCATCAAATCTTTTTGATGTTGGATGATGAATCCAGCTTACAGGAACAAAGATATTAGATAGCTGGCTGTTTTGATATACTTAGATGAGGGATGGTTTGAGCGACTCATTATCTCAGTTTGTAAGTTTGATATTAAAGGATTTTGTATACGGATCTGAGTTATGATACTGTAGACTGGAA
The DNA here is from genome assembly GCF_051530095.1 of Phoenix dactylifera. Lineage (NCBI taxonomy): Eukaryota > Viridiplantae > Streptophyta > Magnoliopsida > Arecales > Arecaceae > Phoenix > Phoenix dactylifera. Next base: position 38,586,381 of record NC_143195.1, read on the forward strand.
TTTTAGAGCGAGGCCATACCTTTTATTCCCTGTGACATTTGCTTCCGTCCTCCCCCCCCACCCCGTCTCTCTCTCTCTCTGGTCGGAGAAAGCCTAGTCAAAATCAGGATGAGGGTGGGATCAAATCCAGCCCAGTGAGTATGTCAATTCAATGTTGTCATCTTCTTCTGGACAACTTTCTTATTCTGGATGCTTTTTACAATCTGAAACTCTGAAATTTTCTGTAGTATGGCTACAGACAAGTAGCATTATAAATTTATGATTGAGATGGGGGGGGGGGGGGGGAGCTTTATAGTTGCCCAAATGGTGGAATCTCAATAAATTAGAACGTGTAAGGTCATCCATGTACTTGGAGCAGCAAGTATGTGTTTGAATTGGTAGTTTAGCATTGAGGCAGAAACAAGTAGTCCCTTGCAATGCAAAGATCTTTCATGGCTGTGCCATGCGGGTTTGCTCTACCGAGTCAATATCGAAGGGTGTTTCAATTTACAATGTACGTGTGATACGGTGGTTAGTCCTGATAATTATAGTTGACTTATAGGAAAAGATGATGTGGCTGTATGAAAGGATTCTTCTTTTTGTGTACAGGAAAGGTGTCTTCTTATAATGTGCTCTCGAGGCAGTTCTTGGCAGCACCGACATGGGCATGACTGTTGCGACTGACTTGGTAGGTATGCTGCATGCACACACTTCCTGGAGTTATCAGAGCTCCCGTTCACAAAGCTACATTTAGTCCGAGGAAAAAAAATCTCAAATGGAATAAACTAGAAGGGAAAAAAAGAATGTTAAATTATTCTATCTTTTCACATAAATAAATTATTTCCATATAGAGTAGAGTAAATGGGTAAGGAGAGGAAATATAAGATATTTATAATGTACTAGCTTTTATATACATCTATTTTATCTCAGAAATATAAGTGGAGTTTGTGACTAAAATGGATGGAGTAAGGAGGTTAAGAAAGAAGCGTTTGTTCCTTGTCGTCAGATTTTGGGCTTGTGTGGTTTTCTTCGTGGGCTGCTGTAAACGGAAGGCTGACCACGGGATGCGACCATGCGAGGTGTCATTTCAAAATGATTTGCCCCAGGTTCGCTGACACTGGGACAGTTCTTAGGAATTCGGATAAAATAAAGAAATGCAGTGGAACCAAAGTTTTTACGAGGCACATGCGGCGGAACTGAAGTTTTTAGTTGGCAGTGGACGCGCCCGATATCCGCTGCCTTTTCCAATTTGTGCCCTAAAATTTTCCGCCGCATCGCAGGATGCATATTCTTCGTCGCTGGTTGATAAATTAGGACGATGTGTATTTATGCAGCCATGGAATTTGCTTCTTCCTCCTCTGCCACTCTGAGAAGCCTGAATGTAGAACGCTGCTCTCTCTCTCTCTCTCTCTTTCTCTCTCTAGGTAATCTAGTAGGCAGTTTAGGTCACAACTAGTTTTGACTGCAACGTTTGAATTCTCTTTTGTCGGCTGGCCTGGAGGAATTTTTAGGTCACAACTAATTATAATTGTAATGGTTTGTTGAACAAAGATAAGTGTGATGGCTGAGATCCAATGGTCCATATGAACTTCCTTGCACCCTGTGGGAGTTAAGAAAGAGTGAGATTACACAGGTGATACCATTAGAGAGACTGTTCGGAGAAATTCTGCTAGCCTAGTCATCGAGGGATGAAAAAGAACCCTTCGAGATCCCCGTCATGCATTTTTCTCTTGGCCTATCCTACTATATCCAGCAGTAGAATCCTTTACGGTGCGTCGTATGATATGTGAAGTTATTTTATTTGATAGCTACCCATCTTCTAAGGACAGCTCTTAAGCACAACATTGTACCATGCGGTGCAAATCACGGATCATTGAGGATTTGTGCACTTCTTATATAGCCTGGTTCGATTTGATAGGATAATATAACAATCCACCGGTCCAAACATGCAAATAAAATAAAAAGAATGAAATTTTAGAAAAGATGGAATCAGAATTGAAAACTCTGGCACGGCAGCCGTTTCCCCACTATCTTTCACAAGTCGCAACCCCATCTGCTAAGAGCCCACCATCTCTTGTCCCCCCGATCATGCCATGCCATGCCATCTCCCACTACTACGACCACTATTACTTCGGACAACAACTTGTCCTTGGCTTATCAACCGTACCTCCAGAGTACATTCCCTTTCCACGCCTGTAAGGATGCACAAGCGGTTGCATTCTTCAGCAGCGGCCAGCAGCGAGGGGAGGGACCGCTCCAGTTCCCATAAAGCCGATCGATGCACCCGTTTTTTCCCATCGCACTTAAAATGCTGACCAATCTTATGCTATAACGACAGTTATTAGGTACTGTTGCAAAGAAACTAATGACGCTAACAGTAAATTACTTTCATGACGCTGTTATTGTTCATACAACGAACGACTTACTTTAAATTGATACGAAGGTTTCCATTTTATGACAGATCATCTTTTTTTAATGAATGGTTAAAAGTATTGCTATTATAAAATAATAAATTTAATAGCATGCAGCAAGCATTTAGAATTTGTTATGTTTGTGCATGTGCACGGGAAAATATTGGAATTGTCACCCAGACCCATATATAGGTCTGGGCGTGGCATGGACTTAATCCGAACTCGTAGACTTTTGAATCGGACATGGATCCAAGTATAGACTTATAAATTTTTGGATTATGAGTCTAAAATAGTTCTCTAACGAATTCTCAGATATAAGTCCAAGTCTAGTAGGTCCAAATTTAGATTGGGTACCGGTACTTCTTTCATCATTAACTAAACATTTGATAACAAAAATTTAGATTATTTAATTGTTTGACCTTGAAAGCTTAAGTTGTTAGAAAATAAATCAATAATCATATACTCGTACAAGCACAAGCCTCTCGATTCCAAATTTCTTCTGATTTATTTTGTCATTTATTCGAAATTTTAGATGAAAGACTTTTTCACGCTCGAAATTAATGCAATAATGTTATTTTGCGGTAGATTTCGGTATGATGTCATTTTCAGCTAGTGGGAAAATTAGGTCGGACGTGTAGATATGGGGACCACGGCAACATCGAGCAAATCCGCTGGAGTGGGGCTCCCGGGGGGACCAAAACCGAATTCTACGTGCGGGCCGCAGCTACCTAACCAAGAGAAAAGGACGTGTTAGGATATGTTTCCAAGGGAAAAAGTAAGGTGCGCGGATGATTTTTTTTTTTTTTTTTGGATTTGAACAAGACTTTAAGCATGTTTCGATCATGACAAGTTTGAAGCGTAACATATTCGTTTGGTTCAGCACTGGGTGTTCACATGATCCACTAACATATCGATCGTATCGAACGATGATCTTGCATATTTTAGTAACATATCAACCTTAGCACGAGGATAATCATCCTTCATGACACCTGGCTTCCTGCTGCTTTTTTTTTTTTCCTCTGTCTTCTTTTTTATAACGATTTATTATTACGAGGCGAGGGCAGCAGCAGCGAGGCTCTTAGAGTCAGGTCTACTGTGGGATGTATCCCAGAGCCAGGGCCGGTCAATAAAAAGAGGAAGACATCCCCCTCGCACTGCGGAACTGGATACTTCGGGCGCCACGAAAGCCATAAATAATGCAGCTCGTTTCTAAATCAACGGAGGCTTGTTACCGAGATATGTGATCATATGCGTTCACATATTTTGGGGCAATCCATTTTTCTTCCAACAGGTACAATCACACCAGCCTGTTTGGTTGATAGAGACGTGAATGAATGAAGTCTTGCTCTCAAACCTTCTTTTCTTTTCCTAACAGGAATCCTGCCCGTTCTCCTCTTCTTCCCCTATCAGCTTTATCATTGTCAGCATTTTAGTTTCAATAAACTTTTAGATGGCCAAACCTCCCCTTTTCAATTAAAAACAAAAATCCTATTCTTCCGGTATTGATTTAAAATTTATTTAATTCGTGATTCTTTTTTTCCTTCTTTAAATAATTTATCTGTACTCAAGGTTTTAAATAATAAATTGTAATTATCATGACGGCCATTCTAATGATTTTGGTGACTTTCTACTGCATTTTAATGATGGACAGCTACGATAATACATTTTTTAGAGTTATAATTGTCCATTAAAACATAAATGTTGCTGGAAATTGGACCCGGGGGCGGCCGCGAACCGAGGAGGAGGAGCTCCGGCGAACATTGGCGGGCGGCGATCCGTCGGTGAGCGGCGTCCTCCGTGGGGGGCTGTTGCTGGAAATTGGACCCGGGGGCGGCCGCGAACCGAGGAGGAGGCGGGCGGTGATCCGTCGGCGAGCAGCGTCCTCCGTGGGGGGCCTGCAAAAAGCCGGTGGCCGGGGTTTCCGGCGCCGGCCCTCCGATGCTTAAGTCAGAGAGGGGCTTAATTTTGGAGAAGGAGAGGGACTGTATTTCCAAGTCCGAAGCCTCCCTTGGGAGGAAGAAGCCTCCTCTTTTTAGAGGGAGAAGCTCCCCTTTTATAAGGAGAGTGGCAGGGTTACCTGTGATGTGACTGGACGAATTAATGGGTTACCGTCACGATTGGACGTGGGCGTGGAAGTAATGAGTTGCCGTGGATGGCCCGTTCCCATCATGGGAGATGGCGTGCAGCCAGAGTTTGCTTGAGGCGCGCAGTGCAGTACATTCTTGGGAATGATGAGGCGTTGACAGTCGTAGCAGAGTATGGTTCCTAATTAATATGTCGTGGCGTGGCCGGCAAGTAAAACATGGTGCGGTAAGGCTGCTGCAGGGGATGGCCGCAGCATATAGACGACGAGGTCGGCCTTCTGAGGTCAGCTCAGCCTTTTGGTCTCGGCCTGCTGTGCTCGGCCTTCTGTGCTCGGCCTGCTGTGCTCGGCCTTCTGAGCTCGGCAACATGAATGAGCTCGGCTTGCATGAGCTCGGCTCGGCCTTCTGAGCTCGGCTCGGCCTGCTGTGCTCGGCCTTCTGGCCTTAGTCTTCTGAGCTCGGCAGCCTGGATGAGCTCGGCAGCCTTCTGAGCTCGGCTCGGCCTGCTGTGCTCGGCCTTCTGGCCTTAGTCTTCTGAGCTCGGCAGCCTGGATGATGAGCTCGACTCAGTCTTCTGAGCTCGGCTCGATCTTCTGAGCTCGGCCTGCATGATGAGCTCGGCCTGCATGGTGAGCTCGGCTGCCTTCTGAGCTCGGCTTGCATGATGAGCTCGGCCTGCATGGTGAGCTCAGGCTTGTTGTCAGATTTGGCGCGCTTTAATTGTACGTGTGGGGTGGTCTATTTTTTCCCCCAACACTATCCCCCGACTTCCGAGTTCGAGCTGCTTTTTGGCTCGGACGAAGGAAGTAGTCCAGTCGTCGATCATCCTGTAATATAGCCAAATGTATATGGAGATGTGCGTGCCAAGTAGGGTGTACCTCTCATGCAGTTGGAGTCAAGTGCTTCAGGTCGACTCAGCAGCCTTCTTTGGCTTGTGGTCGACTCAGCTCTCGAGAACGTCGAGACGACGCGACAGATCTTCCGCGTCGCACTTCTCCCAGCTGACAAGGTAAAAATTCAGGCCGTGAGCCCTTTTTTTACTGTCGGAGTCGAGCGTCTCACGCCGAGGTCGGCAGCTTTGCTTCTCGACTAACTTTTGTGGATGCTCTTTTGTTCGGGGTCCGCTTTCTAGGGACGCCGGCACAATAGGAGAAATAGTTGCCATTGGAGATCTGTGTGGGCGTTGTTTTGTTGTTATCCACGAACATTTTGGGGGTGCTTTGTTGTCAATCACGAACGTTTTGGGGGGCCGCGAAGTTACTACCCCGTCATCCCGAGGTCGAGGGAGCTCGGGCTCACTGTCGACTCGTCGGGGCATCTCGACCTTAGTCGAGGAGGCGCTACGGGGGGCCGCGAAGGTACTACCCCGTTGTTGGTGTTGAGCGCCACGGAGGGCCGCGAAGGTACTACCCCGTCTTTCCGAAGTGTCGAGGGGTCTGGGCACGCACTGTCGACACTCGGGGCATCTCGACCTTAGTCGAGGAGGCGCTACGGGGGGCCGCGAAGGTACTACCCCGTTGTTGGTGTTGAGCGCCACGGAGGGCCGCGAAGGTACTACTCCGTCTTCCCGAAGTGTCGAGGGGTCTGGGCACGCACTGTCGACACTCGGGGCATCTCGACCTTAGTCGAGGAGGCGCTACGGGGGGCCGCGAATGTACTACCCCGTTGTTGGTGTTGAGCGCCACGGAGGGCCGCGAAGGTACTACCCCGTCTTCCCGAAGTGTCGAGGGGTCTGGGCACGCACTGTCGACACTCGGGGCATCTCGACCTTAGTCGAGGAGGCGCTACGGGGGGCCGCGAAGGTACTACCCCGTTGTTGGTGTTGAGCGCCACGGAGGGCCGCGAAGGTACTATCCCGTCTTCCCGAAGTGTCGAGGGGTCTGGGCACGCACTGTCGACACTCGGGGCATCTCGACCTTAGTCGAGGAGGCGCTACGGGGGGCCGTGAAGGTACTACCCCGTTGTTGGTGTTGAGCGCCATGGAGGGCCGCGAAGGTACTACTCCGTCTTCCTGAAGTGTCGAGGGGTATGGGCACGCACTGTCGACACTCGGGGCATCTCGACCTTAGTCGAGGAGGCGCTACGGAGAGCCGCGAAGGTACTACCCCGTTGTTGGTGTTGAGCGCCACGGAGGGCCGCGAAGGTACTACCCCGTCTTCTCGAAGTGTCGAGGGGTCTGGGCACGCACTGTCGACACTCGGGGCATCTCGACCTTAGTCGAGGAGGCGCTACGGGGGGCCGCGAAGGTACTACCCCGTTGTTGGTGTTGAGCGCCACGGAGGGCCGCGAAGGTACTACCCCGTCTTCCTGAAGTGTCGAGGGGTCTGGGCACGCACTGTCGACACTCGGGGCATCCCGAACTTAGTCGGGGCATCATTGGAGATACATACAGGAGATGGATTCTGTTGGCGATCGTGCGCCCTTATTCGGAGCGGGGCGACGTTGGAGATAGGGATACCCGTAGGTCGTTTTTTGGATTCTCCGACCTGAAAATAGATGAAATATTGAAATTATTTGAAGCCAAAGTGGCATCCTGTACCTTTTGGAGATATTTTGATGGCTCTCGAGCTTCGAAGTCCCTCAGGACTTGGCTCAGCATCGGCCTTCTTTGGCTCGATTGTCTGAGAGGGGTGTTCTGCGCTCGGGCTTCTGAGCTCGGGCTTATGAGCTCAGCAGCCTTCTGGTCTCGGCCTTCTGAGCTCGGCCTGCATGAGCTCGGCCTGGACGAGACTGCTGCAGGTCGTGGCTGCAGCATGTGGATGACGAGCTCGGACTTCTGAGCTCGGCTCGGCCTGCATGAGCTCGGCCTGGATGAGCTCGGCAGCCCTCTGTGCACGGCCGGGGCTTCGGTGATGGCGACGCTCTGAAGGAGAGCAACGTCACGAGCGCCGTCGTAAGGACTTACACCCATGAGGAGGGAGTACATAACTCTCCTTCTCCAGACCTCAGCCGTAATTTCTCTTTCCCTCCAACTCGTTGATGTGAGACTTGGGCTACTACTTCTCACTAGTTGCCCCCACGTACGTCGTTGTAGCGGGAGCCATGCCTGATTCGAGATGGCTCGGGAGAAAGTTTCTTCCTCTGCTTAACATGAACCCGTGGAGGCGGCACAGGAGGAGCCTCTACTTGTTGCAGGCTTTGGGCTGCAATGGCTAGCGCTTGGACTTGCTGCACTAGCGCGTCGAAGTGCTCGGGTTGGACTTGTGGAGTTTGATCTGCCGGAGGTCTTGGTGGTGAATTCTGGACTGAGCGCCCGGGGCTTGGAGCATGATGCTGAGAGGCGTTAAAGACTCCTCTGCTCCTTAGTTTCATGGCCGCAACTCGGGCCCTTCCTCTAGCGCCAACTGTTGCTGGAAATTGGACCCGGGGGCGGCCGCGAACCGAGGAGGAGGAGCTCCGGCGAACATTGGCGGGCGGCGATCCGTCGGCGAGCGGCGTCCTCCGTGGGGGGCTGTTGCTGAAAATTGGACCCGGGGGCGGCCGCGAACCGAGGAGGAGGCGGGCGGTGATCCGTCGGCGAGCGGCGTCCTCCGTGGGGGGCCTGCAAAAAGCCGGTGGCCGGGGTTTCCGGCGCCGGCCCTCCGATGCTTAAGTCAGAGGGGGGCTTAATTTTGGAAAAGGAGAGGGACTGTATTTCCAAGTCCGAAGCCTCCCTTGGGAGGAAGAAGCCTCCTCTTTTTAGAGGGAGAAGCTCCCCTTTTATAAGGAGAGTGGCAGGGTTACCTGTGATGTGACTGGACGAATTAATGGGTTACCGTCACGATTGGACGTGGGCGTGGAAGTAATGAGTTGCCGTGGATGGCCCGTTCCCATCATGGGAGATGGCGTGCAGCCAGAGTTTGCTTGAGGCGCGCAGTGCAGTACATTCTTGGGAATGATGAGGCGTTGACAGTCGTAGCAGAGTATGGTTCCTAATTAATATGTCGTGGCATGGCCGGCAAGTAAAACATGGTGCGGTAAGGCTGCTGCAGGGGATGGCCGCAGCATATAGACGACGAGGTCGGCCTTCTGAGGTCAGCTCAGCCTTTTGGTCTCGGCCTGCTGTGCTCGGCCTTCTGAGCTCGGCAACATGGATGAGCTCGGCTTGCATGAGCTCGGCTCGGCCTTCTGAGCTCGGCTCGGCCTGCTGTGCTCGGCCTTCTGGCCTTAGTCTTCTGAGCTCGGCAGCCTGGATGAGCTCGGCAGCCTTCTGAGCTCGGCTCGGTCTGCTGTGCTCGGCCTTCTGGCCTTAGTCTTCTGAGCTCGGCAGCCTGGATGATGAGCTCGACTCAGTCTTCTGAGCTCGGCTCGATCTTCTGAGCTCGGCCTGCATGATGAGCTCGGCCTGCATGGTGAGCTCGGCTGCCTTCTGAACTCGGCTTGCATGATGAGCTCGGCCTGCATGGTGAGCTCAGGCTTGTTGTCAGATTTGGCGCGCTTTAATTGTACGTGTGGGGTGGTCTATTTTTCCCCCCAACAATAAATAATCGCTATTCTTATTTACATATTTTTTACAATATTTTAATCCTTGAAATTCAGATTTTTGCATTAATTTTTTTTAAAAAAAAGATTTTGCGGTAGAAGATGTTCATTGAAGAGTGCAGGAAAGATGAACACGGCTAATTTTCTTCTTCTTCTTCTTTTTAGTACTGTTTATGATTTTCTATTATAATAATGCCGCAATGGCTATGATAATAAATTTATTTTATCATCAAAAACTTAAAAACGTCGCTTTATGAGATAAACAATAATTATTCTAAATGATGGATAACAGTTTTGATGGAGCTCATTGCGATTATATGATATGATATCCGTTATTTAAAAATCATGCCTCTGTTAAATGGGGTGCAGTTTTAATGCGCAACTACGAGAGTCCTAGATTGGAGTGGCAGCGCTAGATGGTAGCTTTTTGACCGGGAGGCCAGGGACTGCTTTAATTTTGGGTTCGTTCGGCTCCCGTTATCCATGCTAATGGCAGCCGTATCAATAAAGGGATGTCCTTCAGCCGCACGGCTACCCGGCCGGGAACGGCAGCATCAGCAGCAGTAGTAGTTAGTGCGCGAAGCTTTCTTTCTGACCCCCCCCCCCCCCCCCCCCCGGGTTGTCCGTTCCACGTCACCCTATCCTCCCGGGAATATGAGGTTGATTTGATAAGTGACACCAATTTGGACCATCTGGCCGTTTCGAGAACAGGTGGAAAATGGAACCGCAAACATTCTCCTTTTTAACCAAATGCACAAACAACAATGGAATTTCAAGGACATACCAAAATGTATCACTTCGGTCGGTTGGCATCGGTGAACACGACGAGATTAGCGGCGGCGACAGCAACGGCATAGGCACCGATGGGAGCAAAGGAGTCATCCCAGGGGGATGCCCTCCTTTTTTTTTGGACTTGGTTCTTGATGTTGTGGATCGCGTCGGAGGACCCAACCTGAAGAGGTCGGTTGGCATGCCAAATCTTTAGTGTGGTGGCCGATTTTCTACTTAGGCTGTTTTCGATCTAAAGAGGTCGATTGGCATGCCAAACCTTCGGCAGGAGGGCCAATCTCTTGGTTGGGCCATTTTCAACCTGAAGAGGTTGGTCAATATACCAAGCTTTCGACCCAGGGGCCGGTCTCTTGCTTGGGCCATTTTCAATATGAAGAGGTCAGTTGGTATGCCAAGCATTCGACGCAGGAGCCGGTCTCCTGCATGGGCCATTTTCGACCTGAAGAAGTCGGTTGGCATGCCAAACCTTTGGCATGGGGGGCGATATCCTATTTGGGCCATTTCGACCTGAAGAGGTCGATTGGCATAATAAGCCTTTGGCGCGGGGGCTGGCCTTCTCATCTCTAGACTAGGTGTTAGAGGCATCTCTAGTCTATGGACCGAGAGAAATTTTGAGTGGGCTCATTCTTGAGGAGGTCTTAGATCGGCCCAGGGTGTCTCTTTTCTTATCTGGACTACGGTCCGAAAGGCATATGAGAGGGCTCGGATTGAGGAGGTCCTAAGTTGGTCCCCAGGCTATCTCCTTTCATCTTTGGACTACGGTCCCAGAGACATCCAAGAGGGCTCGAGTTGAGGAGGTCTCAGGTCGGCTTGGGGTATCCTTTCATCTCTGAACTATGGTCCCAGAGGCATCCGAGAGGGCTCGAGTTGAGAAGGTTCCAGGTTGGCCCGGGGTGTCTTCTTTCATCTCTAGACTATGGTTCCAGAGGCATCAGAGAGGGTTTGGGTTGAGAAGGTCCTAGGTCGGTCCCCAGAGTGTCTCCTTTCATCTCTAGAGTTTCGCTCTTAGAGAAATCTCGAGCGAGCTCGATTTTGGGAGGCCCCAGGCATCCTCGGGGTGTCTTTCTTATTGGGGCCCAAACGTCTCTGGAGTGCCCTAAGTCGAATACGGTTGTCATAATTGTCCGATCTGAAACACAAACACGACAAGAAAATTTTTATTAAAAATAAATTCTAACTACAATGGGCCTTACTGATAATAGACGAGGAGGGTGTGGGATAAGAGCATCGTCAAGGTGCAGTAGCATGTATGTTTGTGGTGCATGCTTTAGTTACCTAGTATGGGCATTCTCAGTTTGGGCTTAGCTTTCTGAGCTCTCCTGGTCGGGATGCTTCATTCTTCCCCAAGCGAAGCTCGCACTCTTGAGGTGCTTGGGACTTCGGCGAGATCGCTAATGATAGTGTTGATGACTTTCGAATCATACGAGTGTCAATTGGCTCCAACAGCAGCGAATCGGAAGTTGAAGCGGGCGCTCCTCGGTCCTGTCGAAACACACGTACTAGTTGAGCTGCTCGCGTCAAATGAGTGCCTCGATTTCATTCTTAAGCTGGTTGCACTCTTCAGTATCGTTGCTACGATCTTGGTGGAAACGACAATACTTTTTTTGGTCTCTCTTGGTTGCTAGGCCCTTCGTCTGACGTGGAGGCACACATAGCCTTAGCCTTTGATCTCCATAAAAATTTGGCTCCTCGGAGCGGTGAGAGGGGCGTACCTTTCAAACTTTTAAGAATGGCTCTTAGGTTGTCGCGAGACACCTTTCGGCTCTCTTTGCTCTTCGCACCCCCTTTGCCTCCTCGGAGAGGTCTCCTTTTAGCAGACTCATGATGAGAGGCCATAGCCTCCTCCGTGTTGGTATACTTGTCTGCTCGCCCCAGTATCTCGGTGAAGTCGGTGGGGATGCACATATCCAAGGAGAAAAGGAAACGCGATGGTCATAGACCGCTCTTCGTTGTCGACATCATGACCGCTGATCTTAGGTCACAGACCTCCAATGTCATTGCATTGAAGCGGACGGCATAGTCCATGAGAGACTTTTTCTCTCGTTGCTTGATGTCGAGCAGCGCGTCCGAATCGCGGTGCAGTCTCTAGCTGAAGATGAAGTGTGCTACAAAGAGACGGACGAGCTACTCAAAGGAACGAATGAATTGGGGCTGACGCCCAGAGAACCAGAATTTAGCCACCTTGCAAAATGTGGCAGAAAATGCCTTGTAAAGCACGACGTCAATGGCTCCGTGCAGTATCATGAGATCCTTGATGCTCTCCAAGTGATTAAGGAGATCGATGGTGCAACCATACAGCTCTAGTTGAGGCACCTTGAACCGAGTTGGGGTTGGTTCCTTCATGATCCGTCGGAAGAAGGGGGCTCCGAGGTGAATCGTCATTGGCCCTTGGAGTCTGTCCTTTGAGGGCTTAGATTTGCCGACCCATTTTCTCGATTCTCCTATTAAGATCGGCATCCTACTACGGTGAAAACTCCACAAGGCGAACAGATGAGAGGCTCTGGACGGAGTCCCTGCTGGAATGGAGGCTTAGATTGTTCCGGCAGAGAGGCAATAGTATGGAAGGAAGAGAGTTCAGTAGATTTTTGTTCTCCGTGAGTAATATGGCCTATATACCTGAGGTCTCTCGGGTTGTTCCTTTATATCGGAGAGTTGGATTTGTCATTACTTGGGCTGATGTGGCGTGTATGATGATCAGGTAACAGTCGATAGTACAGTCGCAGCGTGGAGTCAGTTGGCGTGGGCGGCTTGCAGCGCTGGCCAGATGCAGATTGCAGTATCGCCACAATTGCGGGCTGCCAGAGCTGTCGGTTATTAGGATTGTCAAATAGGCTCCTTGGTCAGAGGCGGAGTAATTTACTTTGGTCACTTGGCTCCTCAGTCGGCGCTCTAGGTGCTCTCCTCGGTCGACGCAGAGGTTGTCGAGGTTGGTTGGTTCGAGGTTAAGGTGCTCAATATTTTTCTTATTATATATATATATTAGTTGGCATATGATTCTATGATATTTGCATTTATTTTGGTATTGATTATTTTTTAGTTTCTATCCTTAAATTATTTGTTGGTGCATGTTTGGAGGGATTTGCTCATACTGCACTCTCATTTTTCTTCTCAAAGTTACGGGATACTTGGCATTTGGTTATGATTTGGGATGACCGTTGAGAAAAGGAATGGTTAGACCGTTAATGATATGAATTAAATAGCTGAATTTCTAATTGAATAACTTTTGTTACTTGTTAAAGATGAAATTATTTTAATTTATTTTAGGCTTTTCATATTCTCTCGGACCGAAATGTGTGGATATATCATGTACCGAGGTCAAGTGGTGGTTCAGACATGATATGCACCATGCATGGCCTTATCCATAGTTTTTGGAAGATCAACATGAATCAAACTTGTAAGACAGAAACTTAATTAGGACATTTCCGCGCTTTAACTCATCATCCCACGAAGCTTTGCTTGAATCCTCATCCTGTGGCTCCTTCTTTGCTGAGGCCTGATAGGATAGCAGTAGTCGCGCATCACCTCCTCACGTCCGTCCGGTGGGCTCTTCTTCAAAAGGCTATCCCGTCATCAATCATCCTCCCGTCCATGGCGGGTGCCGGAGGAGAGATCTAGAAAGCTACCGCACGTGAGGCCGGTGAACAACGAGGAGCCTGTGACAGCGGAAGAACCTCCATCGATCATTTTTTTTTTAATTTCTCATGATATATGGATCGCTGGAGGAATATTTCCATTAATAATACACTTTTGCTGCAGTAGATGTTTGCAGATGTGGCTGTCGTTTGACTGATAAATGGACTGCAACCCGCCCATTGCACCTGGATGATATTAGATTGCATGCCAACCGAACCACTCTCCAGCCTAGGGGAAGGATCCAAGTGTGAAAGCAGTGGCTACATAGGACGATCGAGTTAGGCTGCTGTTTACGTCTACGCCAGCTAAAGTCTATGCTGTTTACATAGGACGATCGAGTTAGGCTCCGTTCTTTTCTTTTTTTCTTTTTTTTTTTCCAGCTTTAACATCAAATAATTAACTTTTTTTTTTTTATTTTCCTTTCCTTTACGTTTCTCCTCTACATTCGGCTCCCAATCACTTGCACTCCGCTGCCGGCAGTCGTATATTGGGCAGTCGGGCAGGGGCTGCATGATTCGACCCGAACCCCGGTCAGTCTACCCGAGAAACGCAGACACGTACTCGTGGGCCTTTCCATAGCGAGAGCAACACTGACGCGCCATGCCACGAACCGTTACACCGGGGAAAGAAGAAGGCAGCAAACAAAATATACTATTTTTTTTTTGATGTAAGATATAATAATAGTGGAAGTGGAAGATTGATGGAAGAATAGAAAGAAAAAAAATAATAAGACGGGGCAAAGAGAGAGAAATGGCCCCCACCATACCATCATCAGCGTCAGTGCCACCGCCGCCTCCACTGCCATTGCAGGTGGGGACAGGATACACCATCTCCATCTCTCTCTGGCCCTGCACCCTGATAAAAAGAGGCTCACCCTGCACGCCCCCTCCCCTGTCCCCAATATCCATCGATGCCTCATCCCCGCCCATCCTCCCAGCCAGCCAACAATTGCTCTTGTCGCTGCGAGCGGCAGCCCCACTCATGAGAGCAGGACACCGAGCAAGGAAACGAAGAGCTAAAGGGGATAGATACAATGGACGCCGGGGAGGTGACGCCGCCGGCACACTTGTCCACCAGGCCGACGCTGGGGTTCCCTCTGGGGACGGCGCTGCTGCTCGTCGTCATCTTCTGCCTCAGCGGCGTCTTCTCCTGCTGCTACCACTGGGACAAGCTCCGCTCCCTCCGACGCCGCCACGGCCGCACCTCGAATCCCGTCCAGCCGGCCGATGACCATCACCATCAGCATGCTCCGAGCTCCATGCCATCCCCGCCTGCCAAGCTCCTCTCCAAACTCCAGGTAGCAAGTAGCATGGATATACCGTCATTTCCCCTTTGGACAGGGGTGTGTCTTTCGCGCGAGGGAAGGATTCACCTTCCTTCGCGCGAATCCACCGTTGTATCATCCGCTGTTCGCTTTGAGAGCTGTGCCGGAGGATGGATGACGGAGTTCGGAGCGCTTTGAGATCTGTGCAGCTGGCGATCCAACGGTGGTTTCGCGCGAAGGAAAGTCAACACTTCTTTCGCGCGAAAGATACACTCCGGTTCCGTTCTCTTTATTTTTATTTTTATTTTTCCTAAGAATAATATTTTTCTTTAGATCGAATATATTTGAGAGAGATTTCTGTTTTTTTTTCCCTTTTCGGTAGAAGCCCTCTCTCTCTTTTTACTTCGTTGGATAATTTTGTAGAGAGTTGGCCTTGGCCATCAAATCTGCTTAATTCTTTGCTTGCGATATCATATGGTCCAGGAGGCTTTCGTTCTCGGGGGAAAAAAAAAAGGGTTTGAGTACATGATTGATGTAACACTGAGGTTGAATTCTGGCACAGATGATATATAATTCAGAGGACATGAAGCTGTTAGATATATATATATATATATATATATATATATATATATTAAACCAAAATCGTCCTTGGTTTCCGAAGATTAATTCGCTAGGTTGTGCAAAACGTACGGCTTGATCGTGATCGATCTCTTGCACCGGTCTACGCGACTCTTTTCTTTGTGATAGGGAGAGCAATTTTTTAGTTGACGCGTCACCCTTTTATTTGGGGATCCAGGGTGTTTTGCACAAATCTCAAAGCACTCCGATTTTTTTTTCCCATGGATGATCCAATGGTGGATAAACGACCCTAGTCCTTCATTTTGATGGCATCAAGGAAAAGATCCATATTACCTACCGCACCAACATAGAATATCTAAACGGCTATAAAGAAGGACAAGATTTTTTGACCTGTTGGATTTAGTTAATTTCTCTTTATCTAAACCTTATACTTCATCAGACCCAGATTCCAAACGGGCCGGGGACGGAGAGAATCCTGCCACTCTTCTATATTTGGCTCAGATGTGCCTTCTTGAACTACTAGAACTACAATACGAATAATTTTTGCTGATAAGGGTTATCAACCTTTGATATTTGTTAAGCTCATCTTAAACGTCCAAAACCTAATTTTCCTCTGATCGCCAAACTTCATCAGCTAGAAATCTATATTTATCTCTGAACGTACCTCCTTATTAGTCTTGGACATACAATTAGACCTCACCTTGTCTAAGTGTTCCCACCATCTCCTGTTGCTAAGATTGAACTCTTGCAACAAACGGCTAAATCTCTCGTCTTCCTTGCTATATCAAAGTAAAATATTAGAGAAAAACCAACCTGTTTCTTCATCTTCCTTGACGAAGGGCCAAGGATTTCCTGTCCCCCCGGGGAATACCCTTTCTAGCTTTACTCTGGGCTTTATGCAGCCCTTACCAGTACATGGATCCTTTCCTCAAAGGCCAAACCAAAGAAGGCAGGATTGACAGATTGATATATCATGAGATAAAGTGGTTAGATGTCTATCGATGATGATAATGATCTAAAAATAGTATATTTATGTGCTGCTTGCTCGCTTCAGATTTTTGAAAGTTAATAACTTACAAAATAAAAATACCCTGATCTCCTATCTTGGTAAAGCGACAAATTGTCTTGATATATTCAAACATTTTCATGTTCATGTGAATTATAGTGCGATGAGTTCAAAATTACGATATATATAAATTTGTGGTTTTCTATACTTTTTGTAAGACTTTTGAGAGCTTCGAATTGAGAGGGGTGAAGAAATTGCGCCCATATCATATGAACCAGTTGAATGTGCTTCATCAATCGATAGTGACCCACTCACGATAGAATCTATATCAAATGCTGTTGATATTTGTATTATTTCATAGATTGTGTGTCTAACATTTTCTCCTGTATTCTAATTTTTCTTCATACAGAGTATAAGCCAGCCAGCTGATTTTAAAACTTAAACAGTTACCTTTCCTGTATTGCGCTCATTAACATATATTTTTATTTTCCTTAACTGCCAACAACGTAATTCTGATAAACATGCGGATGCTAGGGTAACAAAAATTGCTATTTTTGAAGATTAGCCAAAAGAAAAATTAGGAGGAAAGTATGGAAAAAAGAGGGAAAAAAAAAAGGCCGCAGGCATAATACCAAAGCGGGCCTCTCCAGTACATGCTTGGTGTTCGAAAGTAGTGATCCAGGTGTTTTGAACCACACGGTTAGTCATACGCTACACATGGTCTCCTAGGTGTAAGTGAACCGATCATGGGCCGGATTTGGACACAAAAAGAAAAAATCAAATTTTAAATAGGATTGTCAGGAAGCCTGGTTAAAAATAAATAGAATTTAGGTCCGAGGTTCGGCGTGTGATCAACTATGCATAGGACTATCCAAAAGAGGCCATACTGAACATTTGGCCAAAAAAAAAAAATACTCCTACAGTAAAAAAATATCTTAATGAATTTCAAATGACAACCTCTTCCATAACATAAATGATTTAAGAATTAGAAATCATCCATCCTTGAACATAAATGCTGGAGAAAGGAACATTAGCAGCTATGCACCAAGAATTCAATGCATGGCCGCGCATCCAAGATTTGCCCTCCATCAGCTAGTCCCATTTAATGTTGGTGTGTTGAAGTTGCAAGTATAAATCTCTATGCATATATTCTTATCTAATTCCAATTGGATAGAAACGATTAGAAATCGAGATCTAGCCTAAATAATATTTTATTAAGAATTAGGATAAAGTAAATCTTTCTTGCAGTAAATATTAGAATCACTATGATTTTTTTTTTTCTTTTCCGGCGAAGATTAGAATCACGTTGTTCAAGTCAGAAAAAGAGAGACGTGTCCTTGTTTGTTTTATTATGCCTCTCTCCCTCTCTCTCTCTCTCTCTCTCTCTCTCTCTCTCTCTCTCTCTCTCTCTCTCTCTCAATCTTTTTTTATTTCTTGATTATGAGAGCAAACATCTGCTCTTTTTTTTTTTAGTAGTATGAGAACAGACTTGTACATTTCTTCTTATCTTTTAACTATCATATTCCATATTTTTGTAGAATTACAAGCAGGAAAAAGATGAAAGCTTGCCGGTTATAATGCCTGGGGATCGGATACCAAGGTTCATGGCGTGGCCTTGTCCCTGTGAGCCTTCTTTGGCCACAACGGAAAGAATGGTGCCTCCGCCCTCAATTCCCTCCCACCCTCCTCCATCGCTTGTAAATTGAAGAGTGGTATGTATAGATATTTTTTATCTTTTGTCTCGAACACGTGTATTTTTGCGAGTCTGTCTTTGCGGACTTATCATACTTTATGTTCTTGAGTACGATGATAGGAAAGAAAACCACATGTACGATTAGAAACAAAATAAGTATAAAAAGAGAAAACATAACATGAAAAAGGAAGAGAGAAAAAAAAAGGGGGAAAAAAACGCGGGGGTGGGGTGGGTGGGGTGGGGTTGGAGAGCTCAATCCGTCAACGCATCGAGATCCAGTCCTCAAAATGTCCAACCTGCATATCCTGCCACCAAATCCCAAGTAACCCAGGCCGGACTTAAAAAATGGCTTGTCCAAAGCTCCTCTTATTTGCTAAAAATTTCTTGTCACACAAAAAGCCAAGAAATTTGCAAATTTCTACAGGGTGAGTGGTTAAAGCTAGCCCATATTGGCTTGAATGCCCAACCCACAAAATGTCTCGCTTGAGCTGAAGTAAAGGGTCCTCGAACTAGGCTGGGCCTTGACAAATTGCAGTTCAAAAGAGTTTGGCCCAAGCTCAGATTTTAAATTCCGGACGGATTTGATTTGAGCCTGGCACAGGGAAGCCCGACTTGGACCGGATTGAGGCCTGACATGTTTGTGCAAGCTATGAGCCTATGCTAAGCTTAAGGGCTTGTTTGGTTCGCGGAAAGTATTTTTCCTCCTAAGAATATAATTCCTGAGAAGAAGATTCCTAGGAAGAGAATGCCTGGAAATGTACTTTTGGCATGTTTGGTTAACTATGGAAAAGTGACAGATTTCCAGACTGCTTATGTTTGGTTGACCATCCACTTTCCTGAGAAAGTTATGTGTAATTCCTATTATATCCTTAATAAAAATTAGGTCTTTAATGCCTCTTTAATGCTGAAGGGCTTTTTTAAGAAAAAATAAAGATGGAGTGATTTCCGTCTCATTGGAAAGTAACTTTCCTATGTTTCTCATGGGAAAAACCTCCCCATGAAATATGCAAATCATATTCCCATGGGAATACAACTTTCTCATATTTCTCTTTTGAAAACTCCAACCAAACAAGAAGCATCTAATTACCTTTCCATTGACCACACTTTCTTCCCTTCTTTTCCCGTGAACTAAACGAGCCCTAAGGTTTTTAAGTCGAGGCCAAGGTTGGGTTGGACCCCAGCTCGTCGACATTTCTGATCAATTACTTAAACAAACTTGCAAGCCTTTATCTTGCCTAATTTAATATTACTTCCTAGATAAATTAACTTATAAATATATTTTTTTAAAAAAAAAAATTTGACACTCGTGAAACGGGGCATCTTCCAAGATCAAGTCATCAAGGAAGAGGTGCCAACAATTGGATTCAAGTCTTATTTGCTAGCTGTGTCTAATACAATAAATTTAAAGTTTGCTATAAGGAAAGCTGTTTTTTAAGAAACAAAAGCAATGGACTTTTTGGATAATAAAAACCGTTATGTGTATCATTTTATTTCTTCTGACTTGGCATGCTGTACCCACGTAAGAGCTATATGAATATTGTTTTTATCAAAAAAAAAAAAAAAAAAAACAACGTCATGTGTATTAGAAAGAAGAGCCATGGAAATTGGGATTTCCGTACTGAAAATCCCCCCCTTGGCGATCAACTTCACTTGGAAACTCCCACACGAAGAGATTCTTGAGATAAATTTTGATAGCAATGTTGTGGATAATGGAACATGTAGAAGAGCAGCATACCATACGCGCCATGTGGTCGCAGCAGGAAGGAAGAAAACTTTCACTACAATCATTCATGTGACTGAACTTACGGGAGCTTGGGATCGAAGGGGTCGTCGATGCAATAACTCTGTATATATGTGCAAGACATACATGGCTTGGAGATAATTCTCAGATGGTGGTTGACAGGATCAACAAGTTGCCCCTAGCTCAGTGAGATTTTTACCCTCTAGTTCTCAAGATTTGGCAGATGTCTCATTAGCCGATTCGTTTTAATGCATCTCGTATATCCACAGAGAGGAGCATCCCTGTTAACTGGGTAGCATCTATTTAAAGAGAGGAACATCCCTGTTGACTGAGTAGCATCTATTTAGAGAGAGGAACATCCCTGGTTAGCATCTTATGTGGCTCATCATACTATTGATTGTTGATAGAATTCTACTGCTGTTGGTCCTTTAGAACTTAGAGATCGACTATTTTTTTGACTTTGTCGAATGCATTTACGCTTGCTATATTTGAGCTGTATCTCTACTGGCTATGCCCCGAAAAACAGGGTTCACATATATGTCCCCTATGGTATGCGAGTTAGTGATTTTTCTTGACAGGTCCCTACTTGTGCCTAGTCTTTGACTGAGGATCTGTTTGGATATTCTTGCATGAATGTTCTACAGGAGCAGAGGGAGGGGATCCACTCTTTGATTGAGCAACGGAAGGTTCTTGTGACCAAAGTAGCAATCAGATTTCTCTCGGAGCCGAGCAACCTTTTGGGTGCTCTTATGCGGGCTAAGTATGAGGATCCAGCTGACATGACGATCTTACGTACTAGTCGTTGCAGCTCTTTTGTTTGGAGTCAGATTTGTGCCCGTGCCCCGGTGGTCCTACCGGAGATCAGATGGAAGATTAGGGGATGGCCAGAGTATTGCTGTCTTGGAGGACAACTGATTCTTTGAGATTCCCCTCCACAGTTGGCCTACCATGATTGATGTTGGTTGTCTAGAGGGGCGCAGAGTTCATGATTTGTTCAACCTGAGGGGACAAGTAGGGGACGAGGATCTTGTTCGACAGGCCTTCGGAGAGCAGCTAACCAAGCATATCCTATCTATACTGATTCTCACTGTGGAGGCAGCAGATAGGAGGGTGTGGAGCATGACGAGGAGGCCAGAGGTGAGGGCTCGAGACTTAGCCCGGGTGGTTGGGAGGATCCTGACTAAACAGATTGAGGAGAGTTGGATATAAAGGCTGCGCACCCACCCACGAGTTGCCTTGTTCGTCTGAAAGGTGGCTTGGGGGTGCTTACCCACTAGAGGCACGCTGGCTCGGCGAGGGATGCATGTCCCCTCCAAGTGTCTGGTGTGCTCAGAGGTGGAGGAGTCTATCTTCCATGCCATTTTCGGATGCCCAAGGGTCACCCAGATCTGGGAGTGTGCTTGGGGCCCCCACGATCCGCAGCTAGGATGGTCGTCGACTGAGGACTTCCTGCTCTTCCTGGAGACTTCAATATGGAGGCCGGGCCTGGAGGGACCGGGGATCAGGGTGCCTACCTAGCCTACCACTGCTAGCTAGATAGGAATGCTTGGGTCTTTGACGATAGCAGAGAACTTTCGAGGTCGATTGCGGACAGGGCCCTTCTTCATGTGGAGGAGATCTTCCGCACCGCCATGTCGTCGCCGTTTGGGATGATCGGAGAAATCTGGGATTTCCCTTTCGCGCCTGTAGGGTCCATGACCGTACAGGTCTCTTAGGAGTCCCCATCCTCTGGCTTTCTCAAGGTGAATTTCGACGGTAGTGTTAGTGAGGGAGGGTGTGTTGGAGGAGTCGGCTTCATCATCAGGGACCACGAGGCTAGACTAATTGCGGCAGGAGGCCAACGGATCTTCGACACGTCCATGGTCTGCGCTGAGCTCAGGGTTACATGAGAGCGAGTTACCTATGCGAGGTAGGTGCTGAGTGTGGACTGCATTCTGCGTGTGAGAGACTCGACCACGGTGATAGAGTGGATCTGGGGCTGGGGTCTCGACGCGAGTTCGAGCCTGCTGCTACGTGCTGTTCACAGACTTTTAGACGAAGATGGTCTCTGGTGGGCCACACATGTCTTCAAGGAGGCGATCAGTGCGGCCGACTGGATGTCCTCATTTGCGGCCCACCACTCTGGAAGATTCATCTAGGGCGACTATGCGTCTGTGCCTCGTCTGTGTTATCTTTTTTTTTTTTCTGATTTTGTCGGTTGTATCCATGCGCTGCCGTTGTACCAAAAAAAAAAAAAAATCGGGCCTATTGGCTCGCCAAATCTGTAAGTTCTAAGAGCCTATTAAAGTTTCAGCTTGAATTACAACATATGATTTTGTTGGTTTACAGCAAGAAAAAAAAAATAAATGGACTGCCCAGGCCATGAATCCAGCAAAAAATTCGGTCCTATCCTGTTAAATTATCCAAATAGGCCCCAAATAGGGCCACTTCACCATACTGAGACAAACATGAGCTTGGAATATGATCTAGAGAAGTATAAATAAGCTGGGTTGAAGATTCACCTGGCGTGCTGTTGCTCAGTTCAGTTGGTCTCGATATGTAATTTACATCTACCAGCCATGATCAACATCTCACCTCATTACGCTCGAACTCCTAAGAGAAGAGACTTGATATCTCATCTCATCTATCAGCCATGGCATGGTCAGATACTAATAGGGTCTTAATTAAATGCAAAATACCGGTGTCGGCCTTGGCCTAACTCCATACCTTTCAGCTCGTAGAGCTAAATAAAACTGAAGCAATTATATTTCATATGTAGAAAGTTTTTAGTTTGGTTAGGCTTAACTTACATAAGTGATTATTCACATTTATATTAGAAGGGAAGATTGTTAGGTTGTAGGGAGACAATCAGTTTGATAGTGTGTCTCTGTTCTTTGTTCTCTCATGGGGCCTCCAAACTATGAAGAACATGTAGAATGTTTGCAGCTAGGATATCTTGATGTCATTAAGTCTGGATTGGGACCTTATAAGTCTTGCAAGGAACCCAACTACTTTGTGAAATTTTGAAATATGTTATGTCAATAATAGCTATAATCTCTGGAGTAGGATGCTGAAATTATCAGTCATATTCCACTATGCTACCTATTTGCAAGAGAAATTATTAGGTAGACTGGGTCCACCATGGACCTAAGATACTGAAATTAACTGGCGGTCGCTAAGCGCGCGCTCTCTCTCTCTCTCATCATTAGGGTCGTTGTGGAGTGGACGGAGACAGAGTTATAGCAGTTGGGAGGAGGACAGGGATGCCTTTGTCTCGTCCTCTCGCGTATGATTGGGGTGGTGGACGTGGTTGTTGGATGGGCGCCGAAGCGGAGTCAAATAGTTCGTGGCATGTGCCCGATAATGGCGACGCATCTCGACTGCATGCCTTCGCCTATCTCCCTCGGAGGCAAAGCCCCCACCCCTCTTCATGCCATGATGGAGAAGCTTTTCCTTCCATCCATGTGAAGCCACCCACCTACCTACCTACTCCCAATAATGTTCCCAAACTATATCACTCTATTATTATATATATATAATAGGGATGCAACCTCCCCGCCCCTTTTTATTATTTTTCTTACTTCTTTCGGTAAACAGGAAACACCTCTCTTGCCGTTGCATGGCCCGTGGGGGTAGTCATTCGTAATTCCTGGGGGAATCAAAAATATTACTTCTTTCCTATCAATCAATCATCATTTATGTAATTGTAGCACTCTTAAGAGTTAATGGAATCATTGGCCTTTAATCAAAAAAAGAAAGAAAGAAAGGAAGAAAGGAAGAAAGGAAGAGAGAGAATCCTTGGCATGCACTTTTAAGATCGAGTTAATGGAATCTTTTCTTCTTGATATGCATCTTTGATGTCTCTTTCATCACAGATATATAGACACAGCAAGATTTGTTTGTAGAGAGCTAGAAAAATCAATTCAACCAAACAAAAGAGAAAAATCCTGTTTACAATGGCGACCAATTAAGTAAGACGGGGCTGATGGAAGATGCGCGGACTAAAAACATGGATCCGGCTAAATTAAGAAAGAAAAGAGAGAAGGCAAAAAAGAAGAACCATTGACGGCGCCATCTATTTAAGTTGGTAAAGCTGCTGGGTGTTGATCAGATTTGATGCGAGTGGGGAAGGATATGTGAGAGAGATGTAGTTAAAACTTATTTATGACCCAAACCCTACGGCCTGCTGGAGGGGGAAAGAATGTCCTGCCCCACCCCAATGAGAATTAGGGAGATGCAGTCAACGATTCAACCTCAGTGAAAGGCGGAGAAAGTGGGGAATCATTGAATCAGGGTGACTGGATGCCTGGATTCAACCAAACCAACCAACCAATTAAGCCACCTCCTCCTCTGTAGCCGCAACGTGCTTTATCTGCGATCAAGCAAGCAGGGCTTGTGCAATTAAATAAAGAAAAGAAAAGAAAAGATCAGAGCTGCTATTACAGTTTATTTATGCGGCGTACGTACGTGCATGCAGCATGTGATGTTGTTCCCCGCAAGTGGCAGTTGAAGAATTGGCCTTTAGGTTTGAGTGACGTCGGGGCCGGGCCCCCTACCGGAGATATGCATGCATGGACCTCTTCTCCTTACTCGTCGCAGCTGCTGTCTCCACCTGTACCTGTAGACAAGAATATTTGAGTGTGGTAATTCGGGTGTGCGAGTAACACCGTATACTACTAGCCCACCCGAGCACCCCGCTTGCCGATGCGTAAGCAAACGGACTTCTACCTCTCATGTCCTGCTAAATCCCGGTTCAACAGCGCGCGCGGCGGCGAACGATTTAGTGCATGCTGATCCGATCGAACTCTCCTTCTTCTTTTCCTCTCACGATCTCTCTTCTTTGTGGTTGCGGCCGGTTGCCAGATCGGCAACCAGATCCGAGTTCGCCGCTGACCATGTTCCTGGACCTATGCATGGCATTGGAGGCAGCCCCATCGATCCAAGCCCTCGCTAAACTCTTGGTCTTGGAAGCGCATGGACGGCTTTGTGGTGTGTGTGTGTGTGTGTATATATATATATATATTCTAATAGTGATTATCAAAATCTTTTACAACTTTTGAATCCCTAAAAGGTTACCAACTAGTTGGAAAAATTTATAGCACGAAGAATTGCATCATTTCTGAAAGATACATTTGCAATGTTTGAAGTCTTATAAACTAACAGAAGAAAAAGAATAACTTCTTTTCCTAAAAAAAAAAAAGATAAACAAAAACTTTTTGCTTCTTCTAACTTTCCATCTCTGCAAGATTTTTCTACGCTTTGCCCTTTTTTAGGTAAGGTTCTTGATATAAGAAAACCTTGGAGTGCAGTCTGATTATTTTCTTTTTGGTTAGGCATTGTATTTTAAGATTAGCATTTTAAGTTGACTTCTGCATAGGAAAATAACTACATCACCTTGTAATGCCTTCTCTAATAATTTTATATCACCTTTATGTACATTTTGATTTTCTGTCTACACCATAACAGGCTTCCCCACCCACTCTCCCTCGCCGTTTGGTGAGGACGGGCTCTCTTAAATTGGAATTTAACAAGATGTGAAAGCTCTCTATTCACTTATCCTGGTTAGCTCACATTTTGTGTATGTATATACAGATGTGTGTGTGTGTGTATGAATGTATGTGCGTATGTGTATATGCCATTCATATATTTGAGCCACCGCTACAAGAAATCATAGAATTTGTGACACTATTTTAAACGCATATTTACAAAAATACTGGGAAATGACACTTTGCCCCATATTTATAATAAATACCAAGATATAGTTTGTAACTCGTTTTATCATAGAATTCATGATATTATTTTAATAGTATTTTACAAAAATACTAGGAAATAATGCTTCACCCCATATTTATGATGATTTGCTGGATATTAGTTTACAGCCCATCTTTATCATAAAATTTGTGGCATCATTTTAGTGTATTTTCAAGAAATACTAAAAAAATATTTTATCCTATATTTATGATTAATTGCCAATTATCAGTTTGTAGCTTGTTTATATTTTTCTTACCAATAACTCAAAAAAACTCTTCGAAGATGCGATTAGCTAACACAAAATAAAAATTTTAATTAAAAGTATACATTTTGATTCTAAATAAGGATGCATGAGATTGATTTGGCTAAGAATCTCGATCATTGATCTAACTTGATTTTATATTAAAAATATATTAAAACCTAGAAAATAATTAAATAATATAATATAAAATATTAAAAATTGTTTGTTAAATATCATTATTACTCTTTAATTTCAGCAATAAAATTATCTCTGTTTTAAAGGAATCGTAAGAAAAAATTATATATAAATATAGTTATATATTGATGTTATTGATAAAAAAAAAATTACCTATCTTTCATCTAGTACTTCCCCAATTTATTTTTTTAAAAAAATAAAAAATAACAGTTTCCTAATCCATATGTTTTATATTTTTAATCCTTTGAATTTTTCATTTTTATTTATATATTTTTAATATGCATTACACATATCCATTACAAGTCTATGTAAATATATAATACATCATATGATAGGACTCAGTCTCATAGCGGATAATTGCATCTGATTTAAGTTAATTTCTATTGGAACTTTTCATTTTTTTAGCAAATTTATATGGTTCTTTCATGAATTGAACTGCATTATACCAGTATTTGTATTTGGTCATCTACTTATAGAGGTTGTATCCTTCTTGGCTATGGCTAGGTCCACTTCTGTCTCTTTCATAATATATTCAAAAACGAGGTGCAACAGAGAGAGCATCAATTCAGAAAGGAAGGTGGCATCATAAGTTCATAACCGAATGTCTTGAGGATGTAAAAAAAACTATCACACTCCAAACCTGTTATATAAGTCGATCACATGTCATAGCCCAGTAAAAATCCTCCACACTCACATGAGTAAAGATATAATAAATTTAAAATAAAGATTAACATAAAACCTTATAACAATTATTCAACATAACTTAAATAAATCCATATAAACATGTACACATAAATGTATATCATCCAACATATAATTCATTCAAGAAAAAATGTCAGATATATCTTCAATCTAAGCTTGGGTTTAACGGTGGTTTTATATATCTCGTCTTCCGTTATTCACCAAATTTTCGATCAATAATTATCTTTCTGATTTAGATGATCCCGGATCATGCTTCTTGCCTGTAACTAGCAAACCATAATTCTATGTTTCAGCCCATGGTGGCAAATTATCATATCCGCGCTTCATCCCACGGTGGCAAACTATAATAATTATGCTTCAGCCTGCAATGGCAAACCAAGATATATTCGCACTTTGGCTTGTGGTGGCAAACCAATATATTATGATTCGGCCCGTGATTGGCAATCCATAATATGTCTAATCCAAATTTTTTTATTCATCAATCAAAATATTTAATTTTATCGAGATGGTGTTCTTCATTTAGGAGCCTCCACCTCCGAGTTTCCTTAAGGTCAATTTCGATGGATCAGTATTGGATGAAGAGTACAGAGGAGGCACGAGTTTCATGATTAGGGACTTGTGCTCGAGGGTGGTGGCAGCTGGCGGTTGTCAGCTGTCGGATACCATGGTTTAAGGAGTTGAGCTGCGTGCGGCTTGAGCGGGCATCCGCTATGCACGCCGGGTATTGCAGGCCAGCTCTATCATCATGGAGGGTGACTCAATCACAATGATAGGTTGGATTCAGGGGGCCGAGTGGCCGGGGTGGGGACCACCCCTACTTCGGGATATTTGGTTGATGAGTGGGGACGCGATGGCCTTTCAGGCTAAGCACGTCTTTCGGAAGGCCAATAATGTTGCGGACTGGGTGGCCGCTTATGTGGCCAATCACTTCGGTAGCATCCTATAGACCCGACGAGAGAATTTGCCTAGGGTATTTCGTAATATTCTATTTACTGATTTTATGGGATGTGTTCGGACTTAGATAGTCTGGCTTGCCCGTTTTAGTTAAAAAAAAAAAAGAGAAAAAAAAGGAAGGAAAGAAAGAAAGAAGATGGACCCTTGGAACGAGTCCGCTTCTAATACTTATGCTGGGTTACGAGCCAGTTAATACTTAATAGGTCGGGCTCTTATAAAAATAGATAAGAAAAAAAAGCTCGCAAAAGTATTACGAAAATGCATTAGTCTGTAGCTGAAAAAGAAAATATATTGGCCAGTAGCTGAATTCAGGGCTATCGATTTTATCCAATCTCTTAATTATCCATCGACTTTAACTTGTTAAATCCGTTGCAGGTTTTGGTGGTCTGGCCCACTTGTCGTACTTTTTTTTGGTATTCTTTTTTGGTGCTACATAGGTGGTCTTCAATTGGAGCGCCATGGAAGGGCAAGATGGTGGGGAGGCCCTCGAAATCAATATTCATTTCCACCTCTCCCCCTCCGATCACGTTCGTAGCATTCAACTCAGAGGAAGGGCAGAACCCGGCTCCCACTTGAAGTTAGGTGTGAACATAAAAAATCAACTAATTAATTAACAATAGAAACGATGATGATGATTGATGTCAAAGCAGTCCATTAAGCCCATCTTTCCATGTCCATATATTTTTTTTTTATTAGTACGCAACCACCGGAAAGCATCTAAAGAAAAGAAATAGGGATAATCGTGGAGAATAGACTGTGACGACTGACGAGTGGTTTTAGTTTAGAAAAATAAATAAATGATCGATGCATGGTCGAGAATTTGGGGTATGGAGGTGTCCGTTCGGAAGCCAGCCATTGGTGGCGGGCCATCAAAAGGCAGGCGCATGTGCCCCACTGCGGGCATCGTTTGCGCCTTTATGAATCCACCCCGGCTCACGCATCGCTGACACTTCCTCCCCTGAGGTTTGCGTTCGGCGCGGCACCGAAGGGAGAACAAAAACAAATAAATAAAATAAATAAATAAAGAAGTTTTGCGGAGGGAAAAAAAAAAATCTAGAAAAAGAGAGGTCCGGGGCGCCATGCGATGGGACGGGCGCCCTTGGGATTCTCCAGTACGAGCATGTGGGACCGGAAGTAGTCACGAGCGAGGCTCGATGGACAGAAAGATCTGGCTCATAGGCAACGTGCCAGTTCCTCAGGTGGTGGGATCCATGGGTCGTGGCAATTCGACTTTTTTCTTATATTCTCATCCACAGCAATGATTACAATGGTTCTGTAAAGGAAATATATATTTCCAGATGTGTACAAAATGCATATGGCAATGCATGCAATCCGAATGGATCGACCTTATCGGCTGAGTATTCAGGACAAACGTCTAAAAAAACTAAAAATAATAAAAAAACAATGTAAAAAAAATTATAAGGGTGAAAAAAGATTATTTAAATAGTTTGTAAAGAGACAATATATATATTCAGCTCTCTCACTCTTGCCCATGCCTCTTCCTCAACTGAGGTTGTCTTAAAATAAGAAGAGAAAACTCTCGAAGGACTTCTCTACTTCCACGTCCCCTCCCGGTCTCACACGCTCGATTTCCCTCTAAAACACGCATTAAACAATAAATAAAGTTCTATTGTAAAACTGATATGGAACCTACTACAAAACAAGAACAAGATCCTGGCCACTTTCCACACTTCATATTCTTCTACTGAGACTAGGATTGATTTATTTAACCTAAAGCTCATTCTAAGTTATCATACACCAGCACAAACCAACGAGAAAAAAAACTAAACGTTGGACTTGATGACGACTCCAGCACAAGATGGCTTGCATGCGGATCATATCTTCGGAACTCTTGTTTAAGAAGTTTGATGGGCAAAACATAGAGCCTATTTGGCATTTTATATATAAATTAGTAAAATATTGCATGAAGATAGACGATAAAGATAGTACATGCACAAATCTTCTGTTATCTTGTTTACATTATCGCTCTTTCTTCAAAACAATAGATCGCAGTTCAAATAATTTTAAAATATTCATCGCACTTTTTGCTCAGTTCAATCTATTATCTTTCGAGATTTTTGAAAATAAAAATTGCAGACAACAGCAATATCAAATGGGCCTATACTTTATTATATAAGGTTTTGACAGATCATAGGCGATTTTTGACAAGCTCAATTTCTTATAAATTGGGCATTAGAAATTGACTAAAAATAATCTATTTTATCCTAAAAACTATATAATTGTGCTAATATTTTTTTGAAAAATTATGCTATTTTACAATACCCCAATGCCAAAATATCCTTATACCGAGTTTGTTTCTAAAATTCATTTATTTTTTTGTAGAGGCTCCTACAAGTTGTTTTCTACTTTGTTGGATTAAGAGAAATCAAACAGTAGATTCGTTGATGAGTCCTCGAGTCCCACTACGTATGAAAGATATACATTTAGCTTTTTAATTGTTGCTGGAAATTGGATCCGGTGATGACTGCGGACCAAGAAAGAGAAGCTCCAGCCATGGTGGTGCGGCGGCGGACGGCTGTTTCCGATAGACCTGTAAGAAGCCTGTGACCGGGGGTTCCGACGTAGGTCCTCCGATGCTTAAGTCAGAGAGGGGCTTTTAATGGAAAGAAGTAATGGAGAGAAGTAGAGTATGGATGTATTTTCGTTCGGGGAGGAAGAAGAGGTTCTTTCTTTTGTGGAGGAGGAAGCCTCCTGCCTCGCCAGTGTTCTCCCCTCTTTATAGGAGGGGGTGTGGCAGTTACTCACCCTTGATTGCGATTGCGTATATCTCGAATTAAATAGGTTACCTTAGATGGCACGGGCGTTCAAATTAGCTGAGTTGAGATAGTAGTAATTCAAATTTTGACAGCTGTGGTGGCGGAGACTGCGGAATTTGATCCCGAATATGGAGGATTTGGTGCTCCCTTCTTTATGTGGACGTTCCGCGCTCGACTTTTTGAGGTCGATTGTCTGAGCTTGGTCTTCTAAGGTCGGCATTCTGAGCTCAAGCCTTCTAAGTCGAGGTCGTGCACACCGAGATCATGCTTGTCGGGGTCGCGCCTGTCATTGGATTATGGGATGGTTTTTTTTTTTTCTCCAACACTATCCAAGAGAGATGATGGTACGATATCATCCCTACTAATTTTCAATCTTGTTGGACCGCACGTGGTCCGAATACGGTTTGTTTAAGAGATGCCGCTACGGTTCATAAAACGGATTATTTACTCCACCCAAGTAATTGGGTGGATAAGAGCTGGAAACAGAGTCCAACTCAAATTATGCTTGTTAGCCACCACCGAGTGGAGACCCAAAGGGGCGGGGAGATCGCAATGGTATATTGGTATTAGAGACTTGAAATAGCCGAGGACAGTTTACTTTGGATACTAAATAAATGATGGGATTGACAGTTTGGGCTGTTGAAAAGCAAGACTGGCTAGTGATCGTTAAAAAATGGGGAAGGTCAAAAGTATCACGACCCATCCCCGAATTTTTTCAAGATTAATTTCGACAGATATATACTAGACAGCGAGAGCAGGAAAGGCGCGGGCTTCATCATTAAAAGTCCGAACTCCAAGATGATTGCGGCTGACAGCTGCCAGATCTTTGATATCTCGATCCTGGAAATAAAGTTAAGGGCAGCCTGGTCCGGCTTGAGGTATGCCCGACACTTCTTACCTGCATGCGCTATAGTGCTGGAGGGCGATTCGACGACAGTTATCGGTTGGATTCAATAGAGTGTGGGTGGTATAGGCGACAACCATCTGCTGCTCAGAGGCATTCACACTATGGTGTGTGGGGGGATGTTCATTCAGGTTAAGCATGTGTACCGAGAGGCCAATGGGGCAACAAACTGGGTAGTCTCTTATGTGGCTAACCATTCTGAAGAGACTCTCTGGCTGGGGGAGGAGGACCTATCCGGAGCACTTCGTAATTTGTTATCTTTCGACTTTTTTGGATGTATTCGTACCCGCCATGCGTGATACATCCGCTTTAGCGCGAAAAAAAAAAAAAAATCACGAAGTCAAAGCCACGTTTTTGCTTCTATTTGCTGTAGCAATGTGAAAAATAGTCATGCTTTTGCTTCTATTTGTTGTAGCAATGTGAAAAATAGCCACGCTTTTGCTAAGGAACACGTATTCTACAATATCACGAATTCAACGCCACTGAATAAATTATTGAATTGAGTCGGGTGTCTCCCTTCACGCAGACGAAAACACAACACAACCATAATAATAATAATAATAATAATACCTTGGATCCCGCAAGTAGAGGTTGTTGCGGGGTTTCACCCCGGCAACAGCCCGCACACCGGCCGAGAAGGAAAAACGACTGCGTCCCTCCCGATGTATTGTTCACTTTGGGATTGCCGACGGCGGGGCCGCGGAGGTACTGCCCCTAGACCGTATGGCGCGGGGGTTCGCGGAGGTACTGCCCCTATTCTCACAGTTTTGCCCTTCAAAAGGCGCCTCGTGAGGAAAAGTTTTTAGGCCTCCTCATTATAAGGCACAGACCTTTCCGCTGATTAGCCGATGTGGGACTAAAGTTTGGAACCTCATCCCACAACACAGCCCCCCCAGCGGGAAGGTCTGTGCTCGGCCAGGGCCCTCCTTCTAGCGCCATCTGTTGCAGGGTTTCACCCCGGCAACAGCCCGCACATCGGCCGAGCAGGAAAAGCGACTGCGTCCCTCCCGAGGTATTGTCTGCTCTGGAATTGCCGATGGCACGCCAGGGGGGCTGCGGAGGTACTGCCCCTGGACCATACGGCGCAGGGGTCCGCGGAGGTACTGCCCCTACCCTCACGGTTTTGCCCTTCAAAAGGCGCCTCGTAAGGAAAGGTTTTTAGGCCTCCTCATTATAAGGCACAGACCTTTCCGTTGATTAGCCGATGTGGGACTAAAGTTTGGAACCCCATCCCACAACACAGCCCCCCCAGCTGGAAGGTCTATGCGCGGCCGGGGCCCCCTTCTAGCGCCATCTGTTGCGGGGTTTCACCCCGGCAACAGCCCACACACCGGCTGAGCAGGAAAAGCGACTACGTCCCTCCCGAGGTATTGTCCGCTCTAGGCTTGCCGACGGCACGCCAGGGGGGCCGCGGAGGTACTGCCCCTACCCTCATGGTTTTGCCCTTCAAATGGCGCCTCGTGAGGAAAAGTTTTTAGGCCTCCTCATTATAAGGCACGGACCTTTCCGCTGATTAGCCGATGTGGGACTAAAGTTCGGAACCCCATCCCACAACATTCTGTTGCGGGGTTTCACGCCGGTAACAGCCCGCACACCGGCCGAGCATGGAAAGTGACTGCGTCCCTCCCGAGGTATTGTCCGCTCTGGAATTGCCGACAGCATGCCAGGGGGGCCACGGAGATACTGCCCTTGGATCGTACGGCGCGGGGGTCCGCGGAGGTACTGCCCCTACCCTCACGGTTTTGCCCTTCAAATGGCGCCTCGTAAGGAAAGGTTTTTAGGCCTCCTCATTATAAGGCACGAACCTTTCCGCTGATTAGCCGATGTGGGACTAAAGTTCGGAACCCCATCCCACAACATTCTGTTGCGGGGTTTCATGCCGGCAACAGCCCGCACACCGGCCGAGCACGGAAAGTGACTGCGTCCCTCCCGAGGTATTGTCCGCTCTGGAATTGCCGACGGCACGCCAGGGGGGCTGCGGAGATACTGCCCTTAGACCGTACGGCGCGGGGGTCCGCGGAGGTACCGCCCCTACCCTCACGGTTTTGCCCTTCAAATGGCGCCTCGTGAGGAAAGGTTTTTAGGCTTCCTCATTATAAGGCACGGACCTTTCCGCTGATTAGCCGATGTGGGACTAAAGTTCGGAACCCCATCCCACAACATTCTGTTGCGGGGTTTCACGCCGGCAACAGCCCGCACACCGGCCGAGCACGGAAAGTGACTGCGTCCCTCCCGAGGTATTGTCCGCTCTGGAATTGCCGACGGCACGCCAGGGGGCCGCGGAGATACTTTCTTGGATCGTACGGCGCGGGGGCCCGCGGAGGTACTGCCCCTACCCTCATGATTTTGCCCTTCAAAAGAACCCTCGTGAGGAAAGGTTTTTAGGCCTCCTCATTATAAGACACAGATTTTTCCGCTGATTAGCCGATGTGGGACTAAAATTCGGAACCTCATCCCACAACACAGCCCCCCAGCGGGAAGGTCTGTGCGCGGCCGGGGCCTTTCCTCTAGCGCCATCTGTTGTGGGGTTTCACCCCAGCAACAGCCCGCACACCGGCTGAGCAGGAAAAGCGACTGCGTCCCTCCCGAGGTATTGTCCGCTCTGGGATTGCCGACGGCACACCAGAGGGCCGCGGAGGTATTGCCCCTGGACCGTACGGCGCGGGTTCCGCGGAGGTACTGCCCCTACCCTCACGATTTTATCCTTCAAAAGGCACCTCGTAAGGAAAGGTTTTTAGGCCTCCTCATTATAAGGCACAGATCTTTCTGCTGATTAGCCGATGTGGGACTAAAGTTCGGAACCTCATCCCACAACACAGCCCCCCAGTGGGAAGATCTGTGCGCGGCTGAGGCCTTTCCTCTAGCACCATCTGTTGCGGGGTTTCACCTCGGCAACAGTCCGCACACCGGCCGAGCAGGGAAAGCGACTGCGTCCCTCTCGAGGTATTGTCCGCTTTGGGATTGCCGACGGCACGCCAGGGGGGCCGCAGAGGTACTGCCCCTGGACCGTACGTCGCGGGGGTCCGCATTGGTACTGCCCCTACCCTTACGATTTTGCCCTTCAAAAGGCGCCTCGTGAGGAATAGTTTTTAGGCCTCCTCATTATAAGGCACTGACCTTTCCGCTGATTAGCCGATGTAGGACTAAAGTTCGGAACTCCATCCCACAACAGAGGTCAACTTGGAATTTAGTTGGAAATGATCGATCCAAGTCAGATGAATCCAGCTTACTCGTTCGATCAGCCGGGGTGAGATTTTATACGCTTTGTTTGGACTTGAGGTGAGATTCTAAGGAAGTTGGACAAATGTTTAATTTTTTCCAATCTTAAATTGCTTGTACAAATTAATCAAACCGATCAATTTGACCTCATCCATCCACCTTGAAACTAATCCCTCCCAAACCAATCTTTGCTTAAAATAGGATTGGGTTAGATTGGATTGGAGAAATTTTAAATAAAAGTCAAATTGGCAAGATTAAGCTTAAGAGATATTGAGGTTCGGCTAGGTTAGGAACGATCCCCAGCACAGCACAACCTGTTCGAGCTGTAGCCGTAGCACAATTC
Organism: Phoenix dactylifera; assembly: GCF_051530095.1. NCBI lineage: Eukaryota > Viridiplantae > Streptophyta > Magnoliopsida > Arecales > Arecaceae > Phoenix > Phoenix dactylifera. The sequence goes on from NC_143195.1 coordinate 38,621,086, forward strand.
ACAAGTTATCAGCCAACTTTCTCCTAGCTCAAATGTAGATAACAATAATCATTAGTCCAGAGCAAATTCTAAGATCCCCATACCTCAAATTCTCATTTGTTTTGAGAAAAACACAACAACAAATCAAAAACTCTCCACGGAGAAGCCTTTCCGTGCGCCAACTTTATCCGCCACTCGCTCCACCATCTAAGGCTAATTAATTTGTTTTAGTTTCTTATCATTTGCAGGAAGGCCAAGATATTTGAAAGGAAGAGTTTCTAATCCGTAATCGAGAATATTTGCAATATCTACAGGTTGAGGATCACATGCGAAATATAGTCCTTTATGGAACTATTGTAATATGAGAGAGAAGAATTGGTATATATTGTAATAACCTGGTCTTCAACCCCATCCGCGTCGGCTAAGAGAGGGCTGGGACCGGCCCTTGCACGTGTGTGGTGCATGGGGTCAAGAAAAGGGGTGCATCTCCTCTTTCGACTCTGCCGGGCAGAGGAAGTCTCGGGCTCGTTGGATTTGAGCGGTGCCCTAGGCTTTATCTATAAAACGAGCTTATGTTTCTCTCTCTAGCAACCCATCCGATGATTCTTGAATTGAGCCAGCCATCAATCTCAAGCTTTTTCGTGGAGATTACTTGAGGGTTTTACGATCAATCCAGCTGCTAGAGCTCGTCAGAGTTCAAGGTAAATGACTCAGAAACTTCTTCTCTTTCTTTTTCTGGATTCAAGGATATTGGGACCACCTTGTTGAAGCCGGCCAGCCACCCAATCTCGTCATGCATCATCTTCCTTGTTTCGGCCTAAACCCCCATTTTCTTCTGCTTCTTCCATTGATGGCCATTGCCAACATTGTTGCTGCCATGATTTTTGTTGAAATTTGGTTTCCTAGTTGATGCCGTATGACATCGGGTTTGCCGCGGCCTATTGCTGCCATGTCTCAATTTTTTCTTGTCTCTCTACTTTGGTTTCTTTTTTTTTGTTGCCCATCGCTAGTTGCCGGATTAGGTCTACCTTCGCCACTTCCCCGCGTATTCCTAACCACCGCCACCACCCTAGATCTTGTCTCTCTTCCTTCATTTTGAGAAGAAACGCCATGGTTTCTCTTTCGTTTCCTCTATCTTCTCTCTCTTTCTCCCTTCTTTTTCATCCTTTTTCTCTCCTCTCTCTAGTTGATATATGGAATTTCATAGAAGGGATTCAAGGGATTCAATGGTGGACCCCTGGTGGACTGCAATAGAGAGTCTCAGATTGTTAATGTACATCCCGATTTTTAGAAGGAGGTATGGACTGAGTTGAGTCTGTCGCCAGCAGAGATAAAATTCCTAGATATTAATCATCTCTATATAGAAGCTATTTTTGTGCACCAAGAATTTTGCTTTGCGTGGTATATGAGAACTGCTCATTTTATACTTACCTATGAAGCATATATGGTTCTTTGGTACTTGCATATAGTGTATTTTGCAAAAGAGTATATGATCTTGAATTATATTTAAATAATAAACATGTAATTGAATTGTATATCTAAATGTGGGTTGCAGTATTTAGGACTAGCCGCGTTGTTGATGTCCTGCTACACGCGAAAAATGTAGTACTATTGATGTCCCACCATAGGCTGAAAATATGGTACAGTTGATGCTCCACCATAGGCCAAAAATATGGTTATGGTAATCTAGAGTAGAGAACCTATATTATCGGATCCGATATATGCTAATTTGAGATTATTATTTGATGTGGTTTGTTACATTAAAGGATATATATTTGCTATGCATGTTGTATGATTATGGTATTTTGTAGTATGAAATTTATATAAATAACAATTATTTGATAATTTGTCATTTATTATTCTTACAATAATATGGGTATGTAGAAATTTTTACCAAGTTGTAAAGCTCATATAACCTCTTTCGTTTTCTTTCAAAGTTTCAGGATGCGTAGCACTTAGCTATGGTTAGGATTACAGGTGAAAGAATGAATAGATAGAGCATCATCGCTACTGATCATATGATTAAATTTTGTATTTGTACAAATTTTTTTGTTTGTTACGAATTGAGATCATTATTGTTTGCTGATACTGAGGTTGTAACGATGTTTTAGACTTTGCATATTTTTGTGGACTTTGTCTTAGAGAGTATGCGGCCATGTCACATGGTCGATTCGGATGATGGGTTTGTGTTTTGACATTTATTGGGTCCAAAATCTAGTGGCTAAAGTTTTAGGTTGCGTTCACATGTATATATCAAGTTATTCTAGTATCAAGGCTTCCCTGCTCTCCTCAACATGTGGTACCCGAGCAGATGACAGAAATTCTTGGCAACTTTCTTGTTGTGAAGGTGTGCGACGCCTGGTTAGAGAATGGGTTCCGATATAATTTTTGGAAGAGTAGATTGTTGTAGGAGGGCAGTAAAGAATGGCACTTGGAGAGTCGATAAACGTCATGCTTCTTGCCACACTTGGTTAGAGCATGGGCTTGGACATAATTTTGGAAGAGTAGATTCTCGTAGGAGTGTAGTAAAGCATAGCTCTTGAATTCTGGGCAGATGTTACATTGTGGTGACGCCAGCTTTCGGGGAGCAGGCCCTTGGATTGGAGAGGTGGTAGCAGACATTGGTAAAAGCATGATTCTCGAAGAGTGGGCTCTTGAACTAGAGCAATAACACAGTGCACTCAAAAAAGTGATTGGGCTAGGGAGCTTGATTGGAGAGTAGTGAATTAATTTAAGGGGAGTTGAGCCAGCTCATGAATGAAGGAGAAGATTGTCACAGATCATATGCAAGGTTTGATTCCATGTAGAATAATAATACGAGGATGAAGGGTTAATATGGATGGCCAGGCGTCAAACCTAATGGTTTAAGCTTCATGGACCCGTTTCAAAACTTATATTAAGTCCTTGTATCGAGACTTTCTATCTCTCAATACTAAACTATCCCCTTGAGCCATACCCAAACAAGGGAACATTTTATGATAATTAATAGATTTATAAGCCACCACCTGAGCCTCCTCTCAAAGAGCAATGTATGATTAGCAAATCATAAATCCTTGTCTTCATCGGAGCTTCTACAACTGTAGCCACAACTTGCACCTTGTATCCCATCCAAATTTAACCAAGTTAGCTACGGTGATAAGATCGAGCCATGGATAGGGAATCACCCTCTTCAGCCTTATGTACAATTTTCAGCTACCAGGTTCTCCATTTACTAAGACCCACCACTTGACTACCGAACACCAAACAATCAATCCATTTAACCCATTTAGTAGGAAAATGCCTATTCTGCAAAGCTTCCATTAGAAATTTCCAACTTAAAAATAATACAATAAAAAGCAATAATATCAATAAAATTAAATAACCAAATTAAGAAATATAACAAGTAATGTAATTTTGTAATTTCTGCACATTTCTCAAAGCAACACTATATATTTTGAGAACACCTAATATATGCATAGTTTTTAAAAGCAACAATAATTTTTACATAGCTTTTAAAAGTGCAGGAGTTTTCTGCACAGATTTTAAAGATGCAAAAAATTCTACACATAAATTAAAGATTGTAGAAAATAGATTGCACAGAATTTAAAGCTGCAGAAAATTTATACGGATTTTAAAGCTCCAGTAATTTTCTACACGGATTTTTAATCTACATAAAATTTCGGCATAAAATTTCTATATGATTTTTAAAGTAGCAAAAAATCTATTTGCACAATTTTCAGTGCAATATGAATTTCTTAAAAAACTGTTTTTTTGTGAAGAAAACAACCTAAGATTTTTAAATTTCTATATAATTAAAAAATCTAATTCTATACTACCAAATTATATATATATATATAGCAATTTTTAGTACAATCATGCTTACGTTCTTAGACTGTTGGAAATATTTTGTCTAAAAATTGCTATATCTTTTGTTGCTGGTGGTCCAAACCGAGAACGATTGACACGACGGTGTGAACGGGGTTCCGCCTGAGTTGTCTTGGTTGGTGCTGGTTGCGCTCCACCTTCCGCCAAGGAACCTGCAAACAAGCCTTGCACCACCACCAGGGTGGTGATGGCCCTCCGACGGTCAAGTCAGAGGAGATTGGAGGAGGAGAGATGATAATCACAAGTGGGAGAGAGTGCTCTGGGAGGTATTGCTTACCCCCCCTTCTCCCCCCAGCCGCATATATACCTGGCTGGGAGGTCTCTCAGGGGGGTTTGTCGTCGTGGGGCACGATAGAATGGCCACCGACATGGCCGTTACGGGGCGTCGTGGAGCAGCGCTGGGTACGGTCATGGCAGGGCGTAGTGGAGCTCCGCTTTGTACGGTTGATACAGGAGATCGTGGGCAGCATCGGGTACAGCCGTTGCAGGGAGTAGTGGAGCAGGAGGCCGCGGCGTGCCTCTGGAGAATAGCCTGTCGTTATCAAAAGATCTCCGACTCGGGGTCGGAATGCTGGATCATAGGGCAGCCGACCCGGGGTCGGGCTGCGAAGCCGAGGAGGTCCGACTCGGGGTCGGAGTGCTGGATCATAGGGCAGCCGACCCGGGGTCGGGCTGCGGAGCCGAGGAGGTCCGACTCGGGGTCGGAGTGCTGGATCATAGGGCAGCCGACCCGGGGTCGGGCTGCGGAGCCGAGGAGGTCCGACTCGGGGTCGGAGTGCTGGATCATAGGGCAGCTGTAGCTTTCCTGGATACGCGTGCCGATCACGTGGGGCATGGCGGCTCAATTCCCCCATAACAGTAGCCCCCCACTTCCGAGCCTGGAACCAGAAGGGGAACAGGTGAAGGGAGTGATGTTTCGAGATTGCCGCCATCCTCCGGAGAGGCGCGCGCGCTTCAAGCTTCCCGCCTTCTTTATGGCGTATGGCGGTTGCTGCTGACCTGGCAACCTGAGGATTTCGGCGGACATCCTTCCTTAATGGTGTCGATTCGCCTTTGGGGTGCGAGCGACCCTTCGGCGGCCAGGCGTCTTCTGGCGTCATCGAGGTGTCACTTGCCCTTTCGCCTATTTAATCGGGGGCCCTCCCCCGTCCGTCTTCTTCTTTACGGACATTTTCGAGTTTCTCCTTTGCGCTACCATTGTTGCCGCCGAAACGTTCGCTTGCTTTTCCTTTGACGCTCTCGGAGCCGTTCTTCCTCCTCTTCAAGTGAGTTTCCCACTCTTCTACTTTGAGCTCTTCATACTTTTTCTTTTTGTACTAGTGCACCCCAGTCGTTCCGGCCTTTCCCTCCTTCTTGACCCCGTCCTGACCGTAGATTGGCCATTAGGGATGGGCGAAGTGGGAGCAGATAGCATCAAGTCAAAACTGGTCGCCGAGGACTTAGACGGATTTGTGGCTCGGTACCACCTTCCCGAGGCCTGCAATGTCACGCTCCCAGGGCCTGAGGAGAGGATGTCTCATCCTCCTCGAGGGAAGATCGCCATCAATGAGGGCATCCTCCAGGCCGGGTTCCGCTTTCCCCCTTCAGACCTAGTCTTACAGGTGCTCCGGGGTTTAGGAATGGCACCGACGCAACTGGTGCCGAACTCGTGGCGTGCTCTGACGGTCTTCCAGGTTCTCTGTCGCTTGCATGCGATTCCCGCCACCTTGAACGTTTTCTGGGAGCTCTACGGCCTGAGCGGCCACCCCCAGGACAAAGGGTGGTGGTGCTTCACAGCGCGGCGAGGGTGCGGCCTTGTCAAGGAGGGTCCTACCTCCATTCACCACTGGAAGGAGCGCTTCTTTTTCGTTGATGCAGACCCCTCCTGGGAAATCAGGGCAATCTGGGGGACGCCGGTGAAGTCCCCAATTGGCCTGTCGAAGTTGTCGAGGGAGGAATCCGAGGGCGTCGCCGCCTTGAAGGGGTTGGTCGCCGAGGGCCAGCTTCCCCCGGTGGGCCGCCTTATTTCTGAGGATACCTTGGTGAACGTCGGTTTGAGCTCGGTCCCCACCGACCGTGAGTCCGCCATCGTTTCTTTAGCTCTTTTCTTCTCTTTCGTTCCTTCTTCCTTTCGGTTTCTCAGTCCCTGACCATCCCGTCCTTCTTGCAGAGGTCGACGACGTCATGCGGTCGGTGAAGTCGAAGGCTGTTGGTAGGGCGTCCCTGCTGGAAGCAGTCCGGAGGAGGAAACGAGCTCTTCCGAGCGGGGCCCCACCGGCGAAGAAGTCCTGTAAGGAGATACCTCCGATGCCGACCGACGAGTCCGGGCCCACCGGTCAGGAAGATGTCGTGGGCACCGACCGGCAGCTGACGCTGTATCAGCCCTCCGGTGGTAAGGTTGCCGCTACTCCGGAGGTGCCACCTGAGCCTGCTCAAGACGGACGGGTCGGACGTGATCGGTCCCCGACCCGGCCTTCGACTCGGTCGGCTCCTGATGACTCGAGGAGGGACGCGCCAAGGCCCCGGCCGAGCGGGACCCTATCAATTCCTGGGGCGACCCCCGCCCCGAGCGCGATCAGCCGGACTCTTCCCCAGGCGATGGATAAGGGTAAGGCTGCAGAACCACCATCCGGCTCCGGGGAGAAATCGGGGTCTGCCTTCACTACCGATGGCGCCCGAAATCTCATCGAAACAGTGTTGCTGGAGAAGGACCGTCGGCGGGTCCGGGAGTTGGATGTCTCTGACGTTGGGGCCGCCAGCTGCGTCTGTCTCATGTCGGTGAGTGTTCTTCTGGCCGTCTTTCACCATTTATTGGCTCTGTTGTTCTCCGCCTGACTCCCTTATTTTTCCTATTTCTTAGCTCGCCCAGTACATGATCCGTCTGGAGGAGTGCTACAAGGAACAGGCGGGGCTTTTGGCGAAGGCCGAGGACCGGCTGAAAGCAATGGAAGAGGGAGGCCGGGCTGCGGCAGGCAGGACGACCGGGGACCTCGAGGCGAGGCTCCGGGAGGCCGAAGAGCGGGCACTCGGCTTCGCCGCCCTGGAGGAGCAACTGTCAGAGGCTCGGGAGCAACTCAAAGCCGCCTCGGGCCTCGAAAGCAGGGTCAAGAAGGCGGAGGAACGGGCTGAAAAGCAGTCCCGGAAGATCGCGGACTATCGAGAGCGGTGGGAGAAGGCCCAGCGGTCTGCCGACAACGCCTGCGACCGAATCCGCTCTTTTGAAGCCAAACTAGGCGAACTGGAGTCGGCCCTGGAGAAGTCATGCACGGACGTCCAAGAGCTCCGTTCGCGCCTGAAGGAAGCCGAGGCCGCTCGGGTTGCTACCGAGGCGAAGCATAAAGAGGCTCAGGCTGATCTGCTGAGGGTCTCCTCCGAGGCCGAAGGCCGGATTGTGGCGAAGGTCTTGGAGGCCAAGGCTCAGATTATGGAGCGAGCTGAGGCGGAGCTGGCCGAGAAGAGGGCGGAAATCGGGCGTCAGGCGGTAGAGGCTTATCGCCAGTCCGCCGAGTTCGCCCATGATATGTCGGAGGCAGTGCGGACCTATCGCCAGTCTGACGAGTTTGTCCATGACGCGTCGGACGCGGGGGCCGAAGCCTTCACCTTGGGCTTCGAGGAGGGCCTGGCAAGGGTGTCGGCTAAGTATCCCGAAGTTGACCTAAGCGAGATCTCCCTCCTGGACTCCTCTCCGGCGCCATCGCCTGCTGGTTCTCCTGCTGCTTCCCTACCTCCCGCGGACGAGCCCGGCGTTCCCGACCCGGGAGTTCCTCCAAGCTGACCTCTTGTACCTTTCATTGTCTTTTTTATTTTTGTATGTCGGCGTTTTGCCCAATTGTATGGGCCTCGGCCCTGAAAATTAATGCACGTTGAATATTTCTTCATCTCGCCCTCGTCCTCTTTTTTTTTTTTTTTTTTTTTTTTAGCTCTTGGTTGCTTCTTGCTGACTTTTGATTCCCGAAGTTCTTCCGGCGCTAGGCCAGGCATCCGAGGGTTAAACCTCAGGAAACTCTTCCGGCGCTAAGCCAGGCATCCGAGGGTTAGGCCTCAGGAAATTCTTCCGGCGCTAAGCCAGGCATCCGAGGGTTAGGCCTCAGGAAATTCTTCCGGCGCTAAGCCAGGCATCCGAGGGTTAGGCCTCAGGAAACTCTTCCGGCGCTGAGCCAGGCATCCGAGGGTTAGGCCTCAGGAAACTCTTCCGGCGCTAGGCCAGGCATCCGAGGGTTAGGCCTCAGGAAATTCTTCCGGCGCTAAGCCAGGCATCCGAGGGTTAGGCCTCAGGAAACTCTTCCGGCGCTGAGCCAGGCATCCGAGGGTTAGGCCTCAGGAAACTCTTCCGGCGCTAGGCCAGGCATCCGAGGGTTAGGCCTCAGGAAACTCTTCCGGCGCTAGGCCAGGCATCCGAGGGTTAGGCCTCAGGAAATTCTTCCGGCGCTAGGCCAGGCATCCGAGGGTTAGGCCTCAGGAAATTCTTCCGGCGCTAAGCCAGGCATCCGAGGGTTAGGCCTCAGGAAACTCTTCCGGCGCTGAGCCAGGCATCCGAGGGTTAAACCTCAGGAAACTCTTCCGGCGCTAAGCCAGGCATCCGAGGGTTAGGCCTCAGGAAATTCTTCCGGCGCTAAGCCAGGCATCCGAGGGTTAGGCCTCAGGAAATTCTTCCGGCGCTAAGCCAGGCATCCGAGGGTTAGGCCTCAGGAAACTCTTCCGGCGCTGAGCCAGGCATCCGAGGGTTAGGCCTCAGGAAACTCTTCCGGCGCTAGGCCAGGCATCCGAGGGTTAGGCCTCAGGAAATTCTTCCGGCGCTAAGCCAGGCATCCGAGGGTTAGTCCTCAGGAAATTCTTCCGGCGCTAAGCCAGGCATCCGAGGGTTAGGCCTCAGGAAATTCTTCCGGCGCTAGGCCAGGCATCCGAGGGTTAGGCCTCAGGAAATTCTTCCGGCGCTAAGCCAGGCATCCGAGGGTTAGGCCTCAGGAAACTCTTCCGGCGTTAGGCCAGGCATCCGAGGGTTAGGCCTCAGAAAATTCTTCCGGCGCTAAGCCAGGCATCCGAGGGTTAGTCCTCAGGAAATTCTTCCGGCGCTAAGCCAGGCATCCGAGGGTTAGGCCTCAGGAAATTCTTCCGGCGCTAGGCCAGGCATCCGAGGGTTAGGCCTCAGGAAATTCTTCCGGCGCTAAGCCAGGCATCCGAGGGTTAGGCCTCAGGAAATTCTTCCGGCGCTAAGCCAGGCATCCGAGGGTTAGGCCTCAGGAAATTCTTCCGCTCGCTGGTCGGCCAAGGCTGGCGCAAGCCGAAGCGACCGGTCGGGGCTTCCGGCTAGTCTGCTCCCGGGATGATCATCGGGTTAGCCAGGCATCTGAGGGTTGTCAAGCCTCAGGGAAATTCCGCTCGTTGGTCGGCCAAGGCTGGCGCAAGCCGAGGCGACCGGTCGGGGCTTCCGGCTAGTCTGCTCCCGGGATGATCATCGGGTTAGCCAGGCATCCGAGGGCCGAGCCTCGGGAGATTCCACTCGTTGGTCGGCCTAGGCTGGCGCAAGCCGAGGCGACCGGTCGGGGCTTCCGGCTAGTCTGCTCCCGGGATGATCATCGGGTTAGCCAGGCATCTGAGGGTTGTCAAGCCTCAGGGAAATTCCGCTCGTTGGTCGGCCAAGGCTGGCGCAAGCCGAGGCGACCGGTCGGGGCTTCCGGCTAGTCTGCTCCCGGGATGATCATCGGGTTAGCCAGGCATCTGAGGGTTGTCAAGCCTCAGGGAAATTCCACTCGTTGGTCGGCCTAGGCTGGCGCAAGCCGAGGCGACCGGTCGGGGCTTCCGGCTAGTCTGCTCCCGGGATGATCATCGGGTTAGCCAGGCATCTGAGGGTTGTCAAGCCTCAGGGAAATTCCGCTCGTTGGTCGGCCAAGGCTGGCGCAAGCCGAGGCGACCGGTCGGGGCTTCCGGCTAGTCTGCTCCCGGGATGATCATCGGGTTAGCCAGGCATCCGAGGGCCGAGCCTCGGGAGATTCCACTCGTTGGTCGGCCTAGGCTGGCGCAAGCCGAGGCGACCGGTCGGGGCTTCCGGCTAGTCTGCTCCCGGGATGATCATCGGGTTAGCCAGGCATCTGAGGGTTGTCAAGCCTCAGGGAAATTCCGCTCGTTGGTCGGCCAAGGCTGGCGCAAGCCGAGGCGACCGGTCGGGGCTTCCGGCTAGTCTGCTCCCGGGATGATCATCGGGTTAGCCAGGCATCCGAGGGCCGAGCCTCGGGAGATTCCACTCGTTGGTCGGCCTAGGCTGGCGCAAGCCGAGGCGACCGGTCGGGGCTTCCGGCTAGTCTGCTCCCGGGATGATCATCGGGTTAGCCAGGCATCCGAGGGCCGAGCCTCGGGAGATTCCACTCGTTGGTCGGCCTAGGCTGGCGCAAGCCGAGGCGACCGGTCGGGGCTTCCGGCTAGTCTGCTCCCGGGATGATCATCGGGTTAGCCAGGCATCCGAGGGCCGAGCCTCGGGACATTCCACTAGTTGGTCGGCCACTTGTCGCTCGCCGCCCATCGGGGTTTCTCTGTGCCCAGCCGCGACCGTGTTTCTCCTCTCCTCCAAGCGTTGCCTAGGGGGAACACGAGAAGGGTATTAAACGCTAATTAATGCGTTACCTGGGAAATCGGATCGCCAGTTGCTGCTGGTGAGGAGTGTTAGTTGAGCGGCCGCGATACGCGGGTTCTTCGAGGAGGATGCGGCCTGGGCGCGAGCGGAGACACGTGGACCTAGGGGTATACGTCACCCGGATCGTCCTGCACAAAGAATGCGATTTAAGGAGAATGACGCTTAGGAAATCGCGGGGAGATACGCCTCGGGAGCCGGAACGGCTCCGGATTCAGTGCGCCTGCATTTATTGGAGCCACCCGTATCGGAACTACCAGGGGGCCGCAGCTTGGCTATAAATACAGGTGCAGGTACGATGGAATTTGCCAAGCCGGAGCTGCAGGTTGCCATGGATCGCGGACCTCCTCCTTGGCATATGACTGAGAGACTCCTGTCGAAGGAAAGGGGAGGCGCTCCCCTTACAACTTCAGCCAACTAGCCGTTTCATCTGGGATCAACAAGGAGGGTCTCCCCGGCGGAACTCCGCTCTAGGCGTTTCATCCGGGATCACATCTCCCCTCCTTGAAGTTCAGCCTCCCGGTTGAGCTCTGCGCCGGACGCTCAATCCGGGACCGCGCCTCCATATACTCTTCCCCCTCGAATCCCTTCTCTTCCCTACCACTGGGGAAGATGGGAATATCCTTTGGAGGCGGCGTTCCCCTGGGGGCAGCGGGAGCTTCTTCTGCGGCGGCTCCTCCTCTTTTTGGTGAGGTGCTGGATGGCGCCTCCGGTTAGAAGCACCCACTTCTGGTGGGACTGCAGCCGCCCTGGGTTGAGGGTTTGGGTCCCCACCTCTTCTTTACTTTCTTTACTCCCTAATTCCCCTCTGGGAATTCCTTGTAATCACACGAGCACGCCACTGTAACCAGAAATTATTGAAATGAAAAGTATTGCACCTTTTTAAATTGTCTTTCTGGCCTTGTTGTTCTACTGGTAATACATCCGCAGGTTAGCGGAATTCCAGCCCCTTGGAATTTCTCGGCCATCTAGGGCTTCCAACTGGTAGGAGCCAGGTCGGTTTACCCAACGAACTTTATACGGGCCTTCCCAATTTGGCGCTAGCTTCCCACCTTCCGTAGGTTGAGATGCCTTAGCTCGCCTCAGCACCAGATCTCCAATTCTGAAAAGCTTCGGTCGGACTTTGGAGTTGTAATATCGGGCCACCCTCTGCTGATACATTGCCATCCGTACCTGAGCCATTTCCCTTGCCTCTTCCAAGAGATCCAAGTTCCCTCGGAGTTGCTCTGAATTGGCCTCGGGTCGGTGCGCGGCCACCCGAGGCGAGGGGAGTCCGAGCTCCACGGGGGCAACGGCTTCCGTGCCATAGGTTAGGCTGAAAGGCGTCTCTCCAGTAGGAGTCCGTTGTGTGGTCCGATACGCCCAAAGGACATTCTCGAGTTCCTCGACCCAAGCTTGCCCCGTCCGGCCGATCCGCGCTTTGATACCTTGGAGGATTGTCCGATTTGTGACCTCGGCCTCGCCGTTGGTTTGGGGATGCGACACGGATGTGAACCGATGCTCGATCCCGAATTCCTCGCAGAAGTCCCGGAAGTGCTTGTTATCAAACTGTCGACCGTTATCCGAGATGAGGACCCGAGGTACTCCAAATCGGACAATGATGTTCTTCTTCACGAACTTCCGGACTTGTGCCTCCGTGATGGTGGCCAATGGCTCTGCCTCCACCCACTTGGTGAAGTAGTCGATGGCGACAATCAAAAATTTCCGCTGGGCCGAAGCGACGGGGAATGGTCCGAGGATATCCATTCCCCACTGTGCGAAGGGCCAGGGCGCGGTGATTGGCGCCAAGGGGACAGAGGGGACTCTCTGGACGTTGGCGTGGCGCTGGCAGGCGTCGCATTTCCGCACGTGGTCCTTCGAGTCCTCCAACAAGGTCGGCCAATAGTAGCCTTGCCTCATGATCTTATGCGCCAAGGACCTAGCCCCCAAGTGCGATCCGCAGATGCCTTCGTGGACTTCGCCGAGGGCGTAGGCCGCTTCCGCGGGGCGGAGGCACCTTAAGAGGGGGGCGGTAAACGAGGTCCGATACAGCCTCCCTTCATAAAGTACGTAGTGGGCGGACTTCTTTACAAGCCGCCGGGCCTGATCTTCGTCTTCAGGGAGGATTCCTTCGGCGAGGTAGGCGACGAGCGGGTCCATCCAAGACGGCTCCGGATCAATTGCCATCACCGCTCCAGCCCCGTCAATGCTCGGGGCATCCAGGGTCTCCAGGTAGATTGCCCTCGACAAGTTGTGCGCGTCTGCGTCCACTAGGCGGGACAACCTGTCGGCCCTGGCATTTTCGCTCCTCGGGACCTGCTGAATGTCAACACTGCCGAGGTCGGGAATGAGTGTTTGCACCTTCCGGACGTAGCTCTGCATGGTCGGGCTCCGCGTCTCGAACTCCCCTCGAACCTGCCCGACCACCAGCTGGGAGTCGGTGAAGACTTTCAGACGCCGGATGCCGAGCTCCTTGGCGAGTTTGAGTCCCGCGACTAGGGCCTCGTACTCCGCCTCATTGTTGGTCACTGGAAATCCGAACCTCAAGGCATACTCGGCTATCACTCCATCGGGATTGGTGAGGACCAGCCCAGCCCCTCCACCTTCAGGGTTCGACGACCCGTCAATGTGGAGCGTCCAGATCGGGAGATCGAGGCTGGGTGTCTCCGGCGGCTTAGGTTCCGCCTCCTGCACAGTGCACTCAGCGAGAAAGTCCGCGAGCACCTGGGCCTTGATGGCTGGTCGGGGCTGGTAGCGGATGTCGAACTCACCAAGTTCTACTGCCCACTTCACCAGCCGTCCCGCATTCTCTGGATTGCTGAGAATCTGCCGTAGTGGTTGATCGGTCAAAAGGGTGACAGAATGAGCCTGGAAATAGGGGCGAAGCCTCCTGGTCGCAGTCAGCAGCGCGAAGGCGATCTTCTCAGCCTTCGTGTACCGCGTCTCGGCATCCCGGAGGACTCGGCTGATGTAGTATACAGGCTTCTGAAGTCTTGCCTCTTCCCGAACCAGTACTGCGCTGACTGCGGTTGGGGAGACCGCCAGGTAAAGGTAGAGCATCTCCCCCTCTTGCGGCTTGGACAGCAGGGGAGGAGACGCCATGTACTCCTTGAGCTGGTCGAACGCCGCATGACATTCGGCCGTCCAGAGGAAGTCTTTTGGGCGCTTCAACACCTTGAAGAATGGTTGGCAGCGTTCGGCCGACTTTGCCACAAATCGTCCGAGCGCGGCGACCCTTCCAGCGAGCTCCTGAACCTCCTTCACTTTGGTCGGAGGGGACATATCTTGGATGGCTTTGATCTTGTCCGGGTTGGCCTCGATCCCGCGCTGGTTGACAATGAAACCGAGGAACCTCCCGGCCGAAGCACCAAAAGCGCACTTCGCTGGGTTTAGCTTCATGCGAAACTTTCGCAAGGTGGTGAAAATCTCCTCCAGATCTGCAATGTGCTGGTCTGCATGGCGGCTTTTTACCAGCATATCGTCCACGTACACCTCCATATTCCGGCCGATCTGCTCCTTGAAGATTTTATTGACGAGGCGCTGGTAAGTGGCGCCAGCGTTCTTCAGACCGAAGGGCATTACCTTGTAACAGTACAGCCCCCGGTCTGTTATGAAGGCAGTTTTCTCCTCGTCCTGTGGAGCCATCATTATTTGGTTGTAGCCGGAGAAGGCGTCCATAAAAGACAGTAGCTGATATCCGGAAGTCGCGTCGACCAGTTGGTCTATCCGTGGAAGCGGAAAGCTATCCTTGGGGCACGCCTTGTTCAGGTCGGTGTAGTCGACGCACATCCTCCACTTCCCGCTCGCCTTCCGGACAAGTACGACGTTTGCCAGCCACTCGGGGTAGCTCACCTCTCTTATGAAACCTGCCTCCAAGAGTTTGTCTACCTCCTGGTCGACCACCCGGATCCGATCCGGGGCACAGTGTCTCTTCTTTTGCTTTACTGGTCGGTGGGTCGGGTCGACGTTGAGGGCGTGAGAAACGACCTCCGGGTCGATCCCAGGTACATCGGCCGCCGACCAGGCAAACACATCTGCATTGGCTCGGAGGAATTCCACTAACCGGAGCCGAGCTTCCAAGTCGAGGTTGGCACCGACCCGGACCGTGCGGTCCGGGCGGCCTTCTTCGAGGGGAACTTCGATTACGCCCTCGGCCGGCTCCCCGTGCCGCAAGGCCACTTCGTCTCTGGCGTCAAGTGACTCGACGCTTAGGGCCTCCATGGGCTTCTTCCCTTTGAGAGTTGCTAGGAAACACTGCCGTGCGGTCGGCTGGTCACCTCGGACCTCTCCAATCCCGGCCGCTGTGGGGAACCGCATGAGCAAATGGTAGGTAGAAACCACCGCGCGAAGGGCGTTCAGTCCGGGTCGTCCGAGGATAGCGTTGTAGGCCGAGGGGACACGGACGACCAAGAACCCGAGCCGCACCGTGGCTTCTGCGGGTGCAATGCCCGCAGTCACAGGCAGCTCGATGACACCTTCGGCCGAGATAGCGTCTCCAGTGAATCCTATGAGGGGGGTGGATGTTTTGTGCAACAATTGTCGGGAAAAGCCCATCTTTTGGAAGGCCTCGTAATACAAAATATCAGCTGAGCTTCCACTATCCACAAGAACACGCCTTACATCATAGTCCGCCATAGTGAGAGAGATCACCATGGCGTCATCGTGGGGAGTCTGAACCCCCTTTACATCTTCATCACAAAAAGTGATTACATTTCCGACCCGCTGCCTCTTCGCGACGGCCACTCCTGATACTTCCGCCGAGCCCCCTGCGTTCCTCACGGGCCGAGAGCAGCCCCCAGTGATGGTGTGGATCACTCCCGCAACGGGTCGATTCTGCTCCCGAGGCTCCTGAGGGGCCGGGTCGGCTGGACGCGGGTCTGCGGGGGGACGTCGGTCGTTTACATATCGACCGAGACGCCCTCGGCGAATGAGAGCCTCGATCTCGTCCCGAAGCTGGAAGCAGTCTTCGGTATCGTGGCCGTGGTCTCGGTGGTACTCACAGTACGCCCGAGAAGGCTTCCTCCCAGGGATCTTCTTCATCTGCCTCGGGACCGGGAGGTCCTCCCGCCCCTTGACCTCCATGAGGATCTGGGCCCGCGGGGCCAGGAGTGGGGTGTACCGGTTGAAGCGTCGGTGCGGAGAACGAGGGCGTGTGGCGCCGTGGTTCCTTGCTGGTGACGGGCTTCTGCGCCGGCGTTGAGGCGTCGGGCTCCTCCTCTGGGGTGCCTCTTTTCGCCTTTTCTTCCCGGGCTTTAGAGGGGCCTCGGCGGCCTCCTTGTTCCGGTGGGAGGCTGCCTCCTCGGCGTCTGCATACTGGTTTGCCCGAGACAACAGCTCCGGGAAGCTCCGCGGCAGGCGTTTGTCCAGGGAGAAGGTGAGTCTGCCCTTCCGGAAGCCTCGCTTCAGGGCTGAGAGAGCCACCTCCTGGCTCAAATTCCGGACCTCCAGTGTTGCCTTGTTGAAGCGGGTGAGATAATCCCGCAGGCTCTCTCCCTCGTTCTGCCGGACATCGAAGAGGGAGTCGGAGACCAGTCTTCGCCGGCTACTGACGGCGAAATGGCTGATGAAGAGACGGGTGAACTGGTGGAAGGACTGGATGGAATTAGCCTCCAGGCCGGCGAACCACGCCCTTGCCGGGCCGCGGAGGGTCGCCGGGAAGGCCTTGCAGAGGAGAGGATCCGATGCTCCATGGAGGAGCATAAGAGTCCTGAAACTCTCCACGTGGTCCCGTGGGTCCGCCGCCCCGTCGTAGGGTTCGATCGCCGGCATTTTGAACCCCGGCGGGTTTAGGGTTCGCAGGATCCTTGAGGCAAGCGCCGGCTGGGAGGAGATTTCCAAGTCGGCGAAGGGATCTTTGGAGTGGCCCTTCAGGACCTGGAGCTGTCTGTGGAGATCGTCCACCCGCCGGTCCAGGGAGCGCGACCGGTGGGTGGGAGACAAGGAGCGGCGCGAGGGGGACCGACTGGAGTGCGGGCCCCTCGAGGACTGGGGTGTCTGAGAACGCGCCCGGGTCCGCCTCTCGTACCCCGCGCAGCTCCGATGAGAAGGTCCTGGCAGAATGGACCGCACTCGAGAATCCTCCCCGCGCCGGCGCTCCTCTCCATGGGAGAGGAAGGAGCGCGGGTTGTGAGGAAGAGGCGAGTGCTCGGGGAGCAGCGGCTCCTGAGCCCGCTGCGGCACCCGAGAGATCACACCCTGCAGATTCTGCACTGCCTCCGCGAGGGTGCGAACCTGCTGGGCTAGCTGGTCGAACTGAGCAGGTTCGACCGTCTGAATGGGAGGAGAAGCGGTGGAATGCTGCTGAGAGTGTGTTGGGGACGCAGCAGCCTCCCGGCCAGAGGCGCGAGAGGCTCCGCGACCGGAAGCATTGGAAGCTCCGCGACCACCTCGCCGTGCCATTACGATCGTTCTGAGATTCGGCCCTTCCTTTAGCGCCAACTGTTGCTGGTGGTCCAAACCGAGAACGATTGACACGACGGTGTGAACGGGGTTCCGCCTGAGTTGTCTTGGTTGGTGCTGGTTGCGCTCCACCTTCCGCCAAGGAACCTGCAAACAAGCCTTGCACCACCACCAGGGTGGTGATGGCCCTCCGACGGTCAAGTCAGAGGAGATTGGAGGAGGAGAGATGATAATCACAAGTGGGAGAGAGTGCTCTGGGAGGTATTGCTTACCCCCCCTTCTCCCCCCAGCCGCATATATACCTGGCTGGGAGGTCTCTCAGGGGGGTTTGTCGTCGTGGGGCACGATAGAATGGCCACCGACATGGCCGTTACGGGGCGTCGTGGAGCAGCGCTGGGTACGGTCATGGCAGGGCGTAGTGGAGCTCCGCTTTGTACGGTTGATACAGGAGATCGTGGGCAGCATCGGGTACAGCCGTTGCAGGGAGTAGTGGAGCAGGAGGCCGCGGCGTGCCTCTGGAGAATAGCCTGTCGTTATCAAAAGATCTCCGACTCGGGGTCGGAATGCTGGATCATAGGGCAGCCGACCCGGGGTCGGGCTGCGAAGCCGAGGAGGTCCGACTCGGGGTCGGAGTGCTGGATCATAGGGCAGCCGACCCGGGGTCGGGCTGCGGAGCCGAGGAGGTCCGACTCGGGGTCGGAGTGCTGGATCATAGGGCAGCTGTAGCTTTCCTGGATACGCGTGCCGATCACGTGGGGCATGGCGGCTCAATTCCCCCATAACATCTTTATTTTATAGAAGTATTATAAATGAATAATCTAGTAGATTAAAATTAGAAGATTGAAAAAAGCTTGCTTGAATCGAGGTGTATGACATACACAATCTTAAGAATGTAATTCACTCTCTACGTACTGGTCTGCGGTGATTTTGTCCTCAAAGTACGATAACCTGGCTCAGGCCGATCTTTCTCTAACGAGCACAATTGTTGTGGAGGCTTGATCCGATCAATCCTTCAGATATCTTGAAAAGATAAAAAGATTGTAAGCAAAAAGTTGAAGACGCAAAGAATTCTGTCCGTGAAAAAAACTTTCGGAAGAGAGAGATTGGATTGTTGTTGATTAATCTTGGAAGAGTATATTTATAGACTATATCTAAAGACCGAAGAGATGTGATAGTTCTGAAGATACGTAATGTTTTTAAAGCCAATGTTCTTTTTCGAAGAGTCATAACTAATGTGGCGTCTCAATTTTTTGTAATATATTTAAAATAACAAAAAGTTAGGAGATAAAAAAAAATTATTTATTTTTAGTTAAAACTCCAACACACTATCCCAGATCCTCGATCTGTATAGTTTTGTTCCAGGCTTTGCCTAACTCATGTATATTAAAAAAAAAAAAAAAGTCGCCGAGGAAGGTGTGCATCACACCTTCTCCACTTAACTCGCAGACCAGATTGAATTGGATGCAAGTCCTGCTTTTAGAGGGAGGGCTGTGTGGCTTAAGCCTCGTGTACAGGCGGATTTTACTTGCCGCTTCTTATACCAGGGTGGCTTTCTTCTTCATCTTCTTCTTTCCTTCTTCTTTTTTTTTTCAGTTTCTTTTTGTGTGCAGTGTTCGAGAATGCCCAACTTTCGCTTGACTTAAGCAATCTCAGAAATAAGATTTCGTTCATTTGCAAAGCTAGAGTTTTTCCAGCAGTCTGGAATAATAATAGAAAGGCCAAATGTGACGACAGGGAACCGGCCAAACTCTATCTCAAACCACGTTCCCAGCCCAGTCAAATAGTACAACGGCAGCAAAGGTAGATAGTTTCGTTGTACTCCCCAAAAAAAAAGCAGATGGCTTCGTGGGTCGGGGTCCTCCATGGCCGACGTTGTCAAACAAGCGCACCGCCCGAGATGACGGAGAGGCCAGGGTGGAGGAGCGAATGTGAAGTGTTGACTGCTTTTGCTTGTGGCCATCCAGTATCGCCATCTGCCCGTTGCCGGTGTCTAATTATTAGATGGATCGGGTCCAGTGGACCAGTCCAATGATCACTAGCCACATTAAAGTATTACGGCCGAAGAATCCTTTCTTTTCTCTGCGCTAGTTCCAACACACGTAATATAATAAATTCCCATTTTGACTTTGTGAGGTAGATCGGCAGCCACGGGATGAGCAGACATGAGGAGGGAGAGAGAGAGACTGAGAAAGCCCATAGCCGGGCCGGGAGGCCCGGGACACAGAGAGCTAGCACGGTGCGGCAGTGTCCGCTTTCAGAGATATCACGAGTCCACTAAACTATATTTATTTTATTTATTTAACTGCTACAGAAGTAAATTTGGGCAGAGAGAGATTTTTCGGCTGCCGAACAAAGGAATTAAGAAACTAAACGATTAGAGAGAGAGAGAGAGAGAGAGAGAGAGAGAAGCGACAGAATTGACGTGAGAGAACGAAAAAAAGATGCCAAATTTACATTAAAAGAAGGAGGTGATTGAAAAGTCTCGACGGTCACGGCCCTACCGCTTAATTTTTTTTTTCCAAAAATAGAATTCGGGATAAAGGACGAGATTTTACATGGAGATTCGTGCCCTATAGTTACCTCATACGTGCTTGTGAAACGAATCTCGGAGTCTGGCGAAATCACATTAATGTTACAGAGTAGGTGGTTGGTCAGAAAAGGCGCTCCTCTGGCTTCGTGCCAGATAAGATCTCTCCTCCAAGTAATTAATTGAGTCGGGCAAAGCAGGAAGCTAAGGCTGGCTGCTTAACCAGTTCACTCCTGTCAGCGTTAATATATACCTGCTCATTTTACATCTTTCCAAAAATTCACCAGGCCCCGTTCTTACCTCGAGTAATAATGCCCGCTCCACCGTCAGCCTTTTTGGGAGGTTTTATTAAAAGGTCCCCACCATCCATCTACACTCTACAGACCCTTTTGGAAAAACCCATCCTACCCTTTTGTCCTCTGCTGCAGGCTCTCTCAGTATCCTCTTCGCAAGAAAAACGAGACACCGTAAATAGACAGCAGATAGAGCGAGAGCGAGCGAACTCCCAGAGAAAGGGACTCGAAGAGGAGAGAGAGAGAGAGAGAGAGAGAGAGAGAAAGAGGAGAGGAGGAGGAGGTATGGGAACGGGATGGCGGAGAGCATTCTGCACATCGATCCGTCGAGATCCGGATACGGCGGCGGTGGAGAGGAGCCCTGACCCCAGCCCCCGGAGCTGCGCGAAGTTGAGCTTCTTCTCCGGCAGCGGCGGCGGTAGCAATCCGTCGACGCCAAGGTTGCGCAGCCTCCGGTGCCGGACGAAGTCGACGCATCCGGAAAGCCCGAAGCTGCAATGCAAGACCGCGATGGTGGTAAGGTCGCCCACGTCGCCACCGCCGACCAGCCCGAAGCGGAGCCCCACTTTATTCCGTCGAGGTTCCTCCAACACGTTTTCACCCAGATCCCCTTCCACGTTCGCCATCTTCAAGGCCGCCCTTCACCTCTCCCGGGTATGCATTTCGTCTGCACGATTTTGCTGCTCACGCTCTCTCTCTCTCTCTCTCTCCCCCCCAATGTTTTTCTTTTTTTCCTTCCTTCCATCGGGATGAAAATACATATTTTCCTCGCAGGCTGCTCCCCTTTCGATTCATGATTGCCTCTTAGCAGTTTGTATCTCCAGTTTTTCTGTCTTCAATTATTGATGCTAGAATTTCTTGCGCGAATTTCTTATTTTTTTTTTTTTAATTTTCAACCCTTTTCTCGTTTGTGCGCGCGCTTTGATTGGTGAAATGATGAATTTCAGATTCAGGCATCTTTTCCCCGATCTCGTCAAAATCGCTGTTCCTCCCACCCCTACTTTTCGCTTTTATCCTCCTGCCCTCATCGTCGTGCCGCTGTGCGGTGACTATTTGTTTGCTTGCTAGTTTCTACTTGCCCGCTCCTCCTTCGGTCCGATCGGATCGTTAACGGTCTGACGGCGGTGGTTTTGGTGGTACAGAGCAGGTGCATGATATGCGCGCAGAGCTTAAAGGCGGGTGGAGGGACGGCAGTGTTCACGGCAGAATGCTCCCATGCTTTCCACTTCCCCTGTATCGCGGCCCACGTCCGGTCTAGTGGCGGCGGCACCCTCACCTGTCCCGTCTGCTCCGCCTCCTGGCGCCAGGCCCCCTTCCTGTCCTCCCTCGGTCACCATCAAGACGACGAGCCTCATTCTCCTGTGCTGGCAGGAGACAGGAAGCCACTGCACTGCCGGAGGATGAGCAGGGAGAACAAGCGTGGAGAGAGCGAAGCAGATAAGAGAAGACCCGTCTCTGCTGCCCCTGCCGTGAAGGTCTATGATGATGACGAGCCGCTGCTGCTCTCCACCAGGACCACCCAAGGGGGCGCCAACGTCCGGTTCAATCCGATTCCAGAAGCAGACGAACACGATGACGACGGCGGCAATGAGGACGACGAGCTGGGGGCACAGGAGGAGGAAGAGTTCCATGGGTTTTTGACGAAGGATAATAACAGCAATAACAGTAATTGCTCCTGGTCACAATCTTCCAGGGCCACCGCCGGCACGACGAGGGCCTACACAGGGGGACTGGAGGAGGTGAGCGTGATGCCGGAGGCGGCTCTGGTGTCTTCTGGACGGAAGCACCGGAACTACGTGGTGGCGCTCAACGTGAAGGCTCCTGCGGCGGCGCCGCTGCTCAGCCGGTGCCGCCGCGCCCCGATCGACCTAGTGACGGTGCTGGACGTGAGCGGGGGCATGACAGGGCCCAAGATCCAGATGCTGAAGCGGGCCATGCGCCAGATCATCTCGTCCCTAGGCCCTGCCGACCGCCTCTCCGTGGTCGCCTTCTCGGTCGTTGCTGCCAAACGCCTTCTTCCCCTCCGCCGGATGTCACGGCCTGGCCAGCGCTCCGCCCGCCTGATCGTGGAGCGCCTAGTGGCGTCCGGCGACGGTCAAGGTTCGTGCGTCGGCGATGCCCTCCGTAAGGCCACTAAAGTTTTGGAAGACCGCCGGGAGCGCAACCCCGTCGCTACCATCATGCTCCTGTCCGACGGCCAGCAGCAGCGCGAGGATGCTAGTAAAGACGGCCGCCTCTGCGCCCGGTATCCATCGTCGTCGGCTGCCGCGGTCACGACGCGGTTCGCCCACCTGGAGATCCCCATCCACGCGTACGGCTACGGGGACGTGCCGCAGCAGCAACCGCCCAAGCACAGAAGCTGCCCGGCGGCGCCCGTGGAGGACGCCTTCGCCAAGTGCGTGGGCGGTCTGGTGAGCGTGGTCATGCAGGACGTCCGCCTCCAGATCGTCTTCCCGTCTGGGGAAGTCTCCGCCGTATACTCTGGCTGTGGACGGGCGGGGGCCCTCGGCAGCTCCGTCCGGCTCGGCGATCTCTACGCCGAGGAGGTGTGGGAACTGCTGGTGGAGCTTAGGGTGCCGACGGCGGCCGGATCGGGCCACCACCAGCATCCCCTCTCGGTGAAGTGCAGCTACCGGGACCCGGCCACCCAGGAGATGATCTGCAGGTGGGAGAGGACCCTGCTTCTGCCGCCGCTCCAGAGCCAGGGCCACCCCCTGCTCGCCCGTTCTGCCTCCTCGATCTCACTGCGGCTCCGGAACCTGTTCGTCACCAATCGTGCCGTGGCCGAGTCGCGGCGGCTGGCCGAGCTTTCGAACTACGCCACGGCTCTCCACCTGCTCTCCTCCGCCCGCTCCCTGCTGCTGCAGTCTCCGGCCGCCTCCGACCAAGATCAGGACCTTATCCGCCGGTTGGAGGCTGAGTTTGCTGATATCCAGCGGCGGCGAGGGGGGCAGCAGCAGCCGCTTTCTCCGTGCGAGAGGAGAGAAGCTACGCTCCTGGGCGGCGAGCAGCAGCAGCAGCAGCTGACGCCCACTTCGGCTTGGCGGGCGGCCGAGCAGCTGGCCAAGGTGGCTATCATGCGGAAGTCACTGAACCGGATCAGCGATCTGCACGGTTTCGAGAACGCCCGGTTCTAGTAAAAGACCGGACCGTGGCGAGGGTGTGTGGTCGAGGGATAAAAATTCTGGAAAGTTTTATAAATAACGACAATAAAAATGGTTTCTCTTTTCCTTCTTAATTTTATTTTTATGGGAGCCTCCCTCGTCCATTTTTTTTTAATAGATAACTAGTAATAACAAGTTTACCGCAGCGAAGCAGATAGCGGTGAATGCTAGTTAGTTTAAATAGACTTAGGAACCTCTCCCATCCGTCAGGTAATTGGATGGTCCAATTCTACATATACTATTTGCTCGTAGATTTTTTTAAAAATTTATTTTTTTTTTTTATTTTAATTTTAGTTGAAATGGTTTTCTTTTAGTGCTGGGTTGTTTAAGCTAGATTAAATCTTTGGCTTAATATATTTAAATTTATTTTTAGTTAAAATGAGATATTGATGTTTTTATTTTTTAGTAGGAGATGATTATATTTTTGTCTATAGTAGAGAGAGAGAGAGAGAGAGAGAGAGAGAGAGAGAGAGAGAGAGAGAGGTTTTACAAATAGGAGAGTTACCTAAAGAGAGTACAGGCGAGTTTTGGTGATGTTTTTTGGTGGCAGGGAGAGTTTTGGTGAGAAGCATAAGATTTGAGGCTTCTTTTTTTTGAGAGCGTCAAATTCATTATTTCAATTTTTATTTTTTCAATAAATTTATTATTTTTTATTTTTTTTATTATTTTAATTTTTATTTATTTTGGATCTTAGGATGGCACGGCCGTTTTCTTAGATAACATGACATTTTGCAATAGGTCTAGGTGTATAAGAAATTATTCTTTAGACTTGATCTACCAGCTTGGTTGTAGACCAAATGTATAGCGGCCCACCATGTGGAGTCGGAGTTCCTTTAGCTCGTCGACCACATGGGCCCTATCTGCGCCGCCAACCCATCCTATCTGGTATGGCATCTGGACCCTCGCCTAGAAGCGCATCCTCTATGCCTTCCTTCGCTGGCGTTGTCGCTATGGACCCTAGGCTTAAGTCCTCCAAGAAGTGTGAGGGCTCGTTGGAGGTCTACCACATAGGCCCTATTCTCACCGTCAACGTCACTGTGCATTCTATCTGGTATGGCGATTAGACTCTCTCCAGAAATGCATCCTCCGTTCCTTCGCTCCATCTCACCACCCGACTCGCCTGTCGACATCCCCTCCTGTATTGTCCTTGCATGGCGGCGCACCGTTCAGCTCTTCTCGAACCAGATGGCTCTGATGTCTCCCATACTATCCTCATCATCCAGAATTGAAGAACAACCGCTGCTACTCTTATGGGAAATCCCTCATTACCTTTCCATCTAGTCTGTCATCCGCACCGCCATCACCATCTGTACTCACATTCTCTCCATCAACCTTTGCTAAGGGCGGGAATAATTATTGCATGCATTGCGTGCACGGCCATTGCTAGTGCCCGTCATTAATCACTATGGTGTATTGCGGTGGTTTGTCGTTAAGATGAGCGTGCAATGAATGGGATCCATGCACCAGCTTCTCCATGATTGGTGGTATGCATTAGTAGTAGTGCATGCAATAATTCCTCCCTATAGTTGGTTTTTTCCCCCACTAAGGATGTGACATCAGTTTCTCACCAAAACCATGAGCCTTTCATGATTCCATCCTTAATGTGATCAACAGGATGTTCCATTTTCAGCCACTTCTCTTGATATGATGTCTTTGTGGTGTTTTTACAAGCCTGAATAATAATAAGTTAAAAACTCTTTAGCATGAACAAATTCACTAACATGATTGACCAACAAAGTCAAAAGAACTACGCACACTACACATTTGAAGTCAAGACCTGATAAAAAACTGTAGCAGCAAGCTCCATCAAACCTTGTTGAGTGCCTCCCAGAGTTCCGACCTCATCATCTCTAGATATATCACTCCTAGATATCAATGCAATGTCAGCAAATACATATACAGCCTAAAAGGTTTCAAGATCATCCATGAAGAAGAAACTAAGACTCACCACAGGAAACCAGTACCAACATTAGTGCTTTGGTCTAATTCCTCGAAAATAGCATCAAGAAGTTCTATAAGCGGACTTCGCTCTGACATAGTCCTACTGAGCTTTAGTCGTACTCTTGCATAAAGAATGAATGAGTTCTACAATGCAAAAATATTCATGAATAGAGGAATATCTCATTATAGTTTAGACCAAAAACAAAAGAGATTATCCATGCAGGAACCTTTAACCCTCGATCACGAGTTACTAGTAAGCCAACAACAAAACATAAACTGTGGTACAGCACGTAAAGCACGATGAAATTCCATGGCTTGATATCCAAGATTTGGGCCATCACTTGGCAGGTAGGTATTAATACATTCCATTAGCTTGCGTGAGAACTTACCCTCATCCCTGGCAAAGTTCCACAAATGAAAGGGATTATATAATTTGCAATCTTTTTCCTCACCCTTTATAAAGCTACAGTAACCTTACTCATAAGAAAGCACGGAAACAATAAATACAACTCTTGAAAGTCATCTCCTCTTAATTCTTCATAAATGACGCAGCTTCTGAATGTAACAAATCGTATGCATGCCTCATAAATCCAACCACACAATGCTTATCTAATCTGTGAAAATATTTCAATAAACCCCTTAACAAGATCCTCCCTGATGTTATCTGGAAAATCGCCAGGGAGGGCATGAAGAGGCAAGATATAGCAGAAGGCTTCCTCTTTGGAGCTGGAATGACTATTAGATTTCATGTCGATGGCCAGTCCTACACTACCTTATTTATGACTAGATCTACTAGACCTGCTTGCAGAAAAATAAACACATTAGTGGCATCAGGTAAATGGCATACAGAACATATCAATCTGAGAGACACATGAGAATGAATTTAAAAGACAAACTCACTGCAATAAACTGGCCTTTTCATTTGATAGTGGTAATCTTAACAGTTAGAAGATGCCGTAGGATGCTGCTGTATTCTGACTGAAAGCTAGGAGCATCTTTTATAACATCCCATATATGATTAAATAGAAGTTTAACAACAAAAAACACGGAGTTTTTTCCTGCAAAATTTTGATTTTAAAGATAAGAAAATCTAGAGCCAAAAGAAAATTGCAACTGTAAAAAATTAAGGTCCTGCAAATCTGAAAAATTAAGGTCCGTCAAAGTACATCATTGTCTACTGCTTACATTCGGTCCAAACCAAACAAATTTTGATGCAGTTTAAAGACATGAAAATTGAGAACCATAAGGTTCACCACAAGTACATTGCTACCTGCTGCTTACTTTCAGTCAAAACCTTGACCTGAAAATTTTGATACTCACTACAACAGTTGAGATGATGATTGAGGCGGTCACTTGTCCATTCAGTGGTTAACGATCCCCTTGTGTCTTCTGACATGGTGGTTAAGGTGGGATAGTGGTGGTTCCAGTGATCCTTTGTCAATCATTTGGGCATTGATAGCCTGGTGTCTTTTGAGATGGTGCTTATAGTGGTCATTCAGCAATCCTTGGAGATTGTAGTTGTGGCGACCATCAGGTACCGATCACTGTTCATCATAAGAACCTTTATAACGGAGTTTCCTTTCAAAACTGCCTACATTGTACATTGGCTTTGAGAGGAATAAAATCTCCTACTAAAATTGGAAGAGAACGAGTGACTAGCTAATGGCTTGTGTCATGAAGAAGCAATCTGTGTAGGTCTAAAAGTACCTATACTGACAGTTCTATTATACTTAATCCACATAATGTCAGCTACAGTGGCTCCTGATCATGGAATTATCCATATTACTAAGTTTGAAGATGCATACAGCAATCCAGTTGCATAAAAGTTGACCTTCTGAGGCATATTTTGCCATAATTCTTTTCCCAGTACTAGAGGTGATCAAAACCCGGGCCGGGCCGGGCTCGGGCCGGGCTCTACAGCAAAAATTAGGCCCGATAGCTATGCCCAGACCCGGCTCGGCCCGACTGTCGGGCTTAAATTTTTGTCCAGGCCCGACCCAACCTTATAAATCTGGTCCCAGGCCCGACCCGACAGACCCGACCCGACAGGCCCGACCCGATAGGCCCGACCCGACAGACCCGACCCGACAGGCCCGACCCGACCGGCCCGATTTTTTTTTTTTTTTGGAATCTAGAAATGGGCCAAAATGACCCAACAGCTTAATGGGCTCTCTAAAACTGGATGTATTTTTCTACCTTTATTTTATTTCTCCAATTATTAATTAGTTAATGTTAAGCATATAACTAGCCTATTTCAAATAGATAGTGTTGGTGGTGGTTTCAAACTTTGGAATTTGGATATATCTACAAACATTAAAAAAGAAAAAATTTGCATCTTCAAGCCAATAGAAAGAAAATAAAATGTATGAAACATTATTGTCCAGCTGAAAATTACAATCCAACAATAAAAACTACAAACTTAAACAATTACATATTTAGACAAAATACAAATTACATTGTCCCATTAACATTATAACAAACATTCATCTTTGTGCATTCAAAAGTAAATGTAATCATAATTCTTGAAGCCACTTCCATAATAGAAAACTGTAGAAGAACATCCTTGCATCTTCTAACTCTCAAAACCTACAAATACAAAATTGAAACATTAGCAATTGGGATGGTAGTATTTATCATAATAAAAATAAAGCCCCATCCAACCGGCAAAAAAAAAAAAAAACAAAAAAGGGAGATCAGGAGCCCATCTCAGCCTGATAGCCGCTCCCTGAGATTCTCAGGTCAGGGGAGAAGAAACCGAGAGGAGAAGATTAAAAGAATCTCCACCCTCAAGAAGTCCATCTCCAATCCCCCGATCTTTCTTCCTGATGGCCCAGCTGGAACCGGAGCAATGTGAGGGAAGGAAAACCAAGACCAAAACCAAAAAAGAGAAGGGATGAAAGATCACTCCCTTCCTCAGAGTTCAGACGTGTGTATCAACTATCAAGCCAACCAAATCCCTCCTCCCTCTTTCTCTCCAGTCTCCACCGGTCCACCCAAAACAAAATCCATCCGGGATCGAGCTCGAAGAGGAGGAGGAGGAGGAGGAGGAGAAAAATCTTACCGATGACTGTGAGTCGGTGACCGGAGCCGCGGAGGTTGCCGTCCGGGGGAGAAGGACGCGAAGAGCCGCCGGTCGGTCGTTGAAGAGGCGACGATACCGAGAGGAGGCGGCGGCTACAGGGAAACCGGCTACAGGGAGCGGCTATCAGGCTCTCAGCGAGGGAAGGGGGGGGGGGGGGGTCTCTCAGCGAGGGAAAGGGAGGGGGGGGTTTGGGGGGGGCGGCGGCTCTCAGCGAGGGAGGGGGAGGGGGGGGGGGTTTGGGGGGGGCGGCGGCTCTCAGCGAGGGAAGGGGGAGGGGGGGTTTGGGGCTTTAGTTTTAGGGTTTCTTAAATTTTTTTAATATATTATATTTTATATCAGTGTTTTATAGCCGGGCCGGGCCGAACCGGGCCATTTTTAAAAGTGTCCAGGCCCGGCCCGTTTTTTTTGGTCGGGCCATTTTTCCTGCCCAGGCCCGACCAATGGACCCTTTTTCAATGCCCAAGCCCGAAAAATTTCGGGCCGGGCTGGACGGGCTGGGCGGGCCAGAAGGCCCGTGATCACCTCTACCCAGTACACAACTAAAAATGCCAGCTAGCATTAGAGGAGGGTGGTGGTGGCGGTGGTGAGAGGAGGAGACAAAGGTAATTTGTGAAACTAACTCATGATCTGGAAACAATATTAGCAACAACAAACAACAAAAGAAGTTTCATGACCAGAAACATGTAGCGTCAATTTTTTGCTATCCTGAAAGCTTCTGATCCTTAGCACATTGGATGGCAGCGCGAAGAGTCTTTGCCAGTATTAGTTTCAGGGTGGAGGTTTCTTGCTCATGGAGATCTCCAATCAATGCACTTCGTCAGCAATGTAATGAGAAAAGGCCATGTCTCAGCTGCAAAACATATGCACCCTTCTTCCCCATGATACATTCAAGAAAATAGTAGATTACGACCAAAAAAATCTCAGCTGCAGGAACAATAAAAACGAGATCAGTCACCCTTCTTTCCCAAGACTCGTCCAAGAAAACATCCAATTGTTATCAAGAAACCACAAGAATCTCAGCCCACCATGAGGGATCTCGTTGGCCTTGATCCTGACGGTGTTTCTCACTGAGTAGCCTACTGAAACTGATCGATCTCTCGCCCTCCAGCCAGTTATTCAACAGCTTGATCCCTTCCTGAAAACCATCGAACAATGAGAACCCGAAAAAGGATAAAGAAAGAAAAAAGGAGCACAAGGAGGAGCCATTAGGTTGAGGGTTTGGGCAAGGGATCGGGGAAGCTCACGTCGCGGTCCTTGGCCTTGTCAGAGGAGATCTTGGACATGATCTCTTGAACGTCTCTCGAGGTTGCCATGATCCCGCGACGACAGAGCTCTCA
Organism: Phoenix dactylifera; assembly: GCF_051530095.1. Taxonomy (NCBI): domain Eukaryota; kingdom Viridiplantae; phylum Streptophyta; class Magnoliopsida; order Arecales; family Arecaceae; genus Phoenix; species Phoenix dactylifera. Next base: position 38,650,255 of record NC_143195.1, read on the forward strand.
TCCACTCTCCTTCTAAGAGGATGCCGGGCAATGGAAGCGGGGGAGGTTAGGGTTTCATTTATAGGGTTCGAAGGAAGGAGGGATGGCTCCGAGAGAAAGGAGGTGGAGAAGGAGCAGACACGGAAAGACGGGGAGGGGAGGGCTTTGGAAGGAAGAAGGGTTTGAGAAACAGGGGATGGGGATTTATAGGAGGGGGTTTGGACAAAAGGGCCGCTCTCTTTCTAGGAGGATGGGGGCAATGGAAGCGAGGGGGGTTAGGGTTTTATTTATAGGGTTCGAAGGAAGGAGGGATGGCTTCGAGGGAAAGAAGGCGGAGGAGAAGAAGAGGGAAGACAGTGAGGGGAGGGCTTTGGAAGAAAAAGGGTTTGAGAAAGAGGGGATAGGGATTTATAGGAGGGGGTTTGCACAAAGGGTACTTTCGCAAGGCGAATGGAGCGAGCGCATGCGAAAGGGAATGCCAGCAGAATGTCTGAGAACATCTCACTGCATTTGCCAACAAACTTATGTGCATCCACAAAGGGGATTTCTGTTCCTGGAAATCAGGCCAGATCAATGATATACTATTAGCAGAGTCATTCTTAATGGTACATTTGTTTAGTAATCATAAATGGCCAGAAGAATGCACAAAACTTGCATGTGTGTGCCTTGATGTTGTCAAATAAGCAATGCATGGTCGTCATATTCTGATCTCCCAAGTGGAATCTGATAAGAGTCACATGCAATATATGACAAGAAGGCTCATGCACTTTCAAGAAAAACATTAAATGAGCAGTATAATAATACAAAAAGAACAAAAAAAATTAACAGCTCAAACTAGAATGAACCATTTATTGAATAAAAAATTCTTATCAATCTGCACTAACGGAAATGGGTAAGAAGTAGACGAAACTAGCTAGTTGACAATGATCAAAAAGAGCATAATGCCATCCAAGAAATAGAGGAAAAAATTGCAAAAAAATTTGGTACAAACTAACAGAATAAATTAATACAAAATACTTGTTACATGAGCTAAAGTCCAGCCTCCATTAGAAGATATAAAAAAGTCAAGTAAAAACTAACAATAGCAAGAGGAGACCAAAACATAAGCTGTATATGTATGGAAACATCATGAAATGAAGATACTTCATGATGTAAATTTTTTCAGTTGTGATGATGAGGTCTAATATATATATGCATGTATATGCATATATATACATATATGTGTATGTATGCATGCATATACATACATACATACACATACATATATATATGTGTGTGTATGTATGTATGTATGTATGTATGTATATGCATGCATACATACACATATATGTATATATATGCATGTGTATATATATATATATATATCAACTAAACAAGGTCTTTTAAAAAAGAATGGAGACCTTATCATCAACTACAATTCCATCCAATTAATGAATTTCACATCATTGTCATTAATACATTAAAGATACTCTCTATTATGTTGTTATCTGCTCCATTCCGATTGTTGTAGTTAGCTCTGCCAAATTAAAACAATTCTATAGTAGCAAGATGTGTTGAAAGAAAAAGAAGAAACAAAAGGGGGAAAGGAACGAGAGGGTGGGCTAAAAAAGGAAATATAGAACAGCCTAGAATCCATCAAGCACACAATTTATTCTTTAAGAAAACTTGTATATTGTGTGACTTCCCCTCCAAACATAGACAAGATCCTTAACCCTAAACATCAATTCATTTTCATCTCTTAATGAATCTAACAAATCATAACTTACAAAAGAAGTAACATAAACTTCTCCTAGTAAGAATAATAATTGAACTTTGAATTATTTTTCAGGCCCCATGATAACTAAACTAGAAAAGGGTTTCTTTCCTATTTCCCTCTGAGATGATTCGTTTCCAAATCTTGATCATGCAGGAATTTTATGAATAAGGCACATTAACATGACACACACAACAGGGTACACTAAGCTCTGGCTAAAAAGTAGGAGTACCTGTAAGGATTTAAACATCCAGACTCCACAAATCCTTGGTTAGGAAATCTCCTTGATATAGTCTAGGGTATCTTTGCTTGATTGGAAAAGGCATCAGAAAACTGAAGTTTTCCGGAAAATTGAGTTTTGCAACTGTTTGAATTGTAGGAAAAAACAAAAATGATACAGAAATAGGTTTCCCAAAGTTGGTTCAATTTTAGCTTTTTTTCTTGGAAAACCTTTTCTTTTTTCTCCTTTCTGAAAGTTTCCCAAACAACCAAACATATCCTCATCAGACTTTTACTTTCCTTTGTATTTCCTGTATTGGGTTTTTGGGGGTGCGAGCGGCAAATGTTTAGGACTATTTCAGTCATTTTCTTGTTGCTTTGACCTATCTCCTCAATCTAGCGGCAAACTCTAAATTATATACAATCCCATTTTCATATCAGATAACACTCTTTTTTCTGCTAAGAGAGAAAAACATATATATATATATATATATATATATATATATATATATATATATATATATATATATATATATATATATATATATATATATATATATATATATATATATGAAAACCAACAGAAAAATTATAACTTGAACAACAATGACCACTGCATGATCTAGATAACACTCAACATGTACTTTCTCAATACAAGGAAAAGGGCACCTATTAATTGTTATCCAGAGTGTGATTTGTAGTTATTATGGTTTAACATTTACTGCTGCCTAGCAGATAGAGAAAAGATCAATAGTTGACCGAGCAGAGAGCTAATATATCTTCAGTTGTACTGTCCTATTCTTGCAAATTTAATGAGCTTTAGAATTTTCCCTTCAAATTTAAAGATAGGCATTGCATGTGAACTCATATTAATACCATAATATTGCACAAAAAGGCTAGCTAAAAGAAATTATTGCATTTTTTTCAAACTTAATGCATACAATGAAATGCAATGCAATAGCTCTAGTCCAGATAATGTACCTACTAAAAGAGCCATTTGCAAGACCTACTATAACGTTTTCAGATCTTCATCAATTTATACTTGTTTACTAGGAAAAGACAAGGAGACAGCCAATGATGCAAATTTTCATGTCAAAAATTAATGATCAATTCAATTAAATGTGTGCAGAGCAGCACAGAGTGCTGTATAATAACGACTAGAGTGTGTACTAGAATTTGTTGAAATTATGAACTAGTGAAATCCTTATGTATCACAAATTTAATGCCTTCTGGACTTGCCCTTATAATAAACTACCTTCCAACACATACAGAGGCCCTTTTGGCGAACACCAAAATATACATATCCTCGTAAAAGGTAAGAATGCAGCAGACTAGATAGAACAATATCTGTGTGCAATCATATAAGACTGTGGAAGTAATATTTCCCATAGGAGCTGATGAAACGAGTTTTATTAATATGACCAAAAAAGAAACATGTTCCTTCAAATAGTTATGATCTCTCTGCAAGCTCGCCACAGAAATGGATGATTCATATAATAAATGCAAGTGTTGCATGAATATCAACAAAAGTAAGCTCTAAAAGTGTACATAAAGATGGTAGAGACCCATGACAATGAAGCATATAGATGGTTTCTCATGAATGATAAAGCCAACATGAGATGTGTCTCATCTAACAAACAAGAGCAATAGCTTTCTCACGAACATGCTACCTTAAGCAGCAATATAACCTAGATCCTTTAGTTACGTATTTGAGAAAATATGTATATCAGGTAGAATATTCACATACCTGTGACATAAATGACATGAGAGTGTGACTCTATGTCATCAATTATGTACCAAAGTTGGAATAACACAAGAAAATGCATCTTCATCAATGGGTATCACCATTTAGATGAGAATTGCTTGCATCTCTGCGACGATTTGGGAGGGGAGAAAAGTCAGCTGCATATCTGGATAAGCATAAACACATAAACAAACATTGCGGTACTGATCCATACACTGAATCATCTTTTGCACTTCTTTTAGTTCTATTAGCTTCATCTTGTTGTGCTACTCTTCCAGGAGTATTCTTTGGTTGCAACTTTGGCAGAGGCATTTTGTATTGCATATTTTGCAGTCTTGCAAATCTCTGCATATTTTGCTGCCCCTTCCTTTGCATGTTTTTGGCAGCAGCAACTTCTGCAAAAGCCTTTTGAAGTGCAACCTTTGCAATCTTATATATATCTGAAGATATAGCCCCCTCCATGCCATATTTGCCAGCATCAAGGCAAAGATCATTGTACCAAGCAATCAGTTGTTCCTGAAAACTAAGCCCTGGATCGATCACTCGCTCTTCTAGAACAACATTGCTTGTGGCATTCCTAGTCCATCGCTTCAAGATGTACTCCTCTGGAATAATACGAACTCCAACAACAAAGAAAACCCTTAAAATATGCCAGCACAGAATTCCAGAGTACTCAAACTTACAACAGCTACAGTTTGCTTTCTTGTCAGACTCACTAAAACAGACAATGTAGGTTCTATGATTATCCTCCTCCTTGGCCACACTGTACCTGCTAATAGGGTCAACCTCAATTTTGCCAACATAATAACCTAGTGATTCGACAAACTCCTGAAATTTATCAAATACTGCTTTTGTGTAGACATCACCAGCTTGTTTCTCCATTGGTGATGGAGTTCTCAGATGAGGCTTCAAATACACAGTAGTAAAATCTGCTTGGGCTTCCTTCTCATACTGAGATGCCAAATGTTGATCAAACAGTGAGATAAATACAAGTAGAGAGGTTTTTGCATTAAAATGTTTCTTGAAGAACTTGTTCAGGCTCTCTGATCTTCGAGATGCAGACAGTTCAGGAAAGAATGTACCCTTCTGGTAGACAGTAGCCCACTGCCGGCAAATTTCATAGAGTGACTGCAGCCAAGAGTTATCCCACAGGTTATATTTGTCAAGGATATACTCCCAACGAGTCACAAAATCTTTAATTGTTTCAGATTCATTTATGCATTCTTTCAACTCCCTCTTCAATGTGACATGTTTGAGATAAACATCTGACAGCTTCTGCTTGCATCTACTTAATATATGCCACTTGCAGTGGTGACGAGTGTTAGGGAATATCCTCATAATAGCTCCTTCCATAGCCTTATCTCGGTCAGTAACTAATGAAACCGGATGCTGTCCACCCATGGCTGCAAGTCATGTCTCAAACAGCCAGACATAAGAACCCTTTGTCTCATCCATTAGCAAAGCACACCCAAAGTTAACACTCTGAAAGTGATGGTTCACACCTCTGAATGTCGCAAACGGCATCATGTACTTTGTTTTCTTATATGTTGTGTCAAAAGTAACAGCATCACCAAAGTACTGATAAGCCATCCTAGCTTTAGCATCAGCCCAAAAGACATTAGCCATACAATTATTGTTGTCAACTTGAATTGCATAAAAGAATGCAGGGTTCTCAGATTGCATTCTCTTCAGATACTCCAAGAGGCCCTGAGCTTCTCCACCTTCACCAAAGGGGTCAACTCTTATCCCTCTATTGAAGTTTTTTAGATTATTAAAACCTCGACTCGATTCTCCATGCAGCAAGCCCACATTACCCAGGATGATTGCTTTATCATCACGCGGCCGGACTTTACCAGGTAATGCAACCATATGAGTGTGCTCTGTCACAAGCTTCGTAACAACCCACTTGCCATGATCCTCACGAATGACCTCAATCATGGCCATGCACCCCTCCCTTGTGGTTCCCCGCTTCCTCTTCTTCTCTCCATCATCATAGATTGCCCTCTTGGAATGGAATCCCTCCCTCGTGCACACAAAACGCCGCATGATCACAGTGTCGTCCTTCCTCGAGTGACATGACTTATTCATGCGGACACCAAACCCTACATGGTTGGCATATGCTACGTAGTATTCCTTTGCAGCTTCATCAGAATCAAACTCCATGCCGATTATTGGTTCCACCATGTCAGAATTATCCAACTGCAGGAGTTGCGATGTGATTGGGTTGTTCAGCTCAACTGCAAGAGCATCCAGAGCTAGTGACATGTGAGGGTCAGCACTGTTGTCATTAAGGTCCATGTTGCTCTCTCTTATCAATCCATCGTCCTCGCTTAAAGTTCCCTCCATGAATTCAGAGTCCCAGATCTTGGAAGGAAAGAAAAGTGGGAGAAAATCACATTTTTATGCCAATTAAGGGCAAAAACGGATAAATAAAAAGGAAGGATTAGAAACTAATTTGGAAGAGAGAGAGACTTTTTTTGGAGAAAAAAGAAAAGGAAGACAATTCATCAAGAGGCAACATAGATGGAGCAATAATAGGTTAGTCACAAACAGCACACATGAAGGATTAAACCAAAATGAAAAAGAAGAAAGTATTGAAACTTCTGGAGCAACTTATATGGGAAATCTCAGAAACTGATCAAACTTCTGCAGCAGCATCAAAACCTAACTCAAATCAGGATCATGAATGACTAATTGTGGGTATCACTCTAAATTTACAACTCAAACAAAAACCGAGGGCAATTAATAAAGTAGAAATCAAAGATCCCTCATCGTCTCCTAGTCAGAGTTCGCAAAGCAGCGAAATAATAATAAGGATAAGTAGGTTAGTTTCCCAAAAAAATCATTCTTACCCTAGCGACACCTCAAATAATTTGAGAGAGAGGAAGAGAGAAATTTACCAGAAAGAGATGCACCGAATGAGATCGAGATCGAGATCGAGCTGGTCGGATTTCGAGAGAGAGAGAGGAAGACTGCATAAATTGAAATTAGGAGCTTCGCATCATCATCGTCATCATAATCTCCGCCTCCTCCTTCGTCTCTCGCTGGTTTAGGGTTAGAGTTCGGGTGAAATAGGGGCGCGGGTCTTCTCTTCTCCGGGACGAATTGAGACTTAGAGAGAGAGTCAGGTCCAAAAGTTGCCATTTTATGTGGCTCCAGCTGGCTTCCGTTGATAACCATCAAAGGTCCACGACAACTACTCGCTGGGGATTGTCATGCTGCCCAACGATCTTGAATCAAGACTCTTCACTTAGGTCGATCCAAAATTACTGAGAATCGTACTTACGGAGTCCAAACAACTCTAAAGAGAGAAAATCCATATAAAGAGAGAAACTTATAGAAAGAGAAAGTATGGAGAAGAGAGAGATTCTCAATTCTAATTCAATCGGATGTTTGGGTTTGGTTGTTAATAGCATGGGTCAACCTAGATTAATCAACATGTCTGACCCATGAGTCAAGAGAGAAACTTTACAGAGGAGAAATAAGAGAGAGAAAGTTTGGGGAAGAGAGAGAAAGGAAGCTTCTCTTTCTAACCAAGAAAGAGGACAGAAGAGGGTGGTTGTAGGTGGTGCCCAGCGTTAGGGATGCACGGCCGCCCACTTTGGACAGCGGTTGACGACAACCAGCGACCGGCGACAAGGAAAAAAATCCTCCTAAAATAGGGGTTCTGCTCCCTTATCTCAAGGAATCAATATGTTCTGGTTGTCAAAACTCTGGTCGAGGCCATAAACCACCATGTAGAACTAGAAGGGATCTCGGTGATGAGCACCAGCGGTGAAGACAGCCGGAATCGAAAGAGAAATAGGTTGGATTCGGAAAATAGGGGAAGCAGAGCATCTGCCTTGTTTGCCCAAATTCCAGCGATCATCGGCCGAAACAAGGCTCTAAGGAGTCTGAAAGAAGGAGGAGAAGAATAGATCAAATTTAGCTGAGACCTTACCTGAATTCCGACGGCCAAAGGCAAAGACAATGACGTCGGTAGCAATTGGTGTTTGGAAAGAAAAGCAAAAGAAATCTCCAGCGAAGAGCTCCATTCAGGCAGAGGCGGCCCAATGCATTTGGAGGCCTAAGGCAAACTCACTAAAGGAGGCCATTTTTTAAAAAAAATAAAAAAAATTAATAAGTGCAAAATACTCGGACCTATCTTACCGACCTGAATGGATAACTATTGATCTTTCACAACCATCCAGCTTAGTCAGCACCAAGATTGAGCTGGATTTCAACGGCAACAGTATCCAACTAGAAATTTTAAACATGTCTCGAGGATATCAAATTTGCAATCCTATTAGGTTCCAAAAATTTGACCTGAATTCGAATCGGGTACACAAAGACGCTACTTTTTTTTTTGCTAAAACGCAAAGATACTACTTTGATGTAGCCATTATACACATGTGTGCATGTACGTCCGAGTTACTCTAAGAGAACACTAGTACTAGGAAATCTACAGATAAGTTAGCCATTAAACAGAGAATAATCTATGTATTAAAATTAACGGAAGAGTAGACTAAGAGGTCAAATTTAATTAAGTATAAACAACTGAATCATCTCGGTGTCACATGAGAGACGTTAACCTGATGACTAGGGAATGCGGGGTCGAGAGGCAAGACATCTTGCTGCATCATTGATCTATAAAATTTATAACCTAGCAACACCAATCCAGATTTTTAATCCAAGTGGAAAAATCAAACTCGTTCACACAATTTGTCAAACAGTTGGTGGACCACGAAAAGGCTCACGATGTGAGCACAAATAAAGCCAAGCCAAGCCTCAGCCTGGCCATTGAACAGAGAAATGGTTATCACAAGAAGAGTTCGGAGAACGACACAAGAAGAAAAAAAAGGCAAACCTTGCAAGTAGAAATAAAGTCCGGGGACGAGTGGCCTCGACTTCGGTGGATTCGTCTTGTTCTTAGGCCTAACTAGAAACGACTGCGGATCAGGGGACGGGATTGGGAGCGGCCGAGGACTTGGGTAAGAGATTGGAGATGTGATTTTGGCGGAAGGCTTCTGGCTCCTGCGACCCAGACGAGAAGACGCCGGACAGGCCCGGACTGCCCGCTGCCGAAGTGGGAATGTGGGATTTGGGAACGGCGAGTCGGCGAACAGAGGCGGTAAGAGATGTCTTTGATGAACAGCGAACTGATCGAGGGTCTGGTTACCCGGCCGCGGTAGCCCGTAGCTGCGGTACTCCTTGTAACCCCGGCCGGAGACGACCTCACCGGCTCGCCCCTGGTGCGATGGGAAGCAGCCCTTTGTGCGACGGGAAGTAGCCTCTTGCACTGCGATTGCGATGGAAAGCAGCTGTAGCACTGTAGCAGCTGAGAAAATTTAAGATTCTACTGTAGCTCTTCTTTGAGCGCACGGTGGGCTTTTTCTAAGGGTCGGGCCGGCCCTGCGTTCAGGCTTGAATCTCCAGCTAGGGAGGATGGGGAGACCACGAAGAGCTGTAAATAGTCTCGATCGCGATTGGAATCTGACTTAAATAGTCTCGATCGCGATCGAAATCCGACCCAAAGTCGGATTCCATCCGATGAGCACGAGAGGAATTAGATATCCCTTGGGAGCCTCTTCCCAGCTCGCACATGTGCAGCACATGCATTTTTTTTGTTGGGCCAAAATTAGCTGGCAAGTCAAGTGGACTAGGCCCAGTCCACTAGGTTTCACAGCTGTTTTGGGCATTCTTCCTAGGACATCTGTCTTCTATTTTTTCACCTCTGCCCCTTTGATCTCGCCGTAATTTGTTAAGAAAGGACATTATAATAGAGAGTGGAAAGGATGAATGGGAGGCATAGAATGGAGGTCGATGTCACAAAGATAGCGAGTGATAAATTGGCTATAACTCACCATAAGATCCAATCAATTAAACACGCCACGACGCTAGCACGTGGTAGTTCGGAAGTAGCTACTAGGTAGGCCCAACGCCATACCACTAAGCTTGCATATCAAGAGTTCCTATAGATAGTTACATCCTAACAGGACCCAGTGATCATTGAGATTCTACCAATGTGACAGGTAGGATGTCATCTACGTGCGAAATATTCACGTTCGATGTCCAGGCCGTACTCAAGCTAGTCACTTCTAGTCGACCCATATGCCTTATTAGGTAGACTCCTCTACCAGATATATCCAAAAAAAAGGGCAGCAGAAGTAAGCAAGAAGAACGTCCTCGCGGACTGAAAGAAAACTTTCTCCTGCTCTCTGAGTACTACTTAGGTATCAGAAGGTTTCCGCTGGATACGTTTTGACCAGAGGATATTTTTGCTTTATGTTGTTTCGGTTGGAGTGCTTTCATTGGACAAAGATTTCGGCACAACAACTGAGCATCGCTTATCTTTTCCAATTCTGACCAGGACAGGTGACCACTAAGTTGTTTAGTGTCGTTGCGCTTTTCATTATGATGCCTAGGGCTAGTCAGCCCTCAGTCTCATTACATTTGCAGAGTTTTTTTTTTTAACATGTATGTTTAGGTTGCAGTTAGATTAGACCAACTTCTAGGCAGGTCAAATTCTTTTAGTAACCCGAGGCTGACCCGTTTAATAAACACGGGTCAATCTGTTTATAATCCAAATCTGTCCGTAACTAATCTGAACCTGTTTAATTTGGGTCGAAGAAAGGTCAGGTTCGCGATTGAGGTCAGGAGCTGCCACCCGGCGAGTAGTTGCTGTGGACCTCTGAGGTTATCAGCGGAAGCCAGCTGGAGCCACGTAAAATGGTGACTCGCTCCCTAAATCTCAATTCGTCCCGGAGAAGAGAAGACCCGCGCCCCTATTTCACCCGAACTCTAACCCTAAACCAGCGAGAGACGAAGGAGGAGGCGGAGATTATGATGACGATGATGATGCGAAGCTCCTAATTTCAATTTATGCAGTCTTCCTCTCTCTCTCTCGAAATCCGACCAGCTCGATCTCGATCTCGATCTCATTCGGTGCATCTCTTTCTGGTAAATTTCTCTCTTCCTCTCTCTCAAATTATTTGAGGTGTCGCTAGGGTAAGAATGACTTTTTTGGAAAACTAATCTACTTATCCTGATTGTTACTTCGCTGCTTTTGCGAACTCTGACATTTCTACTTTATTAATTGCCCTCGGATTTTGTTTGAGCTGTAAATTTAGAGTGATACCCACAATTAGATATTCGTGATCTTGATTTGAGTTAGGTTTTGATGCTGCTGCAGAAGTTTGATCAGTTTCTGAGATTTCCCATATAAGTTGCTCCAGAAATTTCAATACTTTCTTCTTTTTCATTTTGGTTTAATCCCTCATGTGTGCAGTTTGTGACTAACCTGTTATCGCTCCATCTGTGTTGCCTCTTGATGAATTGTCTTCCTTTTCTTTTTTCTCCAAAGAAGTATCTCTCTCTTCCAAATTAGTTTCTAATCCTTCCTTTTTATTTATCTGTTTTTGCCCTTAATTGGCATAAAAATGTGATTTTCTCCCACTTTTCTTTCCTTCCAAGATCTGGGACTCTGAATTCATGGAGGGAACTTTAAGCGAGGACGATGGATTGATAAGAGAGAGCAACATGGACCTTAATGACAACAGTGCTGACACTCACATGTCACTAGCTCTGGATGCTCTTGGAGTTGAGCTGAACAACCCAATCACATCGCAACTCCTGCAGTTGGATAATTCTGACATAGTGGAACCAATAATCGGCATGGAGTTTGATTCTGATGAAGCTGCAAAGGAATACTACGTAGCATATGCCAACCGTGTAGGGTTTGGTGTCCGCATGAATAAGTCACGTCGCTCGAGGAAGGACGACACTGTGATCATGCGGCGTTTTGTGTGCACGAGGGAGGGATTCCATTCCAAGAGGGTAATCTACGATGATGGAAAGAAGAAGAGGAAGCGGGGAACCACAAGGGAGGGGTGCATGGCCATGATTGAGGTCATTCGTAAGGATCATGGCAAGTGGGTTGTTACGAAGCTTGTGACAGAGCACACTCATATGGTTGCATTACCTGGTAAAGTCCGACCGCGTGATGATAAAGCAATCATCCTGGGTAATGTGGGCTTGCTGCATGGAGAATCGAGTGGAGGTTTTAATAATCTAAAAAACTTCAATAGAGGGATAAGAGTTAACCCCTTTGGTGAAGGTGGAGAAGCTCAGGGCCTCTTGGAGTATCTGAAGAGAATGCAATCTGAGAACCCTGCATTCTTTTATGCAATTCAAGTTGACAACAATAATTGTATGACTAATGTCTTTTGGGCTGATGCTAAAGCTAGGATGGCTTATCAGTACTTTGGTGATGCTGTTACTTTTGACACAACATATAAGAAAACAAAGTACATGATGCCGTTTGCGACATTCAGAGGTGTGAACCATCACTTTCAGAGTGTTAACTTTGGGTGTGCTTTGCTAATGGATGAGACAAAGGGTTCTTATGTCTGGCTGTTTGAGACATGGCTTGCAGCCATGGGTGGACGGCATCCGGTTTCATTAGTTACTGACCGAGATAAGGCTATGGAAGGAGCTATTATGAGGGTATTCCCTAACACTCGTCACCACTTTTGCAAGTGGCATATATTAAGTAGATGCAAGCAGAAGCTATCAGATGTTTATCTCAAACATGTCACATTGAAGAGGGATTTGAAAGAATGCATTAATGAATCTGAAACAATTGAAGATTTTGAGACTCGTTGGGAGTACATCCTTGACAAATATAACCTGTGGGATAACTCTTGGCTGCAGTCACTCTATGAAATTCGCCGACAGTGGGCTACTGTCTACCAGAAGGATACATTCTTTCCTGAACTGTCTGCATCTCGAAGATCAGAGAGCCTGAACAAGTTCTTCAAGAAACATTTTAATGCGAAAACCTCTCTACTTGTATTTATCTCACTGTTTGATCAACATTTGGCATCTCAGTATGAGAAGGAAGCCCAAGCAGATTTTACTACTGTGTATTTGAAGCCTCATCTGAGAACTCCATCACCAATGGAGAAACAAGCTGGTGATGTCTACACAAAAGCAGTATTTGATAAATTTCAGGAGGAGTTTGTCGAATCACTTGGTTATTATGTTGACAAAATTGAGGTTGACCCTATTAGCAAGTACAGTGTGGCCAAGGAGGAGGATAATCATAGAACCTACGTTGTCTGTTTTAGTGAGTCTGACAAGAAAGCAAACTGTAGCTGTTGTAAGTTTGAGTACTCTGGAATTCTGTGCAGGCATATTTTAAGGGTTTTCTTTATTGTTGGAGTTCGTATTATTCCAGAGGAGTACATCTTGAAGCGATGGACTAGGAATGCCACAAGCAATGTTGTTCTAGAAGAGCGAGTGATCGATCCAGGGCTTAGTTTTCAGGAACAACTGATTGCTTGGTACAATGATCTTTGCCTTGATGCTGTCAAATATGGCATGGAGGGGGCTATATCTTCAGATATATATAAGATTGCAAAGGTTGCACTTCAAAAGGCTTTTGCAGAAGTTGTTGCTGCCAAAAACATGCAAAGGAAGGGGCAGCAAAATATGCAGAGATTTGCAAGACTGCAAAAGATGCAATACAAAATGCCTTTGCCAAAGTTGCAACCGAAGAAGACTCCTGGAAGAGTAGCACAACAAGATGAAGCTAATAGAACTAAAAGAAGTGCAAAAGATGATTCAGTGTATGGATCAGTACCACAATGTTTGTTTATGTGTTTATGCTTATCCAGATATGCAGCTGACTTTTCTCCCCTTTCAAATCGTTGCAGAGATGCAAGCAATTCTCATCTAAATGGTGGTACCCATTGATGAAGATGCATTTTCTTGTGTTATTCCAACTTTTGTACATAATTGATGACATAGTCACACTCTCATGTCATTTATTTCACAGGTATGTGAATATGCTACCTAATATACATATTTTCTCAAATATGTATTTAAAGGATCTAGGTTATATTGCTGCTTAAGGTAGCATGTTCATGAGAAAGCTATTGGTCTTGTTTGTTAGATGAGATACATCTCATGTTGGCTTTATCATTCATGAGAAACCATCTATATGCTTCATTGTCATGGGTCTCTACCATCTTTATGTACACTTTTAGAGCTTACCTTTTGTTGATATTCATGCAACACTTGCATTTATTATATGAATCATCCATTTCTGTGGCGAGCTTGCAGAGAGATCATAACCATTTGAAGGAACATTTTTCTTTTTTGGTCATATTAATAAAACTCGTTTCATCAGCTCCTATGGGAAATATTACTTCCACAGTCTTATATGATCGCACACACATATTGTTCTATCTAGTCTGCTGCATTCTTACCTTTTACGAGGATATGTATATTTTGGCGTTCGCCAAAAGGGCCTCTATATTTGTTGGAAGGTAGTTAAGGGCAAGTCCAGAAGGCATTAAATTTGTGATACATAAGGATTTCACTAGTTCATAGTTTCAACAAATTCTAGTACACTCTCTAGTTGTTGTTATACTGCATTTTGTGCTGCTCTTCACACATTTAATTGAATTGATCATTAATTTTTGACATGAAAATTTCCATTATTGGCTGTCTCCTTGTCTTTTCCTAGTAAACAAGTATAAATTGATGAAGATCTTAAAACGTTATAGTAGGTCTTGCAAATGGCGCTTTGAGTAGGTACATTATGTAGACTAGAGCTATTGCATTGCATTTCATTGTATGCATTAAGTTGGAAAAAAATGCAATAATTTCTTTTAGCTAGCCTTTTTGTGCAATATTATGGTGTTAATATGAGTTCACATGTAATGCCTATCTTTATATTTGAAGGGAAAATTCTAAAGCTCATTAAATTTGCAAGAAGCAGTACAACTGAAGATATATTAGCTATCTGCTCGGTCAACTATTGATCTTTTCTCTATGTGCTAGGCAGCAGTAAATGTTAAACCATAATAACTACAAATCACACTCTGGATAACAATTAATAGGTGCCCTTTTCCTTGTATTGAGAAAGTACATGTTGAATGTTATCTAGATCATGCTCCGTGGTCATTGTTGTTCAAGTTATAATTTTTTCTGTTGGTTTTCTTTTTTTTTTTTGTTATGTATATGTTTTTCTCTCTTAGCCAAAAAAAGAATGTTATCTGATATGAAAATGGGATTGTATGTAATTTAGAGTTTGCCCCTATATTGAGGAGATAGGTCAAAGCAACAAGAAAATGACTGAAATAGTCCTAAACATTTGCCGCTCGCACCCCCAAAAACCCAATACAGGAAATACGAAGGAAAGTAAAAGTCTGATGAGGATATGTTTGGTTGTTTGGGAAACTTTCAGAAAGGAGAAAAAAGAAAAGGTTTTCCAAGAAAAAAACCTAAAATTGAACCAACTTTGGGAAACCTATTTCTGTATCATTTTTGTTTTTTCCTACAATTCAAACAGTTGCAAAACTCGATTTTCCGCAAAACTTCAGTTTCTGCTGCCTTTTCCGATCAAGCAAAGATACCCTAGACTATATCAAGGAGATTTCCTAACCAAGGATTTGTGGAGTCTGGATGTTTAAATCCTTACAGGTACTCCTACTTTTTAGCCAGAGCTTAGTGTACCCTGTTGTGTGTGTCATGTTAATGTGCCTTATTCATAAAATTCCTGCATGTCAAGATTTGGAAACGAATCATCTCAGAGGGAAATAGGAAAGAAACCCTTTTCTAGTTTAGTTATCATGGGGCCTGAAAAATAATTCAAAGTTCAATTATTATTCTTACTAGGAGAAGTTTATGTTACTTCTTTTGTAAGTTATGATTTGTTAGATTCATTAAGAGATGAAAATGAATTGATGTTTAGGGTTAAGGATCTTGTCTATGTTTGGAGGGGAAGTCACACAATATACAAGTTTTCTTAAAGAATAAATTGTGTGCTTGATGGATTCTAGGCTGTTCTATATTTCCTTTTTTAGCCCACCCTCTCGTTCCTTTCCCCCTTTTGTTTCTTCTTTTTCTTTCAACACATCTTGCTACTATAGAATTGTTTTAATTTGGCAGAGCTAACTACAACAATCGGAATGGAGCAGCTAACAACATAATAGAGAGTATCTTTAATGTATTAATGACAAAATGATGTGAAATTCATTAATTGGATGGAATTGTAGTTGATGATAAGGTCTCCATTCTTTTTTAAAAGACCTTGTTTAGTTGATATATATATATATACACACATATATATATATATACACACACATATATATATATATATATATATATTTATGTGTGTATATATATATATTTATGTGTGTGTATATATATGTGCATGCATGCATGCATATATATATATATGTATATATATATATATGTATATATATATGTATATGTATATATATGCATATACATGCATATATATATCAGACCTCATCATCACAACTGAAAAAATTTACATCATGAAGTATCTTCATTTCATGATGTTTCCATACATATACAGCTTATATTTTGGTCTCCTCTTGCTATTGTTAGTTTTCACTTGACTTTTTTATATCTTCTAATGGAGGCTGTGGACTTTAGCTCATGTAACAAGTATTTTGTATTAATTTATTCTGTTAGTTTGTACCAAATTTTTTTGCAATTTTTTTTCCTCTATTTCTTGGATGGCATTATGCTCTTTTTGATCATTGTCAACTAGCTAGTTTCATCTACTGCTTACCCATTTCCGTTAGTGCTGATTGATAAGAATTTTTTATTCAATAAATGGTTCATTATAGTTGGAGCTGTTAATTTCTTTTGTTCTTTTTGTATTATTATACTGCTCATGTAATGTTTTTCTTGAAAGTGCATAAGCATTCTTGTCATATATTGCATGTGACTCTTATCAGATTCCACTTGGGAGATCGGAATATGACGATCATGCATTGCTTATTTGACAACATCAAGGCACACACATGCAAGTTTTGTGCATTCTTCTGGCCATTTATGATTACTAAACAAATGTACCATTAAGAAGGACTCTGCTAATGGTATATTATTGATCTGGCCTGATTTCCAGGAACAAAAGTGCCCTTTGTGGATGCACATATGTTTGTTGGCAAATGCAGTGTGATGTTATCAGACATTCTGCTGGCATTCCCTTTCGGGCCACTAGTCATTCAGCCATATTGGAATGTATGTTGCATTTAACTCTGTAAATTAAGCCACGTTTTGTAATTCTTTACTAATTATGGCCAGTAAAGTTTCTCTATAGGAACTCTTCCTGATGACTTCCTTGAGTGTGCATTGTTTCATACCTGAATAAAATTTGAGAATTTATTGTTCATCATTTTATTTGGTTTTAGTGTGGCAGGCAAGGGAACTGAGGTGTTAGCTGAAGGTGTTTTCAGGTATATGAGATAGAGAATAAGGTGGAGAAAGCAAATTGAAGATCTAATTTGTTCGGTATATTGCTGCAGATTGATTAGTAATTAGATTTATATATCATGGAGCTATCCTGAATTTCTTTGATTTGTTTTTGTTCCCTGCTTTCTTACTGTATCCTGAGGATTGAGAGGACACCCTTGCGAAAAAAAAAAGTAGGGAGAAAGAGAAATCGAGATGCAGTTTGTTTTGTTTCTTGTTTATCAATATATGTGAACAAACCTTTGAGAATTTGACTTTTGTCTTTCATTGACGACCAAATTAAGGGTGCATTTAGCTCATGACTAGAACGGTGGCGGAATAGGTTGAAATAAAAATCGGAATGGTCAAATCCTCCATCATATTTGATTTGGGATTGAAATTAAAATTAGAATATTAGAAAAGGGTAAAGATTTGGTTTGGGGGGATAAGGATATTTCATTTTCTTCAGAATGGGAATGGAAGTATGATTCTTTTCAATTAAATAGTTGAAATGCGAGTTATATATTTTTATTTTTATTTTAAGTCCAATTTCTTTCAACTTGTTATGCCTTAATTATGATTATGGGGGGAAGGTCTTTGTTTGCGGGATGTTCATGTTGCGGAAAAGATAGGTGCTAAGAAAGTGGGAGCCAAGATTTCTACGGGCCCGTGCAGATGGGTTATTGATCGTACATGTTGCTGGAAATTCATTGTGGATTTCCGTGGTATTTTTAAATTGATTTCTATGCAGGAAAAATGAGTCTGGATTGGCCAGACGTGACCTGACCTGACAGCTATAAAAGCCTCAGGATTTTCCTCTACCTCAATCCAAAACTCACGATGGATTGGACATATCTGACCAACTTCGAAAGAGTCTTGCTGCAATTTGATCTCAAGGCTATATTGCGGTGGTGAGCTGCTGGTCCCATCTTAAAACATCGAAGATTATATTATAATCGGTTGATTATTATCTTTCTTATTTTTACTTGATATGCATATTTATTTAAGGTGAGCCCGTTTGCGGTGCCCATCCGAAATATGATTAAAAGGAATCCACTTCTTTGGATCGCTTGGCTTGTAAAACCCTTGTGCTTGGGGTGAACCCTTTCTCGGTCCCAAAAGAAATGGTTGAGAGAAGATGCCAGCTTGGTGTTCTAAAATCTGTTGATGGTGGTACTCGAGATCTAGGTCTCAATTCTACCTAAATCAAGATATCGGCGATGGCGTCCTAAGCTGTCATCCATCATTTAAGGAGCTTTCTTTTATAAAAAAAAATCCATGTTACAAATCTTGAATACAGTTTCATTCTTTAAGCTTCCGACTGCATTAAAAAATGTGCCACTAGATTTTTATCATAAAACAAGCAAAGCCTGAGTTATGAAAACCATTCCTCACATTACTTAGAGTCTACATCATTAGAAGTTAGCTGTGTAGAATCATGCATCCAAACTCATATAATGATGATGAAGAACAGGATGGGCTATAATATAATATGGGTGATGGATAGTAGATTTCCTTTTTCTAAACCCTGGAGGAGGTTGGGGTGAATGAGATGGACTAGCTTGACGGGCTTCATTGGCTTTCAACTTTCTGGTGAAGCGGTTGATTGTATCAACTAGAATAGAGGCCGAAGTAGTGAGTGATTTTGTCAGGTGATTGGTAACCAAAAATAGATGTCAGAGACATCATGCCTCAACTTTGTAATTATTTGTGTCAATGATGAAATGTGAGGCTCTAATTTCTGATATGTCAGTAGAGTATCATGCAGAGTGATTCAGGGTCTTGCCATTCTCTTTGACCCGGGTGTTGTCTAGCTATGCAGCCTAAGGAGGGGGGGGGGGGGGGGGGGGGGGGGATTAGATTTCTCAAAAAATCTGTAACTAATAATACATCGTGATTAAATGCTCAATAGATGATTAATGATTTTAGCAAGTTAGTGATAAGTAAATATGCAAGATATTAAAGCAAAAAAAAATAGGCAAGGCAAACATAAAAAAATTTATAGTGGTATGCTACCAACATTTACTCTTTAAGATTTTCTTTTTGAACATTTTAATATAATCTATAACTAGACGACAACTTAGTTATTTTCAGGGTTTACAATAAAACTCGATTTTTCTAAGTCAATCAACCAAAATTTTCATCGATTATTTTTCGGGCTCATAATCAATCTAGTTGATTTTTTAGGCTAATCAACCGAAATCTACTTTGAGCCTATCCTAGGCTCAACATAATCAAATTCAAAATTTGGACGGTCCTCTCTTCCAAGTTCTAATTTTAAAAATTTATTATAGCAAATGATAGAAAAAATTAAATGTTATTGTAATAAATACAGCTCCAAGACAATAAATACAAAAAATAATAATAGAAATACACTAGGTTGGTTGACTTGAATGCTTTTTAAAGATAATAAATACAAAAACAATAAATGGAGCAACACAAGGTTGGTTGGCATGAATGGTTATTGAATGCACTTTATCAACTCTCTGAAGTTGAGGATGTAAACTTTCAGCTCACAATGAAAGCTCTAATTAATAATTTGCTCGATGAAGCTCTCTCTCTTTTCTCTTGTTCTTAGTAGATTTTTTTGTGGTGCTTAAGCTCTCTTATTTTTTTTGATATTTTCATGCATTCATATTTTTTTTGGAAAGGTTGAAATATTTTTCTAGTCGTTGGATAGTTGATAGAGCCATTGGAAGATGAAAATAGATATTTAGACTCGCTGAAATCTAGCCGTTATATTTGTTAGGAGTAGAGGGATCGAAAAAATTGGTGAGTTATGGAGGGTTTAAAGTTTAGGATTTAGGATTTAGAATTTAGGATTTAGAGTTTAATGTTTAGGATTTAGGATTTAGGGTTTAGGGATTTAGAGTTTAAGGTTTAGGAGGTTTAGGGTTTAGGGATTCAAGGTTCAGGGTTCAAAGATTCAGGAATTTTAGGATTAGGGGCTAGGGGCTAGGGGTTTAGGGGTTAGGTGTTAGGGGTTTAGGGGATTAGGGTTTCGGGATTAGGGCTTTAGGGCTTCGGGCTTAGGGCTTTAGGGCTTTAGGAATTAGGAATTTAGGATTTTAGGGTTTATAGTTTTAGGGTTTAGGATTTAGAGCTTAGGGTTTAGGATTCAGAATTTAGGGTTTAGAATTTTAGGGCTTTAGGATTTTAGAGTTTAGGATTTAGGGTTTAGGCTTTAGGGTTTAGGGTTTTAGGATTTTTGAGTTTTAGATTTATGGTTTAGGGTTTTAGAATTTTGGGTTTTAGGATTTAGGATTTAGGGTTTAGGGACTAAGATTTAGGGGTTTAGGGATTAGAGGTTCAGGAGTTTAGAGGTTAGGGGTTAGGGGTTAAGGGTTTAGGGGTTAGGGTTTTGAGTTTTGGGCTTAGGAATTAGGGCTTTGGGCTTAAGGTTTAGGGTTTAGGGTTTTAGGATTTAGGGTTTAGGGATTAGGAGTTTAGGGGTTTAGGAGTTTATGGTTTAGGGGTTTAGGGGTTAGGGGTTTAGGGGTTAGGGGCTTAGGGCTTAGGGGTTTAGGGTTAGGGGTTCAGGGGTTTAGGGTTTGGGATTTGGGGTTTAGGGTTTAGGATTTAGGGTTTTGAGTTTTAGGGTTTAGTATTTTAAGGTTTAGGGTTTTAGGGTTTTAGGATTTTAGGGTTTAGGATTTTAAGGTTTAGGATTTAGGGTCTAAGGTTTGAGGGTTTTATGGTTTAGGATTTTAGGGTTTTAGGGTTTAAGGTTTTAGGATTTAGGGTTTTAGGGTTTAGGATTTAGGGTTTAGGTTTTAGGAGTTAGGGGTTTAGGTTTTAGAGTTTTGGTTTTAGGATTTTATAGCCCGAACCGTACCGGTGAGCTACCGATACGGCTCGGAATGGGCGGAACCGTCTGGTTTGGGATGGTTCCGCCGACTATGGTTGTGACCTATGCAATGACTATATATCTATGTTAGTCACTACTGTAGGAGTTTGCAAGCTTTGAAATCAGATTTGTCAGATTTTACCTCAATGTGGTTGTTCTGTTTTCTTTCCCCTACATTATATTTTAAGGCATATTGCATATAAGGCTGAAACCTGTACACACGCATATATGAACTTCGAAATGCTAATAAGAAAGGAATAATGTGGGAAAGAGCTCTAACAAGGGCAAACAATAATGACCACATCATGGTATTTACTTAAACTAAATGTGCGGTCTGTTTTTTTGAAGTATGAACTGACTTTTTATAACATGTTCGATAGAATTATAAAAGATATATAAAATTTAAATACAAGTGTCCAGATGAAATGCACCGACATCCTCAAACATGAAAAGCTCCAGTATCTTTTATATTTTGTATAATCATCTACGGAATGTAAGTAAGGATAAAGTTGATGAGTTGGTAGTTCAGTAGCCGCTGCAACTTCATAGCAGGGCAAATAATGCTTGAATTATAACAATGAAGCACGTGTAGGCAAATTATGTCAGGGGTGGAGGGCATCAGGCATTCTTGCAAAAGATGCATGTAATTATTGCCAGCTTTGCCATCCTAGATCTTTCTATTTTCAAAAATTGGAAGTTTGAGGTTGCCGGTCGCTTGTCCATAGCCATGCAAGTTGTTAACCTTGTGTGTAATGCATTTGTTAATTAGGTATTGGAGGAGGCTTAGACTAACTTGCTGCTTCTTCCATTGAACGGGATGCAGCATCCTTAACTGGAGCTATGATTTCTAAAGATGCAACCTTCTTCCGTCAACATTTCAGTTGGGCTCTTGCTGATATAGTTCGCCACTGGATGATTAAGGCTGTTGGATGGAATGAAGCACTAGGTCAGCATGATCATCAAGTTATTGTGGTGAAAGGATAAAAGAGGGAAATGCACCTGCCACCTGCACCTTCTACACCTGTCTTGCAGAAAGTCCTAAGTGACCGTTGGGTGAAAGCAATATTTTACATTGTGCTGCATGATGTAAGATGAGATCCCATATTGATGCTCAGGTTGTATTGGAGTTCCTTTACAATCTTTGTGACAGCTGCAGAGCGTGCACTGCATCACTTTTTTGTCTACTGCTTAGGGGCACTCTACCCTTGTATCATTTGTACTTAGGCATGTTGCTGTCATGTAGTAAGCTATTGAGAAAATATAGGAAATCCAACTCTCAGTGATTACAAAAATGAAAAATTTCTTTTTGTGCACCTTAACTGTATGGACAACCATAGGTAGACGATCAAGCTCTCTGATATAGATAGAAGGTGCTCATTTTTTTATCTGATATGATTGGAAGATTAAAGTAAGGGAGCTGTAAACTTGGTTGGCAAAATAATTTGAAAGGATATTTGCTGATCTATTCCCTGACATCATGTTAACCCATGTGGGACTTACATTCGAAGCTTTGAAGTTGAGAGGCAGCAGTATTGGCTGTTATCATACCTTCTAGATTATGATTAGGCGTCCAGTGTCTATAGAACAAAGGAGGAAATAGATAATTCTAATGCATTTCTTACCATTCTAATAGTATCAGCAATAATTTCATCCAATTGCCTTGTCAGCCTTGTCAAGGGTGGGGAACCAATCCAAAGAAATTATGATGGTTCTTGGATATACTATTTCGGTATATAAGAAGAAACCATATAAAAAGAAAAACTCTTTCCTCTGAAGATTTGATTTTTGTAATATCTCCACTATTAAGCTTTTTTTCAAAATTTTAAACTTAAGCTTGGATCAATTAGGGAAGCAATGTGAAGAAATCGTGAATTGGGTTGTGAATGGAGAAATAGAATGCAGAAATCTCCGATAAACCAGGATATGAACATAGTGTTTGATACTAACCCTCAAAAGTTTATCTCCGATAAACCAGGATATGAACATAGTGTTCCCGTCGGGTATGATACCCCGTTTTAGCAAAAAAAAAAAAAAAAAAAAAAAAAAGGTTTATCTCCAATTTTCTTCACTTATATTAAATTCTAATGCATATCCTATAACCTTTGGAAAAAAATCTAATTATGCATGCTATACAATTATTTCTAATTTATCATTATGTTTGCAAAAATTATATCTTTTAAGTTATCTTACCCATCTGTATGTAGTGTCAAGTCCATAAAATGCAAAATCAATGGTTCATAATATTTTATTGCTGGTTCTGCGTTGAGTCCAAATCTCACAGGAGCACGTGGTAAAGCAATACCGACCCTGGAAACCAGATCTCACTGCGCCGAGTCTTTTATTTTTTATTTTTTTGGTTCAGGAGTCTTTTATTTTCATCCATCCCTCCGTGTCCGACCCGCCCTCCAACATTCAAAAACCAAAGAACCCTGGAGCGCGAGGACCGCCGCACCATCGGCCTCATCCTCCTCCACGGCGAGGAGGTCGTCTACATGACCATCGAGTCCCCCTTCCCCCAGACGAGTCCCACGCCAAGGCCCATGCCACCTCTGTCGCTCTCTTAGGCCCTAGCATCGGCCTCGCCGCCGGCCACGGCATCCCCCCGCTCCCCTCGTCCAGGCCTTCCAGGTCTCGTCGGCCCCATCCGCGATGTCGGTGTCCCTGCCCCGACATGATGTAGCCCTAGATCTCCCGGCCCCTCGTGCCGCAGCAATCTGCCTTGCCTGTCTCTTACCCGCAGGTCGTCCGCCCCACCAGGTGCTCGGCTTTCCTGCCCCCATGGCCGCCCGCCCTCCCGTGTCCCCCGGCGCAGTTCGCCGCCAGGCCCCATGCCCCCGCCCTAGATCGGGCAGCCCCCTATGGGCCCGCCACCCTCTCAGATGATGTGCGGCCTCCCACCACCGCAGAGTCCCGGGATGCCGACTCCTCTATCCCCCAGGGCTAGGATGCCTCCACTGCTGCTACCTGGTGGAATGGTCCCAGTGTTTTCCCCGCCGAGACCTGGGGGGAGGGCACCACCGGTCCACCACCGCCAAACCTACAGCAGCAGCAACAACCTCAGAACCACCAGCAGCAGCAGTAGAGATTATCAGGGTACGCACTCTCCTTTCCTTCCATTCGTCTCTTTTCTTTGTTTTTTTTTTCTATTTCTTTTTTTCTTTGGCAAGATGATCATCTGTGATGATTGCTCCGGGTAAGTTTGCTTAGGTTAGAGTGATTAGAGTGGGCTAGAGATTCTTCACTCTTGTAACATTGATTTTGATTATCAAGATATTTATGAATAAACATTCTAGATTTGTATTAGGGGTTTAGGATTTAGGGTTTGGAGTTTGGGGATTGGGGGTTGGGTTTTAGTGTTTGGGGTTTGAAATTTGGGATTTAGGATTTAGGGTTTAAGGGTTTAGAGCTTAGGATTTAGGAATTAGGATTAAGGGTTAATGGTTTAGGATTACAGGTTAAGAAATTAGGGTTTAAGGTTTAGGTTTTAAGGGTTTAGGATTTAAGGGTTTAGCATTTAGGATTTCAGGAGCATAGGGTTTAGGATTTGGGGTTTGGGTTTTTAGGACTTAGGGTTTAGGTTTTTAGGGTTTAGGGTTTAGGCTTTTAGGCTTTTAGGCTTTAGAGTTTAGAGCTTTAGGATTTTAGGGGTTTGGTGTTTGGGTTTCTGGATTTCTAGGTTTGGAGGTTTGCGGGTCTAGGGGTTTGGGGGTTTTAGGGTTTTAAGGTTTTAGAGATTTTGGAGGTTAAGGTTTTTGGGTTTTAGCTCTTTCTTTAAGAATTTTGAATTGTTAATTTTTACCTAATTTTTTAGGTTTCTTGATTTTGGTTTGCTTTGTCGGATGGAGAAGAAACATAAGCTTGCTATGCTTGCCTCCATAATGCACATAGTAAATGGAGACTGGGGTGCGCTTGTTTATGGTTTGACTGAGATGGATATTGTTAGGCCCGAAATCAATCTACATTAAAAATGGTACTCCATTCATTACCAATTTTCTTTTTCATCTTTGTAACCGAACGTCTTAGCAAGGTGCTAAAAGAAGGCTAGTTTGTTGAAGCGTGTGCTTACATGTGACATGTAGTAAGTGGTATGTTAAAAGAGGGACAAATTAAAGAACAAAAGAAATGACCTAAATGGGGAACTATAATATTAAACTACAAACATCTAAGAGGGAGAAAAAAAAACCCTAAGAGAAGTGCTACAAGATAAAAGAACTGAATACAAAGTCTGCCCTTTTTTATGCATTCATTGAGATCACCGTGTGTTTTGATAGAGAAGTCGACATAAAGCTTAAAATTGGCTTATTTTTTCCTTGCACACATTTATAGGAATCTTAGCAGCAAGAGAAATACAATTGAGCTTTCTAATTACTTCTGATTATATCACCAATACATTGCATAACTAACCAGTTGGGCAAAATTATCTTTTACAGAGTGTTCTTTAATTAGTGCTGCAATTTGTAGCTGGTGTTGATGGGAAAAGGCTTGGAAGATGATGATGAAATGTCTTTGTTGGCATCAGCTCTTATAAAACACAATTTCTCTGTTAAATTGATTATAGCTTGCTTATGAAGTTCGATTACTGATCATTAACTATATGATCCGAGGATGTCTTAATTTTATGTAGTAATGATGGTTAAAAGGTTTTTGGTGAGGACTCCTGAAGACCTTGTGGAAGACTCCTGGAAAAATAAGAAAATTATTAAATTTAAATTTCAATAAGGTACCGTACAAAGTGTGACAACTTTTGGAGGAACAAACAATATGATATAGGCTAAATTCAGCACGAAGATCGGCATAGTAGTGTACTCCAGATAATAATGCAAACAAAAAGTTCTGGAAATGATCTGCATCATACTATACTTTATTTTTCCATTCCTCTGTAGTTTTTTATGAAAATATATGCTCAATGTGTTTTCTTGCCTTTGCTTAAATAATGTCTCAGGATTTGGAAGAGGCCTTGGATGAGGTAGTCTTCAATGATGGAATACCTGACATCAAGTTTAGTAGGGTGAGTATTTGACCTATATGTTACTTGTATAAGTTGTTTAAATTTTCTTAGTAACAAAATAGTTTCAACCCTTTTCTTCTCTTCTTCTACGGTGTCATAGGTCATGACACTGTGTTATTTTATCATTCATGTGGTGTCATGTGAATTATTATTGTTATGTTAGGAAGGAATGTCACCTAAGGTCTTGTCTCCATATTGATCAAGGTTCTGAAAGTGCATTTATCAGGACATTAGATTCTGGACTGGAATCATGAATTGGACTAAAACAGCATGACACTATTGTAGGTTCTTTTAGTTAACACTGGAAGCTAAAAGAAGCAAGAATATATGGCATAGCTCGCTTGTTCAGATCAAACATGGATTGGAATATTAGAGTGATAAGGATGATAACATCCTTGAAAAGTTTTACAGCACCAAACATCCAAATATAAGACACCACCATAACATGTGTGCTACTTCTACGCTTACCATCTAATACAGTTTCCTTTTCACCAAACATCATGCTTTTTTTTTGAAATTTTACCTTTAGAATTAAAATTTTGTTTTTTAATCTGTTTTTATTGAAACCTATTTTACATGAAATGAAACAGAAATACTTTGGCTTGAGGAACAACCGACACATGGCCCAAAACCAAAATTTATACCTTGAATTTCATTTCATGTGCCTGTTTTGGTAACACTAGGTTTTAACCATCATACCTAATTATTCTTGTAAAACTCAAATTTGTTGCTACTTTAACAAACATCTAGAAATAGCATGCACTATTTGGTTTTTTGGGATATCAAATTCAAAGATTAGTGCACCTGTAAGGCTGTAACAATAAATAAAAGTTGGGCCTTGAAGCCAATCATCGGTGAAGGCTTATTACCATAGAAAACATCCTCATCTATGCACAAGCAGCTCTTATACTTGTCATTGCTTTTGCCCACATGAAAACTTTTCATCAATATACAGATTCAATAGCCTTTTTCTGATTACCCACCTAATAAGTTCATTTGGCTTTTTGATTATAACTACTTTCCACATCCACAAAAATCATTTGCAGCCTTTTCTTTCTACGAGTATTATATTCATCATTTACCGGAAATAATTATATGAATGGTTGCACCTTCTTGGCGTGTTGTTAAATTGGTATTCTGAGTTGACATTACTTGTTTTTTTATATCTATTTTGAACAAAAAACAAAACAAATGAATATAATTCTTTTTAAACAAAAAAATGAATATATATTTTTTTAAATAAAAAAATGAATATAATTTTTTTAAACAAAAAATGAATATAATTTTTTTAAACAGGTACAATTCTAAACTCTAAAATTCTAAATCCTAAAATTTTAAATTTTAAATCCTAAATTCTAAATTCTGAATTTTAAATTTTGAATTTTGAACCCGAGAGCGCTCAGACATTCAAAAACCTGCTGAAACTAAGCTGATTCAATTTC